>NC_142065.1:87024467-87331610 GCF_059756535.1 Pantherophis guttatus
CAGCGTAGTGAATAGTTCCTACTCCAACCGTAGATCAAGGGATGGAATGCATATTATTTACATACAGTAGACCAGGGCTTTTAAAGAGGCAAGCATATTATTGGATCACTTATGGAGCATAACATCTCTCTTTCATTTATAAAGTAGTTACCAAATCTTAAAATTTATAATTAGTTTCTCCGATCAGTGATGATTTTGGCATGTAGGCATATGTATACATGCTACATATTTACAATACAAATGGTACATCAACTGTAAGAACCCTTGTTTCAATAATTAAAAAAACGTACATTGTTTTCCATAGCAAGGCGGCGAACAGCAGGGGTTACTAAAGTCTTATGGCCTTTGATTTGCTGGTGGATCTGTTCTTCACTGAACACAGCTGGTGTTTCAACCACATCTTCTTCAGGAGTTACAGCTGCAGATTGGACCCAAAATAAACAATGTGGATTAAGTGAAGTGGAACCAGTTTTGTATAGTGATAAAGGTGCCAGGTGCCAGGAGTTCTAGTCCAACCTTAGGCATGAAAGCTAGTTGGATAACTTTGGGCCAGTCATTCCCTCTCAGCCCAACTCACCTCCCAGGATTGTTCTAGAGAAAATAGGAAGAGTAAATAATATTAAGTACAAATAATCCTCAAGTTGCAACTACTCATTTAGTTGCCGTTCGAAGTTACAACAGCACCGAAAAGTGACTTTCACACTTACGACTGCTGTAGCATCTCCTTGGTCATATGATCAAAATTCAGATGCTTGGCAACTGGTTCATATTTATGACAGTTGCAGTGTCTTGGGGTCATGTGATCACCTTTTGCGACCTTCTGACAAGCAAAATCAATAGGGACGCCAGATTCACTTACTAACTTTAACAACCGTGTGGTTTCAACAGGTGACATTAAATTGTTATAATAATATAAGAAAGCAGTAATTTCTAGCCTTTGGCACACTTCCCAAAAAGAAGAAAGGAAAGAAAGTAAGGACTCGGCTGTATGAAGAAAAAGGAAGCCCCTATTCATATTTGATCAAAATAGTAATATAAGATTTGCTATTCTTATTCTATATGATGGCTCTAAGTACTACAGTTCCATTGATTGTCAACATTTCTGACAAGCTACTCTCTGCTTGGAACTCTTTTGATGCCTTCTAGTACTCTTCCACTTGAGTAGCAGCAACTCAACTACTTCACAAAGAACCGCCTTCTGTTCTGATAACCATTTCATGTCTTCAGAGCCCTCCGTTGTTGTGACAGGCTTCATTTTGGTATTTTTCCAAAAGTCATATGAATTAAAATCTTCTAGAAGAAACTCTCCAGAGCCTTCTTGAAGGTCTCGTATTTTTTAAACATATGCATTCCCATCTTCACATAAACACATGGCTTAAAGGAGGGGTCTCCAACCTTGGCAACTTTTAGTTTTGTGGACTTCAACTCCTAGAATTCCTCTAGAATTCTGAGAGTTGAAGTCCACAAGTCTAAAAGTTGCCAAGGTTGGAGACCCCTGGCTTAAAGTACATTGCAAATATAGGAACCAAATAATTACAAATCAATATTCAACGCTGTTGATTATATGGGGAGATCCTGACTCAGCAAGGAAAAGAAACAAATATTACCTTTTAAAGTAGCGGTTTCTATATCCACCAGCGGTTTCCCTACACGGGCAATTTCATCCAACCCATAATGGAGTTTTCTAATGATGCCATCATAACGGCTGGTGATTGTGACCGAGGCTTTATCACTTTGTACTTCACAGATGCTATCAAACTGTGACACAACATCACCTTCTTTTACATACCTGAAAAAAAAAGGAAAGAAGTCGCACAATATACACAAGGATAAAGCTGATCTCCAAAAATAGCTTCCATAAGATCTCAGCAGGTAGTCAACATGTTCTGGAAGATAACCAGGTTCATCTGGTACTTAAATGGGAGACCACAAGCAACTGCCTGGCTCTAGCCTAGAGTAGCATCTAAGAAGTCAACAACCTACTATTTCCTTATGGCTGTTAAGAAAACTGCATGAGCCCTGGTGGTGCAGTGGTTAGAATGCAGCATTGCAGGCTAGTTTTGCCCACAGTCTGGAGTTCGATCCTGACAGGCTCAAGGTTGACTCAACCTTTCATCCATCCTTCTGAGGTCGGTAAAATGAGGACCCTGATTGTTGGGGGCAATATGCCAACACTGTAAAATGTTTGGGGAGTGCTGTATGGAGCGGTATATAAGTCTAAGTGTTATTGCTATTAACATAGCGTCCAGAAGTCAAGCTCAACTTGAGGGCAGCTTCAATAAGAGTGGTGTGTGCAAAAACAAGGAGAAACATGGAAAATGCTGTTACTGTAGATCTGCAAAATGGTTCTTGAAAGCTGGACTTTTTAACAACCTAGAGTGATTAAAGGCTTTGAACAAGGGGGAAGTTGTGTCTATCCGCTATCCTTCTAGGATAGTTTGAGCAAACTGTGATCAACTATCAACACTTTCTTCCACAGATATTGGGTTAATTAAAGCATTTCAGACATATTAAGCCCAAATGTATGAGAAAGTGTTCTTATTCAGTTGCCCAGAATCTTAAGCAATCCTATTTTAGGGTTACTTTTAATGATAAACAAGAGAGTAAGTAATTTATAAACTGAATAATTGCAACAGAGATGTTAAAGCTATTATATTCTTAGTGCAGGCATTAACTGGGACTGATAGTGGTGTTAACAAGAACCTTTATTATGAGCCAACAGGCTGGAAAACACAACAGGGCTAACTCTGAGGTAACATGACAGCTCTTAAAAATACCAACTAACTGTCAGAGCACAACCAATAGCAAACACAGATACTGCCGCGTTTACGAGGCCACGCCTCTTAGCCAATCCCCGGGCAGCGTCCCTTGTTGCCGGGAGCTGCCGAACACAACAAAAGCATGGAAATAAACTCTTTGAGAAATATGAGTACGTTTCTTCACACATCAGCCCTTAAGTCAGAAAAATGAAGCCCAGTTCTCAATGCCTTGATTAAGCCATTTATAAAAAGTTTGTTTTTAAAAAACAAACTTTTTATTTTAGTTAGGAAACTGGTCTGAAGAGAGACACAGTTTAAACTCACCACTCTTTCACTGTCACTTCTGTGATCCCTTCTCCAATATCAGAGAGCTTGAACTGAACAATTTGGCCATGTGGAGCTTGAAGAGAAAGGAGGAAAATGTTAAAACAAAGGAAAATATCTAAAAAAAAGGAATACTAAATAATATTTGGAAGAGATGATGTAGTTTAAGCTACCGGCAGACAAATCAAAATCCTTAAAAACTAAACGGCAGAGGAAAAGAGCCTTGGGAAAATTTCAATGTGCCAACAGATGCAGAAGTTCAATGCCTGCATGAATTTTTGACTTTGAAGTCCTGCAGCTGAAGCTACCGTACTTTTCAGAGTATAAGATGCACCCCCCTCCCAAAAGAGGGTGCAAATGTCTGTGCATTTTATAGACCAAATGCGACCATTTTTGGCCTCCTAAAACCCCACCCTGCGTGTCCCGTTTTTGCCAAAAATGGGCCCATTTTCCACAAAAACGGGATGCACAGAGGGTTTGGGAGGCCTGCAGAGTGCTCCTGGGGGCTGGGGAGGGCAAAAACAGGACACATGGGGGTTCAGGGGGCCAGAAACGGGCCCGTTTTTCACAAAAATGGGATGCACAGAGGGTTTGGGAGACCTGCAGAATGCTCCTGGGGGCCAGGAGGGCAAAAACTGGATGTGCGGAGGCTAAAAACTTGCCCCTTGTTTTCCTCTTCAAAATCTTGCCGTGTCTTATAGTCCAAAAAATACGGTAACTAGTCAGCAGATGTGAATATAATGCAGGCTCAACTTCAAAAATCAGGAAATGTTAATATTTAGGCTGTCTGTAGACAAAGGATTGGTAAAAGCAACGTTTTATGGGTAAATGATCTTGGTTTGTTGACCCAGCACTGTCATAAAAATAGAGTTTGCAATCTTTATATCTTTCTTCTGACACATTATGGGAAGATCCAGCTCTCTGGAGAAGGCTCCAATGCTGGGAAGGGTGGAAGGAAAAAAGAAGACGAGAATAACCAGCAGCAAGACGAATGAACTCAGTTATAGTAGTGATAGGCGCACCATTGGAAGAGACCAGGTTAGGGACAGATAACATGAAGAAAATCTATCTATATGGTCACTAAGAGTTGAATGCACTTTGATGTATATAATCAATCGATTAACTGGCATTTTAAGCAAGAATTGTGTAGATGATAAGTGAAGCTAACTCTGCAAATGCAAGAGTGGCATATAAATCGAACCAATAAATAAATAAATAAAATAAATAAATACTAGACTACTCTCCCTGCACCTAAAAAGCAAAACCTATAAAGTTTAAATTCTCTCTTGTTAAATGTGACATTCCTTTGACAAATTATCTAAGACTTTACCCCAACGAAGGCAGGGCTATATTCATTCATATACCCTGTTTCCCCAAAAATAAGATCCAACTGGAAAATAAGTCCTAGCATGATTTTTCAGGATGCTTGTAAAATAAGCCCTACCCTCAAAATAAGCCCATTAAGATTGTCAGCCAGATGGATGCATGTAGTACCGTATTTTCCCCAAAATAAGACCTAACCAGAAAATAAGCCCTAATGCATCTTTTGGAGCAAAAATTAATATAAAACCAGGTCTTATTTTTGGGGAAACACTGTATTAGCTTTATAAACTGGGCTTATGAACATGGGCTTGGCGATTTTTATATCCTTTTACATGAAAGAAGCCAGAGTCCTCAATTCAGTAGTTTCTAATTTTACTCCAAATCAGGGAATAATAGCTCATGAGCTCTGAACTCTCCAATTTCTACACTGTTTGGGAATAGAAAACTATTATCAATGGCTTGGATGTCATGCATATAATGAACTGCATGATCAATTAAAAGGATAATTTTTAAACAATTGTCTGAATGCATTCACAGGGTCTTATATCTCCCGAACAGTAGATAGTACTGCTGTACAGGTAGTCTTCAAGTTACGACCACAGTTGAGCGCAAAATTTATGCTGCTAAGTGAAACATTTGTTAAGTGAGTTTTGCCCCATTTTATGACTCTTCTTGCCACAGTTGTTAAACGAATCATTGCATTTGTTGAGTTAATAACATGGTAGCTGTTGTGGCCCGTCAGTGGCCTGTGCAGATTGTAGCTGATTCCGACAATGAGGAGGTTGGTGTGGTGCTGCGCCAGCAGCCTGTGCAGCTGGCGCTCGAGTCGGACAGTGAGGAGGCTGGAGAAGATGTAGTGCCAGAGGCAGGGATTCAGCCAGGGCCTTCAGAACCTCCAGAAGCTCCTTTAAGTGAAGAGGACGAAGAGGAGGAGCCTTTTCTCAATGCACGGGCGCGCAGAGCTGCCAAAAGGCAGGAGTGGCTCCTCAGGAGGAGGTCTCCTTGAGAGTAAGAGTTCCGGCTAATTGGCCACTCCCTTAGCCTATTTAAGGAGGAACACCACTTGCAGCAAATAGTAGAGAACAACTTAGTTCAATCTCCTCTGCAAAATTGCTTCTGGGCTTTCTGCCAACTCTAGTAAGACTATGACTACCTTATCTTAGAATTCTGGTAGGCTGTTAAGACAGTTTATTAATAGCCTTTGGTTGATAAAGACTAAGTTATTTGAGTAAAATAAGCTTTGTATAGAGTTTGTGTGTGCTGCGTTCTTTGGGGTCCGTAGCTGAGGCAGAACAGTAGTTAAGTGATCTTGGATTCCCCATTGACCTTACTTGTCAGAAGGTCACAAAAGCGGATCACATGACCCTGGGACACTGCAACTGTCATAAATAAGAACCATTTGCCAAGCATCTGAATGTTGATAATGTGGCCATGGGGATGATACAATGGTCGTAATTGTCTAAAATGGTCATAAGTCACTTTTTTCATTACCGTTATAACTTTTAATGGTCACTAAATGAACTGTCGTAAATTGAGGACTGCCTGTATTTGAGAGCTTGGAAAACATGCAGATTTCAAAAGCCTGAATCTTTCATTCTTTCCCTGCCTTTCTCTGGAATTGATAGAACAAATGACATGTAAGAAAGAAAAATAATTTGAACATGCAGGAATCTTACCAGCGGTTGTTCTAAAAAATCGATGCTGATGTTGATACCTCCATAAAGTCTTCTCAAACTTAGAAATGTATTTTTGCTTTAGCAAACAAAAGTTACTATGTAGTCTTATCTGATGAACACAGAGCTGACCAAGGGGGAAAATAAAAATAAAAATAAAAATGTAAGAGCATGAAGTATTTTTTTAATTCTCCACATACTCCTTTTAATTTGCAAGAAGTACAAAGCTTTTTTTTAATTGAGACCCAAATTAGTATGTTTTTTTTTATCTCTCTCACCATTAATGACCATTCACTTTGAGAGAAAGGGAGTTACTGCCGTATCAAGGGCTTGTGAGAAGTTATAAAATAAATTATTTTTCTTATTTATTTATTTATTTTGTATTTTATTATCAAAGGAAAAAAGTGCAGCCACAAGTATACTATTTTTAAGTTTTCAAATGGCATACATTTGTATCACAAGAATTATGTGCCTACTATCCTATTCCACTGCTCTAACACAAAGTCCAGCATCTTGTAGAAACACAAAAGTAAATTCCTGTTCTTCAAAATTGGTATACCTTAGGATGTATTCATATATAAGGCTCCAGTGCAGTGGTAGGTTGTCCCCGGTTCGCACCGGTTCTATAGAACCGGTAATAAAACCGGCGGGAGGCTCCGCCCACCGACCCCGATGTCACCAAAACGCTTCTGCGCATGCGCAGAAGAGTGCGCACGCCCACATCCCCCACTGCGAACCGGTAGTAAAGGTAAGTAGAACCCACCCCTGCTCCAGTGCTGAAAGGACAGCAACCTTATAATCAAAGTTCATCAGAGATACGGTATTAATGCCACCCACATCTCACACAGCAAGATTTGCAGACACCAGGGTCAACTGAAAACCTTTGTTTCATTCCATTAAAGAAATCCCAATGTACTTAACATGGCAGCTATTCTTTATGAACCTTTAATTAACGTGTTTAAGGGGATACATATCTAGTGTATTGGCGATGCAACACCTGCAGGTATCTTTATGGCAGTAAATGCTTCTTTTGACACCTGAAAAGCTCCTTGCCCCAACCAACTTTAATTCTTAATTATTTTTTTTAAAAAAAGGAAAGTTGCAAGCTACAAAGCAAAAGCCTTCAACAGCTATATTATTTTTATTTTATTGAATATGTCTAGACCAGTGGTTCTCAACTTTTCTTCATCACAGATTTAAATATCTTTTGTGGCCACGGACTATGGCCACAGACCATCAAGATTTAAGATTTAAATCATAACATTTCTTCCAGCCTTCGGGGGAGGGGGCTGTGATGACATCACGCCCCCTACCCCCCAGGGTTCTGTGGATTACAGGTTGAGAACCACTGATCTAGACCACACAATTATTCTTACTCATTAAAAAAGGAAGGAGGGGTTGCAATCCATTAGTTGGTTTGGAAATATGATCACTCTCCAGATAAAGGTAGACTTAAGTTTGGATGACAATAGCATTTGGGGGATGGGGGGCTAGCAGGGTGGATTTGATTTAAATCGAGTTGGTTTAAATCACAATTTAAATCATGATTTAAATCACTAGTAAAAAGGCTTGATTTAAATCAACTCGATTTAAATCATAATTTTTAAAGAGCAACTGTCATCTCTGCTACTCCTTTGACCCACTGTTGACTTACCAATAGTCCCAGTGTTGCAGAATATACAGCCTCATGCTACATAACTAAGCTCCATTTCATGCTGAATAAACTAAATCATTTATGTATCATAAATAGAAAACTATATTACGATAGATTTTTACCCCAAGTTTTTTATTAAAATAAATTCGATAAAAATCAAAAAAAATCCAATTTAAATAAAAAAAAACCCAATTTAAATAAAAAAAATCCATTTTTTTTGATTTTTTTAAAAAAAATCATTGATTTTTATCCACCCTGGGGGCTAGGCAGACTGGCAAAGATACAACTTCACTAGAGAACACCTTCTCCTGAATGCAGTTCTCTACTAGTTCTATGTGCCATTTTATAAGTAAGTAGATTCAATCAGCTTTGATGGACTCTCCCCAAAATGTTCTCAAAATAATAAGTATTCTTGAATAACACAAGCTTCTTGGGATTAATTTCATTCAATGTATTTTATTTAGGTGCTGCCTGACTCCAGAATTACTCTAGGTGACTCACAATATCACAGACAAAAATATAAGACAAAACTGTATGAATAGAAAAAGACAATTTTTAAAAATAAAATGTTTTATTAAACAAATGCGCCATTTTAAAAGAAACTTTTTATTTTTTCTCACTATTCTGTATACGTATTTCCATTTTAAAAATAACAACAGGGCACTATAGATAACATTTATATCTGTAGGAAGATAACTTCTCCATAAATATTTTATGCAATCCATGGCCAAACTATAGCATGTGAAGATTTAAGTTCTTCACATATTTTGAATCAAAATATATACTGCATTTTTGTACACGTGTGGATTTATACAGCAAGATTATGTTTACTGCTAATCCTTTTGTTGAGGTTAGCTGCTCTGGCATTTTATATAAGTCCTATTTCATAGTGGAATTCAGTGGATTTATTACAGATGTTTATAAAGTGACTTCCCAAATTCATTGGTTGTCAGCCATATTTCAAATAAACTTCATTTATGTATGTAGAAAACATCAAACGCAGGTAGAACAGCTAGGTAAACTTGAAAAATGTCACTACTTAAAAAACCATAAGAAAACTTAAAAGGTGTTAAATTTCACAGGGAGATTTGAAAAGAAAGCCTACAAAAAGGATGAAAAGTTACTTCCATACGGTTGCCAGAAAAACTACACAAAGTTCTTGGGAACTGAGAAAACCTTTTGAGTCTTTATTTTTTTTTTAAAAAAAAAAAATGAATCAGTAAAAGAAAAAGCAGTTTGTAACTGCAGACAGTTTAGTGCATTTAGTGGTTTAAATGGGAGGCAAAGTTACTCGCGTCCGTGACAACCCTTAAGCCACATGTGCCTCCTGGGTGGTGCTAAATGAGTAACAGATGGACTGGTAGCCAGACATCCACGAGGCTCTCCTGGTTTCACACACAATCCCACGGTCCTTTTAAGGACCTTTTAAGTACCAAAAAAATAGTGGTTTAAATGCTGAAGTATTCCTTTTATCTGAGAAGAATTTGAGCCCAAGGAAGTAGACAGATTTCTTGAGTTGGACCAGCTATATATTAGAGTCATGTTCTTCCTTGTCAGTTAAGATCTTCCAGGAGACATGTAATTGGATCCAGATGATTATGGCTGGATGAAAGAATGAATGACAAGAGGAGATGGTTCTACCAGGTCTCAAAGAGGTAAAGAAAAGATGGATCATCACCTTTTTGAGAACTGGTGGAACCAGTGTTGGACAGCTTTCATCCCTCTTTCCAATCTTCCATTCTGCAGAGCAGGAGGGTCCTAGTATAGGAGCAGCTTTGATTCAAAGCCTGGTACTGAACATTGTTTAGCTAGGATGTTGCTCTGAAACAGTGGTGGGTTCCTCCTGGTTCCACCTAGCTGGTAGCGGTGACGATATCACGTCACCGAACCAGTTCTGCCCCCCCGCCCCTCCCCCCTCGTTATTCTTACCTTTTATTTGGCCCCACCCCCAATCTATTGCTGCCTCCTGAGTCCCAGATGATCGGCTAGAAGGAAAAAAACTGTTTAAACTCTTGCCCTGGGGCTTCAAAGGGCCACCCTACAGCTGATCAGTGTTAAAAGACAGTGTGGTGGTAGACCAGTGCCTCCAAAAACAAATGAGTAAACCAGTGCCTGCAAAAATAAATGGGTAGACCGGTGCCTCCAAAAACAAATGGGTAGACCGGTACAGCTCTGCAAGCAGTTAAAAGCCTGGTAGACCAGTACCTCTGCTAAATCCTAAAGAATTTTCACATGACCATCAAGCCACGCCCACAGAACCGGTAGTAAAAAAATTTAGAACCCACCCCTGCTCTGAAACTTATGTAAACTCCTGCAGATGTTTAGAGTATCAAATGTATACTGCCACAATTTCACATATTTTAAGCATCATTTTGATTCATGCAAAAAAGAGGAGATTGGGGGTTTTTTGTCCTTGAACATGGCTTGCTGAATATAGGATTGATCCAAGTTCTATATGCAACCTGAATTTATGGATAATGCCACAGAATAAGTAATTGCGAATTGACTAATTCTTAACGAGAGTTCATATTTTCACAGAATCTGTGAAAAAGTAAGCAAGGAAGGGAGAAAGAAATTTGCTTGCTGCTTGGTTTAAAATAGAACAAAATTTAAAGTGCTAACATGTTATATATGCTTAATGAAATGAGAGTTTCAGATAAATATAGTGCTCAAAATAAATAGAGATATCTTCCCAAATCAGATGATAAAGTATCAGGAGGAGAATTATATGAGGATTCTGGTTAGATATGACCTCTAATGTCTGCTTTGTAAGTCTCTTTGAACTGTTTATTGAATGTTCTGATATGCAATTAATGTTCTGATATGAAGTTTAAGGTTACCTTCTACCTAAAAAGATTACTGTAGTCAGCCAGGGTGACTAGAAGAATTTCAATGTCATTTGGGCAGGTAATCTACATCTAGTGAAAAGCAAATATAAAAGTCAAAATCGGTATAAAGAAACTCACAATTATATATAAAAAGAAGCCTTGTAAAGATGTTACTCAAGGATAGAAGTTGATATCAAGAATGTTTTCTCAAAAGCAGAGAACTAATAATCCAAGATTGTGCATCTGGCAATTCAAGACATAATACAGCAAGTAATCACAACTCCATAACTTCTGTTCATTAACACGAAAGGACTACCAGACCTTGGATCCTTTTCAGATCTGTAAAAGCACCATTATAATGCTTAAACCTCATCTATATACTACTAAAACTCTTGTGTCTGTTTGTAACTATAATTTAGACAAAATTGGAAGGTATAAGCAACAATTTGTAAACCACCTGAAGGCCAGACAAGGAATAATGGATGGAAATTGATCAAGGAGAGATTCAACCTAGAAATAAGCAGCATTTTTCTGACAGTGAGAACAATCAACCATGAAACAGCTTGCCTTCAGAAGTTGTGGGAACTACATTACTAGAATTGGGGGTTGGACTAGATCAGTGGTTCTCAACCTTCCTAATGCCGCGACCCTTTAATACAGTTCCCCATGTTGTGGTGACCCCCAACCATAAAATTATTCCTAAAATCATTGAAAATATGTGTTTTCCTATGGTCTTAGGCGACCCCTGTGAAAGGGTCATTCGACCCCCAAAGGGGTCCCGACCCACAGGTTGAGAACCACTGGACTAGATGATCATGAGTTTTGCTCATGATCCATTGTTACTTTTATTTCCCCTCCCCTCTACAAAATAGCAGGCAGTTCATCTGAGAAGGGATTTCCAACATTCCCTACCAGTTTTCCACAAGCAACATCAATGGGGAAGCTAGCAGGAAGTTGGAAGTCACTCCCACTCCCATTATTTTTGCCCAACGATGATCATTCTGTTTTTCTGTTTTGGTAAGGAAATATCTCTGAAAGAATGACCTAGCAGGTTGTCTAATTTTATTTATAAGTAGACTTCTGAAAGGTAGAAGTATACAACTGATACTGCAAATCAGAGAAACTGAGCCATAACTACAGCTATAATAGGCAATTCTATATGCTTACATTTGAAGTAGAAACACTCAGTTTTTAGATAACACAGAAAACCATCTAGCAGAATACACTTTCAGCAAAAAGAAACCTGGAAGCTTATAGGCAACATTGGTTATGCAGCCTGAAAAGGCCTGAAACCCCTGATCTAGAACAACACAACTATGTTGGTTGGAAATTTGGGCAACTGGAGAGCTTTCCAACATTCTTTTTCTACTGTTTAGCCCAGGGGTCTCCAATAGGGGTGAAATCCAGGTTCTAACAGGTTCTGGAGAACCGGTAGCGGAAATTTTGAGTAGTTTGGAGAACCGGCAAATACCACCTCTGGCTGGCCCCAGAGCGGGGTGGGAATGGAGAATATCCTTCCCCTGCCATGCCCACAGAACTGGTAGGGAAAAATTTTGAATTTTACCCCTGGTCTCCAACCTTGGCAAGTTTAAGACTTGTAGACTTCAACTTCCAGAATTCCTCAGCCAGCAAAGCTGGGAGCCCATCAAAAGTAGGTAAAAAATGATCAATGTGGTCTGTTCTTCCACGAATCTAAACATGCTGAGAATATACATATAGATGTCAGTCTGGAGATGTCAGCCTTCTCCCAAGTTACTCTCTCCTGATGTGAGGCTGATTGCTCAAAACACAAATAAAAACCCTGAACAATTGCTTATAAAGGAGTTGCAAAGCCAGTTTCATCCCTGAAAGACCTGTGCATTAACAACCTGTGAGTTATGATCAGAAAATGAGGCCAAAGTAAGCTTTTCACCTGCTCAAGAACAAGTTTTCTTAAAACTCAGCACAACTGCATGTTGCAAAAAGAAAACCAGATTTGCTTTAGTTTCAAAGATCAAAAAAGAACTCTTCGCTCTCAAAAATGCTAACATGGGAAATGCACAGACCCAGGGCTGCTTCTAAACGGTTTCAAAAGCTCTGAGAAAGTGTCTTAAATTAACACATCTGTGACATGGGAGGAAAGTCTGCATTATTCCAGGCAAACAGCTGTTGGGAAACATTTCAGCCATGAATTAAAACCGTATAACTTTCAAAACTGCATGAATAAGATAGAATATAGAAATGTTTTTACAGGTTTGGTAGCACTAAAACCATAGAAATTAGCAAGATAGAATATCAAATCACAAAGATGCTTATATTTATGCAATGCATCGAAGCTTATTTCTGGAATACGGTAAAGAAGCCACAAACCGTGGATGGTTTGCAGCCCTTTCATTGTGCTGACTGAGTCGCTAATTCTTAATAAATACCCATAAATTAATCTCAAATTGAAAAGAGCAGGGCTAACGATTCATGCACTTGCTAAACAGGCAGAGGATCAAATACACACTGTACTTTGTTTTGTTTTCTCTAGAGAAAAATGGAAACAAGCAGGACCTACGAAGCATCTACTGCACCCCCTTCTCACGTTTTTCAGCTCTCCCACCGCTCACTGCTCCTTACCAAACGCCCGGCTGTTCTGCAGCTGCTCCTCAATGCAATCGTTGCCGCCATCTTATTCCGGAAAGATAGTTTCCCCACGCCTTTCCCACTCCTCCCCTTTATCAGCCAACCGAATCGTGCCTTTTCCTCCCGCTGGCCAATTAGAACGCGAAAAGCTGCCTTCTTCGGTGAAATGAATGACTGTGGCGCTTTGCTTTATAAAACAAATCAACCCTCAAAAACGAGATATTGTTAAAAAAAAATAATACAAGCATGGAACATCAGGGTTTACAGTCAACGGAGTCATCTCATTATCTCATCATTCTCTTGATTCTCCCAAGCCTGATGATATAACCAAGTCTTGAGGGACTTAAGAGAAACTAACAGGGATGGGTTCAACTTCACCTGATGGGAGATAATGTTTCACCGGGCTGGACATCACCCTCACCCTAGAAAGATGTCTATTTCTATGTATGTACATACATACGCCGTCTTTCTCTCCGCATGTGTTTTATATTTCATATATATATATATGTGTGTGTGTGTATATGTGTATGTGTATATATGTATATGTATATGTATATGTATATATATATATATATATATATATATATATGTATATATATATGTGTGTGTGTGTATATATATGTATATATCTATATATATGTATATATCTATATATGTATATATGTATATATCTATATATATGTATATATCTATATCTATATCTATCTATCATCTATCTATCTATCTATCTATCTATCTATCTATCTATCTATCTATCTATATATCTATATATATATATATATGTAGGTCTTTGGTTATATATATATATATATGTATAAAACGGACCCAAGCCTTCAGGCTATACAGGTTTCTTAGTCCATATCCTTAGAGGCAGTATCTCTCTCTCTACCTACCTATCTTTATCTACTTACCTATCATCTCTCCCTCTCTCTCTGTATATCTGTCTACCTGTCTATCAATCAATGTCTATCAATGTCTGTCTGTCTATCGGGGTCTGCTACAGTGTTGTCACGCCCAATTTCCTGATTTGTGCAGTCATTCCAGCAGACCTCATTAGGGATTGACAAGCAAACGCTATGCGTAATGATTCAGTCGAGCTGCGGTTGAAGAGAAACTTAAATACATTTAGGAAGGAAGGAAAAAAAAATAACAGTGTTTCCAAAAGTTGTACATGGAAATAACTTTGCAGCCGGAGCTCTCTTTATTTTTAAAGTCGCTAGAGTAAACGAATTCCCGAGTGATGCAGAAGCAGTAGCAGAGTCCGGTCTGTTCTGCGCCTGCTCCCCTCCCGCTTTCTCAGTAGAGGCCGAAAGCCGGAGGAGGTGGCTGCGGCAGTGGCTGGATTGCTCGCTTTCCGTGCTCGTCTTGGGTCGGGTTCCGGTCCCTCGGCTTTTCTGCTCCTGCGAGCGAGGGGGTTGATCTCTCGGAAGGGCCTCTTCACTGACAGGGCGCGGGACGCGGCTTCTCAGCGGCGGCCCACCATGGGCGACGAAGGCCGGGTGGAGATAGATGGCAGCGTTATGGAAGGGGTGAGTTAGCGGGAAAGAGAATCGTGGATAGCCAGATCCCGTGGCTCTGGCTCGGGACGGGGGCGCAAGTGCAACCCAACGTTCTCGAAGAATGAATGAACGAACGAACAGTTCGATTGGTGTCGGAGAGCAAGCAAGAAGGTTGCAATTCTCATAATTTCTGGCAGGAAGAAGTGAACCCCGTTTTCTTCCCCGAACCAGAAATGGGGTTAAACCCCCCCCTTCGAAGATCGATTCTGCCGTAGATCTTTTTATATTTGACAAAAAGGAATACAATATCGAGCCTTGGTGGCGCAGCAGACTAAAGTGCTGTTAAACAGCACCAGCTGCCTGCAATTACTGCAAGTTCAAATCTCACCAGGCTCAAGGTTGACTCAGCCTTCCATCCTTTCGAGGTAGGTAAAATGAGGACCCGGATTGTGGGGGCAATAAGATGATTTTGTATAAAAAAGAACACCACTTAGGGGGCCCCCCGAAAGCCTTACTAAGCAGGTATATACAAAAGTATGAAGGCTATTGCTTAACACACTGTAAGCCGCCCTGAGTCTCCGGAGAAGGGCGGCATATAAAATCTAATCAATCAATCAATCAATAATAAATAATCTTTGGATTCCTCCTTTCCCAGCGGGTATCCACAGGAATAGCTTATGCACGCCTCCCATTGAGTTCATTAGAATTCAAATCTTAGTAGCTCGCCTGTCTAAATGTATTAGGACATCTGTGCTTACCAGCCCTAACACTCCCCCCCCAAACCCCTGTCCTTTTTTGAAAATGGGCTTTACAGACCTGTGAACTTGGCCTAGTCCTTGGGTAGGTAGGCTATCCAATCTTTCACAACAGCTCCGGTTTTATGAGGTTTGACGATCTGCTTTCCTTGCAGGGTGGCCAAATCTTGAGGGTTTCTACAGCTCTGAGTTGCTTGCTCAATAAACCTTTGCAGGTGAAAAATATCCGAGCTGGCAGGAGTCAGCCTGGTCTAAGGTAAATCCTGGTGAACTGTTGGGAAAACTAATTTCTCTCCTGCTAATCTTGGGGGGGGGGGAACCTATCAGATCATTGTGATTAATGTTTATGCCAGGTATGTGGAGAACTTCAGAAAATTTACTAGTCTGCAAAATCTTTTAATTTTAATGGTGGCTACAAAGATGCACCCATTTGCTGATTGTTATCAAGGATAAAGACTCCCTTAAATCAAGGAAGTGGATGGTTATGCATTGCCTTTGACATTCTTGTCTAGCATCCAGCCCTGGAATTCCCTTTATTTATTTACAGATATACCTGTGGATAAATAAAAGTGTAGCAGCTTGCTTACGTCCTATTATGATGGCATTGTGGCATTTAATTACAGCATGGTTTAATACAGCATGGTATAATACAGCATATTATATTGTTCTTATGTTTTATTTTTACTATTATTTGTATCTTGCCTTTTAAGTCACAGACCCCATCAAAGTAACTTATAAGCCATTTCAACCATAAATTATTTTTTATTTCTCAGGTTTATATGCTGTTTCCATCATAAAACTGACTCCAAGTAGCAATCCAATAGCATCATATTGGATGATATATATATGTAGGTCTTTGGTTATTCGGGTTTTCTCCTGCGTAAAATTGAAAGTGTCTTGGCGACGTTTCGATGAGGTCTCATTTGTCATCTTCAGGCTGGTGTTTTCGGCTTCGTGCTCCTAGAAGCCGAAAACACCAGCCTGAAGATGACGAATGAGACTTTATCGAAACGTCGCCAAGACACTTCCAATTTTACGTGGGAGAAAACCCGAATAACCAAAGACCTACATACAAATACCCGCAAAAACCTCAGAAAATATATATATATATTCTGCAAAAGACCCCTCACATAAGCCTGATGATGGCAGATGAGATTCTGTCGAAACGTCGCTTCTACCCTTTTAGGGATATGTTCACAATTACACGGGAAGAAACCCGAAATATTAACTGTACACACAGACACACACACACACAGACACACACACACACACATATATACATACATACATACATATATATATACACACATATATATATATATATATATATATATATATATATATATATATATATATAAGATTCTGTCGAAACGTTGCCAAAGTGCTCTCAATCTTACATGGGAGAAGACCTGAATACACCAAGACTTGCATACCTGTACCCGTGAAAATCTACGAATATATATATATATATATATATATATATATATATATATATATATATATATATATATATATATTAGATGCTATTATGTATATATAATGAATAAATAATATAATGTCTAACAAAAATATAAATCTATCATATCAGTATTGTTATATAACATATATCAAATGACTTAAACAAATGTCTCTGCAATTGATGGTTCTATCCTTGTTGGTATAATTTGGAATAATTTTGGCCTGCCATCGGCCTCCCTTTCTCTTTCAAGCTCAAAAACCTGGGAGACAGAATTCCTGGAATATTTTTTTCCTGGAAGTTGCTACAGGGACATAAGTAGCTATACTATAATGAATCATACTAATTTTAGTTCACATAGCACCATATTTCCTACATTGACTGGAAGGTACATCCCATGTGGTGGGTGGGATTGAAACAAATGGTAGGTGGAGCCAGAACCAAAAATAAGTAGAACCATGTATCTGTCTATCATCCCCCTCCCTTTCTCATTTTGACATCCTTCTGTGTAACTTATTGCTATCAAATGAATATATATATATATATATATCACACTTGTCAGAAGTCTGAATTGATTGCTTAGAGAAGGATTTTGAAATCAAAGGCTATGTGAAATTAGATAAAATGCACCCATTTCCCAATCTTGAAGAAATGTTCTTTCTAAACAAGGGAAGCAGTAATTGAGAATAATGGCCATTTGCTTGTCCAAGGGTTATTGCTATTTTTCCTGGACAAGTAAGAGAGAAGTGATTAGTTAACCTGTGATGGAGGAAGACATCACCTCACGGCAGGGGTGGGTTCTACTTACCTTTACTACTGGTTTGCAACAGGAGCGTGCATGCTTTGCTTGCACACACACTTGTGCTTCTGTGCATGCGCAATTGCCAAATATGATGTCAGGTTGGGTGGGCGGAGCCTCCCGCCGCTTTTACTACCAGTTCTCAAGAACCAGACAGAACCTGGAACAACTCACCACTGCCTTAAGGTGAGAATCCTTTGTATCCTGTATGCATGCCCAGGCTCTCTTTATGTTCTAATCCAGTGTACTTGATTTGAAGGCCTCAGCACCTGTCTGGATTGGAAATGGTTCGAGCTCTATGTGATGGACAGATGGAAGGTGGAGACATCGGGTCAACAGAGATCACTTTCACACCTGGGAAGATCAAGGGTGGAACTCACATAGCGGACACTAAAACAGCAGGGTATTATTTTCTGCATTTGTATTAATTAGCACTCAGTTTTGAAGATAACCTATACATTAAAGCTATAGAATTGTGTCTTTCCAAATGTATTTCATACAATTCTACCATCCCCAATCAGTAAAGGGATGGCTCAGTATGATATGGGAATTGTAGTCCAATGCACCTAGTCGACAATGCACCTAAGTATGATATAGGAATTATAGTCCAATGCACCTAAAAGACACCAGACTAAGAAAGATATTGCTGCAAAATGAAAGAAAAGGTATAAATACATATACATACATATACACTGATATTTTTTTATTATGTCCTGATTTTTTGGGGTAGATTTTTCTGCTGTTTTCTAAGAAAAAATCTTTTGTAAAGAGCATTTTTTTCTATGGATTTTTCCCTTTTGTGAATCCTGGAGCCTTTGATTGAAGTCCAGTTTCTGCAATTGCAAAATTCTAACAGCAAATTACAAGTGCAGAGTGGCTCAGAATTTCAATGTTTAGATTGACCAGTTGTTGAATTAATAGTGGAAATTTCGGCTTAGTTCCAATCCTTGTTTAGCTATGAAGCTGACTGAGTTGGAGCCAATTGCTTTCTCTCTAAATTTAATTAGTGTTTCTTAAAGTGTGGACTTAGGACTTCTGGGAGTCCTGCAAGTCTCTCTCAGGAGTCCATGAAATCAAAATTATTTGCCAGCCTTTGTTGAAATACAATATTAAAATCTCATCAGTTAATGAGAAGCAGTAGTGGCAGCAAATGCAGCAATTTTAATTTTTAATGCACTGAATATTGGTAAATGTAATCTTTAAAAACAAAAGTTCTTTGGGCTCCTCCATAACTTTTAAAAGTGAAAATGGTCCTGAAAAAAAAAGTTTAAGAACTACTGCTCTAAAGCTTACGGAGAATAAAATGGAAGGTGGGTAGGAAAGAAAACCATAGATGTATTTCCCCTAGACAGCTCAAGAAGGGAGGGTGTAAAATCAGCTAAAAAATCATAGAGTTGAATGGACTATTTAAGCACTTGAGTCCCACTCCTTGCTGGGAACATAATGAGAGCATAAACCTATTTTGTCTATGCATTTTTTTTTAATCATAGGAGTGTTTGCTTGCTAATGCAAGTGGCCATGCCCTGTGTCCTTTTTGCGGCCTCTCCTTCTGAACTTCGTTTGAAAGGTGGCACCAATGCAGAGATGGCTCCTCAGATTGACTATACGTTGATGGTAAGTAGAAGTTCATGTGCTTAAGGTTGGCCCTTGGATCTTGTAGATCAAGTTAGCCTTCATTTGGGGTTGTTTCATAGTGGACTTGTCCAATTAGTTTTATCAGTGCAGATACTGAGAATATGTTCACCATATTTGCTGGTCCTCAAGCATTTTTAATCATGCGTCTGCCTGAAAGTATGGCAGAAAAGAAAAGAAAAATCAGCTTTTAAAAGCTGATGTCATAAATTAAATTAAATCAAGCACAGGAGGTTCAAAATACTCATGAGCCAAGACTCGCCCCCTTTTTATGTGTTCTGATGTGCTGCCTTGTTAAGTTTTTAAAGCTTGTGCAACATCTCTGGTGAAGCCAGTGATCAAGCTTTTTAGAACAATGTTAAAACAAGTTAAAACTGCTTTAATCAATTTATTCAGATTATAATAAATGCCTTCATATCTATTCATTTGTACTTGTCACAATCAAGTGAACGGTTATTTCCGAACTTCGTTTGCTGCTTGTAATTACTCAGTTGGATGCTAAATATTTTTATTACTGAAAATAATGGGATTCTGTGGATAACATGGCACATCTGCCCACATTGCAAAGAGGGTGATTATAATATAATCGATTGTTTTATTTTTATTGATTAGGTATTTCTTAGTCAAAGCTGTGTGTCAAGTGAAAAACAGACGGGGGTAATTAGTTCTCACGGAATTTGGTGCGGGGGGTTGCAAACGTTTCAATAACAAACTAGGTAACTTCATCATTATTATCAAACTTGGTAACCAGCACTGATGATACTACCTAGTTTGGTGATGAAATGTCTGCAGGAAAACAACCAAACAAACAAAAACCAGAGACCTCAAGGATTACACAGTTCAATCCTGAGCTACAAATATTCTTTTCTATTGGAAACACAGAGAATGAGAATGATTTTGTCTGCCTGAAAAGAAATGAAACGGCATATTATCCCTCCTCCTAATTCTTTCTCTAGGACAGGGGTGTCAAGCTCACGTCATCACAGCGGCGTCATGTGATGTATCGGGACTTTTTCCCCCTTGGTTAAACCGGGCATCGGTGTGGCCAGCGTGTGATGCATCTGGCCCACGGGCCGGGAGTTTGACAGCCCTGCTCTAGGATATCTCCTACATTGCCTCATGTCACATAAAATGATAGTCATCGTGGGCCTTGAAAACACTTGGCTCCGTTCCTTTTGTTTTATGCCCAAAGGATTATCTATGAGATTCTACTTCTAATTTGTGGCAGATTAGAATATGTCCCAGGCACATAGAAGTGATTTGCACAAATCATAGTTTGTCCTTAAAACATGAAGAAATTGCAGCTTTTGACAGCAAACAATTGTCAATAGAAATTGCAGTTTTCCATATTCGGATAAAATAGGAGTGAGGCCTTCAGGCAGATAGATTTGCTGTTTTTGCATCAACCTGGCAACATGACTAAAGGGTTCTTTGTTCATTAAAAGGGTGTACCTGCGTTTTTCATAAATGTATTTACTCTCCAGATCTTCAAGCCAATAGCTGAGAAGTTTGGTTTGATTGTAGACTGTGACATAAAAAGGAGGTGAGTTCCAGCTGTATGTTGAGTTGTGTCTTGTCTCTATGATTACAAATTTCCATCTCCAATAACTTACTTGCATTTTGCCAACAAAAGATATTCCCTTCCTTTAGCTTATGACCAGCTTTATTGGCCTTCTAAAGCAGAGTCCATTAAAAGTAAGTGCAGCTTCTGAAAATTAGAATATAGCTTCCTTTGAACTCTTTCATAACTTGTCCAAGTTGTTAAATAATATGGAACATATACACTGTATTTGTTAAATTATGACAATTATGACAATTATCTTTTTATTTTCTCCTTTGTTTCTTTGTCCTGGTTCCATCTTCTTTTTGGAACTTGCACATCACTCAAAGCCAGATGATTTTAGACCAAGAGGACTAGATATGCTTTGGGATTAAAGGGTGAGGTGATAGCTCCTTCTGCTCTTGAGCTGCCTCCTCTATGAACACTTACTTGCTGGGCCCCTGATATTCATAACCTGTTTGTGGGCTTATCAAAGATGCTCTAATGGGATGGTGTAGGAAATAGAACACTAGATTAAATGAGTCTTTTGCAAGATTACTGTTTATGTTTAAGAAGGTTTATTTTTAATGGCAGAAAAAAACATACCAACTCATTATTTTGATCTCTGCTTGTGTGTCATTATTTTTTAACAGGGGCTACTATCCTAAAGGGGGTGGTGAAGTGGTTGTCCGAATGTCCCCGGTTAAGCAGCTAAACCCAATCAATTTAATTGACCGTGGTACAGTGACCAAGATACATGGAAGAGCCTTTGTAGCTGGAGCTTTGCCAATCAAAGTAAGTATGTCTGATAGATTTAGGTGAGGAAAAGAGCTTATCCTGTAAGATTTGGATCCAAAGCTGGATTGAATTCACACTGCTTTAAGTTATAGTTTGGTTTAGTTAACATGTTAGAATTTGTAAATAGTAGTTTATGATTTCCTAGATGGAATGCACCAGTCCTCTGGTTATTGGCAAGCAATTGTTATGCTAACTATGGCTCTTAGAAAGATGCCATGTTACCTTGAAAAATAATATGGGCAATTTAGTTATGATAACAGCATAGTAGAGTGTTCATTTTATATTCCTCCAATTGTTGCCATATTAAGAAAATTGTTATGCAGTCATGAGGTTAAAAATAAATAGTGCCATTGTAAAGTACATTCTTTTCCTGAAGAAGATCCCAGATCCAGTCCTTTAATTCAGAGGTCCCCAACCCCCAGTTCATAGACCGGCACCGGTCCACAGCATGCCAGAAACTAGGCCGTGCAACCAAGCGAAGCCCCATCTGCAGGATGCAGGTAGCATACGAAAACACGCCCCCTCTGGTTCATGGAAAAACCTCTCCACAGAACTGGTCCCTGGAGCCCAAAAGGTTGGGGGCCACTGCTTTAATTGACATCTTCAGTTACAACAGGATACCAAAGCCAATAAGAAGGACATTTGTCTCTAAGATGTGGCAAAGCTGGTTCGGGTCAGAGATGACAATAGTGAACAAGATGAACAAATAGCCAATTGTTACAATGTAGTTTCTTCATTTTTGAAAGATGGTGATTATGAATGTTCCCTAAATGTGCCCATGACTTGATTATAAGAGCACCACTGAATAGGCCATTACAAAAGATTAATTAGTAATCCCCCTGAGCAGGGGTGGTATTCACTTACTTTCCCTACACTTCCCTACACATTTGCAAATGTGAGAGCGTGCGCGAGCCCGCTCGCATGTGCCCCGTCCCTGCATGCACCCGGCCTTCTGTGCATGTGTTTTGATTGTGTGCGTGCCTTCCGCGCATATGCCCGGCCTCAAAAATGTGCCTAAATAGGATGGCATAGAGCCTGGCCAGGTGGGCAAGCCCACCTGTGATTTCTGCTACTGATTCAGCCGAACTGGTCCGAACCACCTGAATACCACCTCTGCCCCTGAGTCTCTTTGCCAAATATGTTATGTGAAAAAGCTGGTGTATAATATAACTTCTGAGAGTTCTACTCTATCCTTGTCCGGAAGGTTATTTGATAGCCTTTGAAAAAATCCCTTTTTTGTTTTTACATCAGTCTCCCATCTGCTGAATGAGTCAAATAAGCCAGGTCACCTTATAAAGCTGCTCTGATTTAGATAAAATCATGGCTGAAATTTGTTCTGAGAGAAGGTTTTCCAATGAGACCTCCTTTCTGTAGCAGGGTTATCTAACCTGAGATCCTAAGACTTCTTGACACCATTCAGAGTCTGACATGGTCTCCAGAACCTCTCCAGAAGTTGTTTTATAGGGTTTTTTTGTGTAGTTAGTAATCTTGTAGTTTTTTTAATCACCAAAAAAACCTCAATAAACCCGAGGGCAGTAGACCTATTCCTGGGTTTGATTCAATTTAAAGACTTTCATGTTTATTTCTTTTTCCTACATACTTGAGTTCAGCCCCTGACTTGCCATTCAAACACCAAGTAGAACCTTCAACCTGAAATGGGTTCAGGTTGTACTATACAAATGGCAGGGATCATCAGGCAAGATACTCTAAGATAGTGATGGCTAACCTTTTTGTTGTTGCATACCGAAACTGCCCCCCCCTGCTCCCCCACCCCCGCGCATGTGCACGCGATCTCCCTGCTCCGTTTTGGGCCTAGTAGGCCGCCCTGCAGCCTCCTGGGACCAAAAATGGGCTGCACCCCCCTGCTCCCCCCCGCGCCCGGGCATGCGTATGCGATCCCCCAGATATGCGCACGTGTCTCCCACATGCACCCCCCCCCCCACGCATGCGTAGCAGAGACCCGAAAATCAGGTGGCCGGCGGGAGGCACACACGCATGAGGGGTACAGCTGAGCTGGGCAACGGCTCGCGTGCCCACAGAGAGGGGTCCAGGTGGCACGCGTGCCATAGGTTCACCATCACGGCTTTAAGCAAACAGTCTCTAGATCAACTTTTCAGGAGACATCATTTGCAAATTTCTGCAAAATTGCAGTCTTTCCCTCCCTCTTTCCATGTAAAATACATATACGAAGGAAAGCTCTTGCATTGGGAATTCCATATATTCCTTTCATTTTGCTACTTTAGGTGGCCAAAGAGATGGCTTCTGCTGCAGTGAAATGCATCAGGAAAGAGATCCGGGATCTTTATGTCAATATTCAGACTGTTAGAGAGTCGGATAATGAGGCCTTTGGAACAGGATCTGGAATTATGTGAGTGAGTTTGGTTGTCATTTGAGAGTCCAGTTTATTGCCATAGGAAGCCAACTGGCTTCTTGTGTGCTGTTTTTGGGGAGGGAAAAGGAGGGGTGAGCTTCAAT
The DNA here is from genome assembly GCF_059756535.1 of Pantherophis guttatus. Classification (NCBI taxonomy): domain Eukaryota; kingdom Metazoa; phylum Chordata; class Lepidosauria; order Squamata; family Colubridae; genus Pantherophis; species Pantherophis guttatus. The sequence goes on from NC_142065.1 coordinate 87,048,590, forward strand.
GGTTTCATATAATTCTATAAGTTTTTACTTTATTTAGAATTGTTGCAGAGACATCCACTGGCTGCTTGCTGGCAGGATCATCCCTTGGTAAAAGAGGTGAGAGCTTTACATTGCTTCATGTGACTTAGCCTCCTCGGTAGCCATTTTGTAAAAGGCTCAAACCAAAAACATGGCAGTGTTTTCCCTAGCATCACATCTCCAGCTCCCTTTTCAGGATTAAATCCAATTTATGTTGTTATCTGATGACAGCTTCATTATGACATATTTATTTATTTATTTCAATTGTATGCCACCCATCTGCCTGATAAGGCAGCTCTGAGTGGCATATAAATTTAATAAATAAATAATACCTCCAATAAGGTAACATGGGTCTTCAAGTCCAAAAGATCTCTTATTACAAATAGAGAGCTTGCCCTGGCTGAATCTGTAAGGCCAGATCTGAAGAGAAAGAGTACACACACATATACTTCAGTGGTGGGTTTCAAAATTTTTTACTACCGGTTCTGTGGATGTGGCTTGGTGGGCATGGCATAGGAAGGATACTGTAAAATCTCCATTCCCTCCTCAATCCAGGGGAAGGTTACTGCAAAATCCTCATTTCCTCCTGATCAGCTGGGACTTGGGAGGCAGGGAATAGATGGGAGCGGGGCCAGTCGGAATTTTTACTACCGGTTCTCCAAACTACTCAAATTTCCGCTACCGGTTCTCCAGAACTGGTCAGAACCTGCTGAAACCCACCTCTGATATACATATACATAAATTTATTGGCCTCCCATTTTACCACATGTATGAGAGGAGAGTGAGATAGAATTTGCTTTCTCTGCCCTTTGAATCTATATCTTTCTTCTAAATCATCTGGAAAAAGAGGCTGTGATGACAGGGAGCATTGTTGTTTAACATAAAGTAAGTAAAGGATTATTTGGAGACTTCCTTATAAGAAAGTTGGGACAGAAGGCTAAGAGAACTTGGAGAGAAAAAAGAGGAGAGGTGAGAGAGATGATTAAATAAATACTTTATTACGGTCATAGACCAGCAATAGGCATACAATAAATTAAAAATAATATTGACATTAATTGTGAATAATAACATCCCTGTTATGAAAATACATGATCTCAAACCGTTAAGGTCACTCCCTAATTTATATGAGTGGAGGAGAGAGAGATGATTAACAAAAAAAGAGAGGGAAGGAAAAGCAAAGGGAAAACCGAAGATAAGAGACACCTTAGCGGCATAATGAAACAGTATACTACCTTAGCTGTGAAAGCCAAATCTGCATTGAGTTAGTGATTCGTTCATAACACCAGGGACATCATTTGCATCCATATACTTCATTTGCATCATTATGTCAACATGTTTCAATGCCTGTGGCTTTGGGTCCATTGCACGCAAAATTCATTGTATCAAGGTTCACTAAATTGAGCTCTTACCATAGCACATATTTGGGAGAAACCATAATAGACATACTAAATCAAATATAACTTCAATTTATTCTAAATCAAATATAACTTTATGAATATCTGACATCAAATTTCATCACAGAGCAAAATTTTGTAACTCTCCCTGACTACCTCGTGAAGGTGAATGAATGCCTTTTATAATTAAACCATCCAAAGATAGAAATCTATTCTGAACATATTTTCATTTTTTTTGAAGATGCAATCCTGTTAGATTATTTACATCACATCCCTATTTAATTTTTCTTGCAGGTAAAAATGCAGACAAAGTTGGAATCGAAGCAGCAGAGATGTTGCTGGGAAACCTTCGGCATGGAGGTGCTGTGGATGATTATCTGCAGGACCAAGTAAGAGCAGCATGTGGGAAGTCTCTCACAAAAAAGTACAAACTGAGATGTCATAATTACACCTTCTCATACATGTGGATTAGGGTTCCAAGAAGTTAATTGATTCAGTATCCAGGTTTTCTCAATCTGTCACCCACAAGCTACCGTGGCCTGTGAAGTGCTATCATCTTCAATTGCTGGTGCAGGGGTGAGATGCTCCCGGTTCGGACCGGATCACCTGATCTGGTAGCGATGGAAGTGGGTAGTTCAGAGAAAACTGGTAGCAAAAATCCCTGCCCCCCCCCCCATTGCCAGCTGAGCCACGCAATCATCAGAGGCTTTTTTTTAATTTTTAAAAGCATTTTTTCTACAACCTCTTCAGCTGAAGAGGTTATAGAAAAAATGCTTTTAAAAGTAAAAACAAAGCCTCTGCCGATCAGGCAAGTCAGCTGGGATCGTCAGATTTTAAAGCATTTTTTTAACAATCTCTTCAGCCGAATATTACCCCCCCCCAAGCCACACCCACAGAACCGGTAGTAACAACATTTACATTTCACCACTGTGCTGGTGGGTTTGAGTTGTAAACCAACACAGCTGGAAAGTGAAGTGGAAAGAAAGCTGTTTTTAATACCGTATTTTCTGGCGTATAAGACGACTTTTTAACACATGAAAATCTTCTCAAAAGTCGGGGATCGTCTTATATGCCGGGTGTCATTCTCCTGTAACCAGGCAGACCAGCCCGAAAGGCTCTGACGAGCCTTAAATGGCTCTGGCGATCCAAGCTTTGCCTGCTAATCAGGCAACGCAGCTGGGATCGCCAGAGCCATGTAAAAGAAAAAAACTTTTTTCCTTTTACATGGCTCTGGCGATCCAAACTCTGACGACCCAGCTGCGTTCTCCAGAGCCATGTAAAAGGAAAAAAGTTTTCTCCCTCCAGCTTGCTTACCTTAGCTGCTAGTCGCAATGCTTGCCTTGCTTCGCTTGCCTGAATCCATTCCATCAGCAAGCCACTCCCTGCCTGCAGTCAAGCAGCCAGGGAGTTGTGGATTTCAACTCCCAGAATTCCTCAGCCAGCAAAACAAAGCTGGCTGAGGAATTCTGGGAGTTGAAGTCTACAAGTCTTAAAGTTGCCAAGGTTGGAGACCCCTGTTCTATTGGGTAAGTTTTTTTCCCCTTTGGGAGCTTTAAAAAAAATAGTTAATTGGGGTTTTTTTTAGTTGTTCTTTTTTAGACCTAGCCATTTAAAGTTTAGGAAGTTTTAAATTTAGTTTTCATATAAAAATAAAAATAAAATAAAATAAAATAATATTTGTGCAGCTTTGTGAGATTTAGTGTGTTTCTGTAGTGTTTCACTCTTAACTACACAAACACACAAAATCTCACAAAGCTGTATGTGGAATTTTATGTGTGTAAAGTGTGAAAGTTGTTTTTTTGGGCTTTTTGTGGCTGTGTGAGGTTCCTGCTTGTTGTAGGGGCCATTTTGGGTCTAGCACAGCTGTTTTTACATTGTGGGTGAGCCAGTTGTGTTGTGTGTGTTTAAAGTGTGAAAGTTGTTTTTTTGGGCTTTTTGTGGCTGTGTGAGGTTCCTGCTTGTTGCAGGGGCCATTTTGGGTCTAGCACAGCTGCTTTTACATTGTGGGTGAGCCAGTTGATGTTTTTTAATTTTTATTTGGTGTGCGTTGGAAGAGGGGTAGTCTTATACGGCAAGTATAGCCCAAACCCTAAATTTTAACAGGAAAAGCCGGGGGTCGTCTTATACGCCCAGTCGTCTTATACGCCGGAAAATACGGTAACTCCTGAGCTTTATTAGGAGCATACTAATAAGGAAATAGTCTGACATTTCCAGCATTTCAGACCAACCTCACCTCACTGGAAAACAAATAGAAACATTCTCTCTCTTTTTTCTTTGTTTTTAACACCATTTCCATTGTATGCCATGAGGGAAAAAAAACTTAGCTAAACTCTTCAGAGGTTTAACTTTCTACTATATTGGGGAGCCTGACTAGGTGGCTCAGTGGCTAAGATGCTGAGCTTGTCGATCAGAAAGGTCGGCAGTTTGGCGGTTCAAATCTCTTGTACAGGTCTCCTGTGTGAGCAGGGGGTTGGACTACATGACCTCCAAGATCCTTTCCAACACTGTTACTGTTATATGGTATGACTGTTGTCCTGGGGAGAATTTTGAGCCACATGGATTCCTTTGTTTCTTCTCTTCTTGCATACATCAATTGGAAAAGAGGAACCCCAACTCTCTGGAGTTGGGATTTTCTGGCATTGGAAATCCCAGCCATTGTGGCTGTTAGTGAAAATGGAAAGGCAGATCTGACAAAAGAAAACAATTTAATTCAGCAGATCATTCACAGATCATTCACTATGAAAGGTTCTCTTTCAATTCCACCTGCAGTTCTCAAAAGCCACCTCTATAACTTTGCAAATTTTGACAGATATTTACAAAAAATTGGGCTTACTTTTCTATAGCCTTATTTTTCTGTAAACCTGCCTTTTGAAAAAAGAAAAGAAAAGGAAGTGATGTTTTCATGACACTGAATACTTTCATTATTACAAAATAGCTTGAAATAAAAATTTAATAAAGTGATACCCATCTTCGAGCCATAACACCAAACTGGCCTTCGAATGAATTCTGTTTAACTAGCAACAATAATAAATCAGCAAGCTAAAAAAATAGCCTGGAGATCCAGAATCTTGCCAGAGCAATAGAACCTTGCAGGGTGGATTTGAATCATGATTTAAATCACTAGTAAAAAAGCTTGATTTAAATCAACTCGATTTAAATCATAATTTTTAAAGAGCAACTGTCATCTCTGCTACTCCTTTGACCCACTGTTGACTCACCGATAGTCCCAGTGTTGCAGAATATACAGCCTCATGCTACATAACTAAGCTCCATTTCATGCTGAATAAACTAAATTATTTATGTATCTTAAATAGAAAACTATTTTACAATAGATTTTTACCCCAAAAGTGTTTTATTAAAATAAATTCGATAAAAATCAAAAAAATCAAATTTAAATTTTAAAAATCTGATTTTTTTTATTTTAAAAAAAAAATCATTGATTTTTATCCACCCTGGAACCTTGTGTGAAACTGGAAAAGGTGGTAGATTTAGTGTATTTTACAACAGGGATGGTAAAAATACGTTGTAGGAGGACAGTCATGTTAAAAAAAAATCAAAAGGAGTCCCCAGGCCACAGTCCACTACTGGGCTATGGCCTATTTGGAACTGGGCCACACTCTGCGACCGCATGCATGCCAACCATCGACCCCCAGCCAGGCTACCAAGCCACATAGGTTGGGAACCACTGTGGTAGAACCTTTTCTGATGAATACATTTTATTAAGTAATAATAAAAAGTAAGATTATTTTATAAATATCTTTAAGTATAGTGGCACTTACTCCCTAATTATGCATTCAGGATTGCATCTGTACATTTTTCAGTGAATTGACTAGTTGTAATCAACTCAGATCATTCAGAATGGTGCAAGCAAAAACATCTGGAAAGAAAGGCATCCCATAAAAGGATGCTCCGGTCAGATAGTGAAATAACGTGTCTTCTTTCTTCTTTTATAACAGGGTGTATTGCATCCTTTTAGGCATTCGTAATGCTGGTTTGTTTTTGATTCCCTCCAGCTGATCGTTTTCATGGCTTTAGCAAATGGGAAATCGAGAATAAAAACTGGACCAATTACACTGCACACAGAAACGGCTATACATTTTGCTGAACTGCTGACAAAAGTAAGTACCAGTTTTCTTTACAGATCAGCTGATTTTCCAAAGCTGTCAATCTGGCCAGCATTAGTATCATATGAGCTCTAGTGAAAAAAAGGGCTGGCAGAGGATGGTTTACTGGGAAGCAAAGGATACAGTGATGCCCTCCACAATTCAGTCTCTACAGGAAACAATGGCAATTACTTTTGATATATTGAGCCTAAGATAAGATGCATAACAATTGTAGCTTTTATCCTCCAAATCCTTACTGCTATCCAGCACCTACTTCGTGAGGTAGCTGCCTTGCCTTGTCTACTGACTGGATTATGGAGTAATCTGCCTGAAGATACTTTTAACCATCCACATTTTATCAGTGGGTGCATGCCAGCAGGCCACCAACTTGAAATTTCATAATGACTATCATAATGAGTAGCACATATCAGATATATAAAGTCTTTTTGGGGATGGCACTTGACTTCAGAATGTTCTTTTTGGGGAATTCAACTGATGCTGACATTTCAGTAATTATAAATATGACCTTATAAGTCAGTGATGGCTAACCTTTTTTTCCTTAGGTGCCAAAAGCTTGTGATAGCGCATGCGTGCGTGCCCACACCCATAATGCAATGCCCCTCAGGCACGCCCTGCCCCCTGAGCATGCACGCGCGACCCCCCTGCACCCCATTTTGGTCCTAGCAGGCCTCCCTGAAGCCTCTGCAGGCCAGAAACGGCCTGTTTCCGGACTTCTGGTAGGCCCATTTTTCATCCTCCCAGAGCTGCCGCGTGAGCCCTGTACTTACCTGGCATCCAAAACGGGCCGTATGGAGACTCCTGGGAGGGGCGGGGCAGCATGGGCATGCGTGCATGTCTCTCACATGTGTGGGAGAGACCTGAAAATCAGCTGGCCGGCGGGAGGCGTCTGCGCATGCGCAGTGGAGCTGATCTAAGGCGATGGCTCGCGTGCCCACAGAAATGGCTCCGTGTGCCACCTGTGGCACCCGTGCTATAGTTCGCCATCACAGTTATAGGTAACCCTCCCTTACTGCCTCATTCAGCAACTGTTTAAATTTATGGTAATACTGAAAAGTTTTTAGATCAGTCCTCGAACCTATGGCCATCACAGCGTTCTTGCAATCATATGATTATGATTTGGCACTTCACAACCAGTGTGCATTTATGACCGCATCCATAGATGCATGATCAGCATTTCTGACCTCCAAAGCTGGCTTCTCACAAGAGGAATCAATGGGGAAGCTGGCAGGAAGTCATAAGTCTTGGTTGCATGATATTGCCCTTAATGACCAATGATTTGCTCAATGACTGTAGCAAAACTGAAGTCCGGTGCAGTCACATGACTTTTTGCTTAATGACATTGCCAGTCCTAATTGCACTGAGGATTTATCTGTATTTATAATTTTTGAATTTTTGTGTGTGTTGTACTTTGCCTAGAATCCAGTTTATGCGAACAACAATTTTAAGAAAGCATGCTTTTTTTGTTTATTATTTGCAGGCTAAGTTTACAGTGACAAAATCAGAAGACGACTCTTCCAAGGATGCCCATATTATTGAGTGCCAAGGAATCGGATTGCTAAATACAAATCTCTAGTTATTGCTCTGGGTGGGATGGTGTTATGTTTATTTTGGTTTGTTTTTCTTGAAATATCTGCATAAATGTATTGCACTTCATTCACTGGAATGTTTGAATAAAGTGCTTCCTTAAATTCCCTTTATTATTGAATTAATAATAAATTTACTTATTTATTGGGCTTATATCTTGCCTCAGCCCAAAGACTATTAGTGGCTTATGTGATAGGAATGGGTTGATTGAAACAATGGCATCTAAAACTCAACATTTTAATTTGGACTTCATCCCTTCCCCTCCCAACAATGGACAAAATATGTTGTTTCTGAAGCTGTCCAGATAACTGATAGTATTTGCATCACAAGGACACTGATGGTTTTTCACCATTTGTATCCTCTTTGATAAAATGGCCTTTCAACTATATAAATAAGGTCAGTTAGAATTTAAGGGAAATCCCCTTTTCACCACATGGCCCTAAACGAAATTGTAGTTTAAACTGAACAAATAAGGCTTATTAGATCTGGGTTTCAAAATGTCAGATCCCTCAGTTTTAACAATTTCCCATCTTCTTATTAGGGCAGAAAACAATTCTGACAACTTAATTGCAATGTTCTTTGCTTTAAATTAAATTCAATATAACTTAGCTTTGTGAGGGGAGAAAAGGAAGGAAGGAAATTTCTATTATTTTCCACTCCATTTTGTCTAGTGGTTAATCACCAGGCTAAAAAGTAGAAGACTATGAGTTCTAGTCCCACCTTAGCCATGAAAGCCAGCTGGATGATCTTGGGCCAGCCCCTCTCTCTCAGCCTATTTATCAATTTAGGGTAATTATTGTGAGGAAAAGAGAAGGAGGAAGTTGTGTTGGATATGTTTGCTGTCTTGAGTTATTTGTAGAAACAAAGGTGACAAAGAAAGAAAGGAAAGGAGAAAGAAGAAGACAGGCTATTGATTTCGAAGTCCCAACGCTCCACTGATCTGAAGGACAATATTAAAGTTAAAAGCATAAAGTTCTTTGCAGTTCTTCTATGACTTGGAAATGAGAAACCCAAAGGAGCTGGTTCTCCAACTTTAGCGAATGGCATCAACTTTTCAATGGTCAGCCTCTTTAGCATCTTCCAACAAGTATCAAAGTCATGTTAACGAATTGCTAATCTTAATAATGCCTCTATCAAGAAAAAGCATAGACCAAGTGATTTAGATGGACCAGCTCGAGTTGAAGCTAATTCATGGCTCACTTGCAAAAGTCCCTTAATAGATTGCTAATCAATTAACAGACCAGGTCTTCATTTAAAAGCAACCAATTTATTATTATTTTTCAAATCTCAGATCCGGGCCACATCAAAGTCATTATATTGTTGTTGACATTGCTCCTAAACTCATTGGTTGATGGTTGCCATGGCAATTGTCAACACTTCCGACAGCTCATTATTCTAGACTGCAGTGCTAGGAAATTGTGTTCAAAATAACTGGAGAACAACTCGGTTTGATTCAGGAGCCAAAATGTGGGCTTTGGGATGTCTCTTGTGATGACAGAGATGAAAATTAACCTGGCTTAATGATTTGTGGAATTTAACCTAAAAAGTGACTCCATTGGCCAGTTACACTTCCAATGCCATTGCCTGTTTGTTGAAACTATTATCCAATGCATGTCAAGTCCTGCTTTTAAGCTGCTGACAGCTCATTTTGATGGCAATTTTTGTCAAAAGTGACTGCCATAAATAGATCAAACCTAGAAATTGTACTGTCCTATCAGTCAGTGGCTATTTCCCAAAAACACTTGGCCTATTGACTGAAATATTTTAGTAGCTTTTTATTAGTTTTTTAAATCTTTCCTTTATTGTTTTTAGAAATAACTCAAGGCAGTGAATATGGCTAAGATTCCTTCTTCCTCTTTATTTTCGGAACTTCTGAACCAGGCTGTCAGTATATTTTGAGGGGCTGGTCATGACTTTGGATAAGCACTTTTTATTGTTATCAGGAGTTCTATAGAAATGCCGGAGATGGAAAAATTAATACATACCTGATACCAAAAAGTTTGGAGGGATTTTATAGCTAAAAATATTCTGAATTGGATTCAGAATAAAATGGGAAATCAGTACAATTTGAAGAGAGATCAGAATGGATTATGTCACTGTTTCTCAAACCTGACCCCTTTAAGACATGTGTGGACTTGTTCCCAGATTTCCTCAGCCAGCATGCTGAATTCTGGGAGTTGAAGTCCACAAGTGCCTTAAAGTGGTTAAGATTGAAAAATACTGGTCTAAGCTGTTTGGGTTCAACATCTGGCCGGATCTCTGCATCACAGCTGGAATCTGCAACTTACATTGACCAAAGGAACACCAAAACGGCTTAATTTTCTATCATGAAATGAAAATAGTTGATGGGGCCAGCATGACTATCTAACCTCAAGTGGAAAGATCTGGCTAGCCTGAATTTGCAACCACTAGCAACCAAATGGAGATCAGCCTGGTCTGAGTCTGCAATGTTTACTGAAGAAAAGGAGACCAGCCCACACTGAGTTTCCAGCCTCAAGAAAGGGAGACTAGGCTGGCCTGAGTTTGCAACCTCCACTGACAAAAGAACAATGAGGCCAGCCTCAGATTTCAACCTCCAATGAGCAAAGAGAGGTGAGGCTGGTCTCATTTTACAACCTCCAATGAAGTACGAGAGATCACTCCAGCTGGACTCTGCAACTTCCACTGACAAAAGGGGCCTCAGGCCGGCCTGATTTTCCATCCTGAAATGAAAAGAGATGATGAGGCCAGCCTGACATCCCAACCTCCAGTGACAGGGAGATGTAGCTCACCTGAGATTATAACCACTAGCAACCAAGTAGAGGTCAGACCAGTCTGATTCTGCAACATTTTGTTGAAGAAGGGGAGATCAGACCGGCCTCAGTTTGCAACCTCCACCAATGAAAGAAAAATGAGGCCGGCCTCAGATTTCAACCTCCAATGAGCAAAGAGAGGTGAGGCCAGCCTCATTTTACAACATCCAGTGAAGAACCTGAGATTATAACCACCAGCAATCAAATGGAGATCAGGCCTGTCTTGTCTGCAATGTTTACTGAAGAAAAGGAGACCAGACCGGCCTGAGTTTGCAACCTCCATCAAGAAAGAAAAATGAGGCCGGCTTAAGATTTCAACCTCCAATGAGCAAAGCGAGGTGAGGCCAGCCTCATTTTACAATCTCAAACAATGAGTGGGACATCTCTCTGGCCTGAGTCTGCAACATCCATCAAACAAAGGGAGATCAGGCTGGCCTGATTTTGCAATCTGAAGTGAAGAAGAGCAGATCAGGCCGGCCTGATTTTCCAGCCTAGAGTGACCAACGAGATCAGGACAGCCTGAGTATGCAACCACCATCAACAAAGTGGAGATCAGCCTGTTGGGAATCTGCAACCTCCTGTGAAGAACAGGAAATCAGGTTTCAATCCTGACCATTGAAAGGAGGTGAGACTGGCCTCAGAGTGCAACCTCCAGCATGCAAAGAGAAACAAGGCCAGCCTCCCCCCCCCCCAAAAAAGGAGGGGGAGATCAGGCCAGCTTGAGTTGCTATCTCCACCGACTGAGGGAGATCAGTCTACCCTAGAGTTGTGACCTCCAGCGACCAAATGGAGTTCAGGCCAGTTATAATCTGCAACCTCCAGTGAAGAAGGGGAGCCCAGAGTTTACAATCTCCACCAACGAAAGGGAGGTGAGGCTGGCCTCAGATTCCAACCTCCACTGAGCAAAGAGAGACAAGGCCAGCTTCATTTTACAACATCCAACAAGGAATAGGACATCAGGCCAGCCTGAGGCTGCTACTTCCACCAACAAAAGAGAAATGAGGTTGGCCTCAGATTCCAACCTCCATTGAGCAAAAAGAGGTGAGGCCGGTCTCATTTTACAACCTCCAAGGAAGAATGAGACATCACTGCAGCCAGAGTCTGCAACTTCCAACGACCAAGGAGAGATCAGGCTGGCTTGAGTTTTCAACAACCTAGTGGAGATCAGGCCATGAGTCTGCAATGCTTACTGAATAAAAGGAGACCAGACTGGCCTGAGTTTGCAATCTCCACTCACGAAAGAGAAATGAGGCCAGCCTCAGATTTTAATCCCCAGTGGGCAAAGAGAGGTGAGGCTGGCCTCATTTTACAACCTCCAGCCAAGAATGGGAGATCAAGTTGGCCTGAGTCTGCTACCTTCACCTACTAAAGGGAGATTAGGGCAGTCTGATTTGCCAATCTGCAGTGACCAATGAGAGATCAGGAGAAAAGGAGACCAGACAGGCTTGAGTTTGCAACCTCAACCAATGAAAGAAAAATGAGGCTAGCCTCAGATTCCAACCTCCAATGAGCAAAAAGAGGTGAGGCCGGTCTCATTTTACAACCTGCAATGAAGAATCATGCCACAATTTCCATCAACAAAAAGGGCCTCAGGCCATCCTGATTTTCCATCCTGAAATGAAAAGAGATGATCAGGCCGGCCTGACTTCCCAACCTCCAGTGACCAGGAGAAGTAGCCAACCTGAGATTATAATCACCAGCAACCAAGTGGAGATCAGGCCGGTCTGAATCTGCAACTTTTATTGAAGAAGGGGAGATCAGACCAGCCTGAGTTTGCAGCCTCCATCGATGACAGAAAAATGAGACTGGCCTCAGATTTCAACCTCCAGTGAGCAAAGAGAGGTGACGCTGGTCTCACTTTACAACCTCCAACGAAGAACAAGCAATCATTGCAGCCATGGTCTGCAACTTCCAACGACGAAAGGAAGATCTGGCCAGCCTGACTCTCTAACCTCCAGTGACCAAGAAATGTAACCAGGCTGAGTCCGCAATCTCCAGTGAGCAAAGAAAGATTGGCCAGTCTGAGTTTGCAATCTCTTATTGACAAAGTGGAGGTAAGACTGGCCTGAATTTGCAACCGCCTAGAAAGTGGAGAAAGAGAGAGATACGTCCTGCCAGAGTTTGCAACCACTAGAGAGAAAAGAAGGATGAGCCTGGCCTGAGTTTGCAACCTCTATCAATCATGGGGAATCAAACCAGCCTCAGTTTGCAACCTCCAGCGAGTAAAGAGAGAGAAGGCTGGCCAGCGTTTGCAACCTTTAGAAACCAAAGAGAGATGAAGCCAGCCTGTGTTTCCAATTTCCATTGGCGACGGCGATGTAAGACTGGCCTGAGTTTACAATTGTGCAGCTGCAGAGCTGGCAGCAGATTCGGACAGTGAGGAGGTTGGGGAGGAACATGGGTCAGTCCTGCAGTCTGGGGAAGACTCTGCATCGGAGGCAGAGATTGGGCCAGGGCAGTCTGACAGTTATCAGTTGCCTTTGGAGTCAGACATCAGTGAGGCAGACAAACAGCTGGAGCCTATTCCCAGTGTGCGCATGCACAGAGTTTCCAGATGAAGGGAACAGCTGAGGAATAAGAGTTGACTTGGGAGTAAGACCACAGGTGGACGATGAATGGCCCCTCCCATAGGTATTAAAAGAGGAGCGAATAGGGAGGGGAGTTTGCAGGAGACAATTAGTTCGCTTAATTGGTTCGTGACTCTCAGAGAATCCTTGGCAAGTTTTGAAGATATCGGCCTGGTTGGTCTCCAAGTTAGATAAGGTCTGTGACTGTAAATGCTCTCTTGAAAGACTTCATTGGATGTGAATGTGGCCAGAAAGATTGGCCAGTCTGAGTTTGCAATCTCTATTGACAAAGGGGAGGTAAGCCTGGCCTGAGTTTGCAACCGCCCAGGAAGTAGAGAGAGAGATATGTCCTGCCAGAGTTTGCATCCTCTAGAGAGAAAAGAGGGATGAATCTGGCCTGAGTTTGAAACCTCTATCAACCATGGGGTATTGAAACCAGCCTCAATTTGCAACCTCCAGCAAGCAAAGAGAGAGGAGGCTGGCCCGCATTTGCAACCTTTAGCAACCAAAGAGAGATGAAGCCAGCCTGAGTTCCCAATTTCCATTAGTGAGGGCGATTTAAGACTGGCCTGAGTTTGCAACCACCCAGGATGTAGAGAGAGAGAGATACGTACTGCCAGAGTTTGCATCCTCTAGAGAGAAAAGAGATATGAACCTGGCCTCAGTTTGCAACCTCCAGCAAGCAAAGAGAGAGGAGGCTGGCCCACATTTGCAACCTTTAGCAACCAAAGAGAGATGAAGCCAGCCTGAGTTCCCAATTTCCATTGGTGAGAGCGATGTAAGACTGGCCTGAGTTTACAACCGTGCAATGAGCAGAGAAAGATGGACCTCACCAGAGTTTGCAATCTCTAGCACGCAAAGAGAGATAAACCCTGCTTGAGTTTGCAACGTCCAGGAACCAAAGAGAGATGAGGCCAGCCTAAGTTTGTAACCTTCCTTGACCAGGTCTTACCATTCTGAGTTTGCAACTCTAGTGAGCAAAGAAAGATTGGCCAGTCTGAGTTTGCAATCTCTATTGACAAAGGGGAGGTAAGCCTGGCCTGAGTTTGCAACCACCCAGGATGTAGAGAGAGATGTCCTGCCAGAGTTTGCATCCTCTAGAGAGAAAAGAGATATGAACCTGGCCTGAGTTTGAAACCTCTATCAACCAAGGGGAATCAAACCAGCCTCAGTTTGCAACCTCCAGCAAGCAAAGAGAGAGGATGCTGGCCAGCGTTTGCAACCTTTAGCAACCAAAGAGAGATGAAGCCAGCCTGTGTTTCCAATTTCCATTGGCGAGAGCGATGTAAGACTGGCCTGAGTTTACAACCACAGAGAGAGCAGAGAGAGATGAACCTGGCCAGAGTTTGCAATCTCTAACATGCAAAGAGAGAGAAACCCTGCTTGAGTTTGCAACCTCCAGGAACCAAAGAGAGATGAGACCAGCCTAAGTTTGCAACCTTCCTTGACCAGGTCTCACCATTGTGAGTCTGCAACCTCTAATGAGCAAAGAAAGATTGGCCAATCTGAGTTTGCAACCAAATACGAGCAAGGGGAGGTCATCTGGTTTTTTGAAAGCACCTGGCTGCCTTCACATCCAGTAACCTAGCCAAGGTCAGCCTTGTTGGAGTTTGCAAGCTCCAGCAAGGAAACGGCTTATCAGCTCTTCAGCTTCTTTCTGCAATTTCTCAGAGCTCTGAGGCCTTGAAACTCTAGGGACATAAGGCTTCCTCCTCAACGTTCAGTCTCACCACTGGTGCGATTTTCCTGGTAAGGGTTGTGTTTGCCTGATTCGCCTGGCACACTAGGTAAGAAGTCCCCTCCTTCTCTCGGTCTCTTTCTCACTCCTCAGTCCTTTTGTGACAAGGTGCCTTGCACTGAACATCTGCTCCTGCCCATGATCTTGATCCCTGTCCCTTTAGGGAGGTTAACTGAGGGTCAGAGGGGACCACCTCCTTGCTGCAAGAAGCCCCAATCATAGGACAGCAGTTGGGCAGATGCTACCATCCTGCTGGAAAGCAGGACCATCATGGCTGCCAGAGGGACAGTGCATGGCTAATGGTCTGGCATCAGAGCAGACACCTCACTTTCACAGGTGCTCCAGGTTCAGCTCAGTACTGACCCGCATTGACTGGGTTGTCAGGAGAAAGAGGGGAGGGGAAAGCTCTGATGATCCCTCTCTTGCCCTTTGCAACTGTTTGCATCCTGAGGGAACCAAGACAGGAAGGACTGGCTTGGACAGTTACCCTGTAAGTACCCTGGGACTTGACTTTCACGTCCACCTCGTGTACGCCCTAAAAATAAACTTTTCTGTTCCAGACACAAATGTTGCTCCATTGATGCTCACTCTGGTTAGGTTCCCTCCAGTGTCTACAGACCATCAAGTTTCTCCCTTCCCACAAAAGGCTAATTTTGGTAGGTAGAACCTGGTTATTTCTTCTTGGCCCTTTGGCTATTATTATGGAACTCCAGAATACGGGCTAACTCAGTAACCAGGATAAGCAGGATGTACAAATATGGCCACACAGAGAGGACTAAGCCATACTTGGGTTTGTCTGGTTTTGTTTAGGTGCCTGAACTGAACCACGGTGATTTAAAGAGAAGTGTTTGACCCCCCCACCCCCACTAACTCACATTGATTGTGGCTTTCAAATGTAAAGTGTAACCTGATTCAGTCTGCTCAAATCCACCTAGAATAAACCTTTTTGTCCACATTGTCTGTCAGACATCCTGTTTATGGATGCCAGTGGATGAGTTCACACAATATTTTTGTCTTGAATGTGTTTTGATCGGGCCCTTGTACACTGTGGGAACCCAGTTCTTGTAGTCCGGTTTTGAGGATTTGTATCTTCACATGTTCTATCAAGTCACTACTTTTGCTGTTGTCAATAAAACATTTTTTTATTCAAAAAATCTCCCGACATGCCATCAAGAGCAGAGGTGGCGCAGTGGTTAGAGTGCAGTACTGCAGGATACTTCAACTGACTGCTAGCTGCAGTTCAGCAGATCAAATTTCACCAGCTTAAGGTTGACTCAGCCTTCCATCCTTCCAAGGTCAGTAAAATGAGGACCCAGATTGTTGGGGGCAATATGCTGACTCTAAACCGCTTAGAGAGGGCTGTAAAAGCACTATGAAGTCTAAGTCTAAGTGCTGTTGCTATTGCTATCAACCCCCATTTGCTGCTGTGTAACCAACTGGGCAGAATTCGCCTGAAGAAAAGAGCTCTCATATCCGCATATAGTAGTTACTGTTTGAGTGCCCCAAACATTTTTAATTTATTAATTAATATAATTTAAATTTTGCTATATTGTAAATGATAATCCTCAGCAGCTTTTTCATAAAAGCCAAAATCAAAAAGCCTGTTCCTGGTTGTTTTCGGGTACCTCATTTCAGCAGTCTGACTATGGAGAGGGAGAAGATTTCCTTTGGTTCAGGGCAGGAATGAGAAATCTCTGTTAGTTGTAAGAGTTCAGCCTTGTGGCCTCCACAGCTTGGAGGAGGCCAGTGGTGGGTTGCTCCCGGTTTGTACTGGTTCGCAAGAACCGGTAGTAAAAATTTGTAGTAGTTTGGAGAACCGGTAATAACATTGGCTGGCCACACCCCTAAACCGGTCCCTGGCTGGGTCGCTGCTCACTTACCCCGCCCACCTCATCAGAGGCTTTTTTTTTTCCCCCAGCCAAAGAGGTTGTAGAAAAAAAAAACTTCTTTAAAAGCCTCTGGCAATCCCAGCTGAGTTGCCTGATCGTCAGAGGCTTTTGAAAGCATTTTTTTCTGCAACCTCTTAAAGTTGTAGAAAAAATGCTTTTAAAAGTAAAAAAAAGAAAAATATTGGCTACGCCCACCCAGTCACATTACCCCCCCACCAAGCCACACCCACAAAATAAGCCACGCCCACAGAACCGGTAGTAAAAAAAATTAGAACCCACCCCTGGAGGAGGCCCCTTTAAAAAGACCCCAATCCCCTAATCCAGTGGCCCCGGATCTTTTGGGCACCAGGGACTGGTTCTGTGAAGAAAGATTTTTCTGCAGACCAGAGGGGGCGTGGTTTTGCATGCTGCCTGCATCCCGCGGATGAGGTTTTGTTTGTTTGCACAGATCGGTTGCTTGAATGCCATGGACCGGTGCTGGTTCATGGACCAGAGGTTGGGGACCCCTGCCTTAATCAGTCTGCAAAACTCTCCAGGTCCATGGAGATACCTCGTCTTGTATTATTGTGCCTCTCAGATGTTAATGTTAATTCAGTGCTATCCAGTAATTATTAATTGTTGTTAAAGTTGTTAAGGAATTAGAAGAGCTTGCCGCATCTGTTGACTTTCAGATATTAATTAATGGTTGTTCATTATAAATTGTTAGTAATAAATAAAGCTAGCTTCCTTTGAGAAGAAGGACTCCATGTGTTTGCCAAGAATGGTGCTGGTCTATTCGTAGCCTAGGGGCTGAACCTTTTATGTTGTGTCTGTCTCTAAAATAATGGGGGTGGGGCATGAATATTGTAGCCCATAGTCTTGGACTATCACTTAAACCATTGTGGAATGTGGTTTTCCTGGAGCAGGCTGGCTAGAGGATTCTGGGAATTGTTTTCCCAATAGATCTGGGGTTAGTGGTCAGGTTGTGGAGGGGGATCATAAGAATGGAAGAATGCATTCACCAGTGGAGATGCTCAAGAAGGCTTGACCCAAAGCAGAGGGCTTTGCGACCTCTGTTGCAGAAGCCAAACTGGCCACTTCATGGTGCTGTTGTCTCATGAATGAAAGCAGTGAAGGCTTTCCCTCTGTCTCTTATCTGTCTAGCATCGTGTTTCTCAACCTTGCTAATTTTAAGATGTATGGATTTCAACTCTCAGAATTCTCCAGCCAACAGGGAGACTTCAACACCCAGAAGTTTGAGAAACACTCAAGAGGCCTCTGAGTTTTAGGGCCTGAAGAAAAGTTAAGGGGAACCCACAATCTTTCTTAGTCTCTGATTTCACTATCAATCTGCTCTTACACTTAATAGGTTTTTCCTAATATTGCATCAGAAGCTGCCTTCCTATTACTTAAATCCATTAGTCCACGACCTGCACTCTGAAATGAAAAAGAAAAACTTTTGGTCATCTTCTGCATGACCACCTTTCTGTTCCATCTTCAAATAAGATGGATCTTCTGTTTTGAAAGCTAAGCATGGTCCCAAGCCATGGAGGCTTGTTAAATAGGGTCCAATGTTCAAGTTGTCAAGATCCTTCTGAATCTTGAGCCTATCTTCTGGAATTTTGGCTATTCCTGTCAGCTTGATGTCATCTGCAAATTTGATGAGTTCCCCTATCTAGCCCCTCATCTAAATCATTAATGAAGATATTGAAGAGCACTGAGCCTAAGCCTTGGGGTAGTTCACTGCATACATATCCAGTAGATTCTTAGGGATTATTTGTAGTTTTTAGGGATTATTAATAGATTCTAAGGGATTATTAACAGATTCTTGGGGATTATTAACAGATTTTTAGAGATTCTTAGTATATTCTTAGGGATTACCATGATGATAAAATGCACTTACTCACTTTTATTGCACCTATAGACTGAAGCCCCATTTCAAGTTACTCAGTGTCTCTGGAAAAGTCTCTACAAGATCATTGTGAGGACTATTTTCAACATGTGTCGGATGATGCTTGGATTCACTCAGAATTGGATTCTGGCTAGGTAGGTCCTATGGAATTGACTGAGGTAGATTCTTGCTTGATTATCTGAGGAGAGTTTCATCCAGTGGTGAAATCCAATTTTTTTTTTACTACCGATTCAGTGGGCGTGGCTTGGTGGATGTGGTTTGGTGGGCATGGCTGGGTGGGCATGACAGGGGAAGGATACTGCAAAATCTCCATTCCCACCCCACTCTGGGGCCAGCCAGAGGTGGTATTTGCCGGTTCTCTGAACTACTCAAAATTTCTGCTACCGGTTCTCCGAACTGCTCAAAATTTCCGCTACCAGTTCTCCAGAACCTGTCAGAACCTGGTTCATCTTTCCTCAAGAGGTGAATCCCTGGATCCAGCATTTCTGAACAATTTTCAGGCAGTTTACAATCTTCCCATTGAAGGTGTTGAAAAGGTGATAGACTCACAGTCTCAAAAGACACAGGAGCGAATGGATCATCAGGACCTTTTTCAGTCTGGGTCCAGTTTGGCATTTAGTACTAAGACAGCATTTGTTGTTTCTAGATGACCTCTGGCTGGCCAGGGATTAGAGTGGTGCCTCCCTCTCGGCCCTTCTTGATTTCCTGTTAGTTTTCAATACCACTGATTGAATCAGCTTGCGGGTAGAAAGTGCAGGGGATTCAAATACGTAAATAAATAAATAAATAGCAAGGAATTCAATAAGCGCATGAATATATAGTTCTGTAACATTGGTATAACGATAGCATTTCTCCACTTATTCTGATACTGTCTTAAATAGTCTCAAGGAATGTAGATACATCCCTTCATCCTTGTAGCTTCAAATCTCATCAAGCCTGTACTTGGATGACTTGAATATGGTTAAAGGAGCAATATAATATTTCACATTTAAAAAACTTGTTATATAATATCTGATAGAAATTGCTCTGCACGTAAAGCAAAGAACCTGGCCACTTAAAATTGTTGGGTTTTTTTTAAAAAATGAAGCTGAATAACAAATAGGATTCATTATATTTAGCACATTTTCTGCAGTGAGGCAAGTATGAACATGTTTGCCTTGCAGTAACAGCAGTCAGACATCAGAATCGCTTCACTACATGTGTTAAAACAAAAACTGGACAACCAGTCAGGGATGCTTTAATGTTGATTTTATCTATAGCAGGGAATTGGATTTAAAGGCCTGGAGGGTCCTTTCTGACTCCATAGGTCTGTGCTTCAGGTTCTATTGGTCAAAATTAGAATTTTCCTTTTTTAAAGATTAGATGGTTATAAAACAATTTAATAGCAATTGGATTGGATTCCATAGTTGAGACCATTTGTGTCTAGTTGAGCTTTCTCCACTCAGATACTGTCAGATATTGCCTGCATATGATGCACCAGAGACTAGAAGGGGTTAAGTCTTTACAGATATCACATGTGACTATATCAGCCAATGAATTCACTTATTGGACTCTTACCTAGAAACCACTTGGATATCTTCCCCTTTTTTTCTCTCTCTCTCATCTATCTCTCAGCGAGACAACATGTGAACTTCTCTCTCCTCTCAACATTTGAGTCATACAGTTAGGGTAAAAATGTAACAGGATACCCTGTTCATTATCATATTATATGTATATATTTGTAAATAATAAAAACAACCTTTTGAACCTGAAGCTGTATTGACCAAATAACTTCCTCATAGAACCAAATGAGCACGACCATCAATATATATCTGATAGATACTGTAATATTATGGGATATTTAGTATCCACCTGTACTCCTCTTTACCATGCTACCTGTCTCCTAAGTATCAGATCTTCCGAGGAAGAAGGTGACTTGACAGCTTTACCTCAAGCAAATGACACAAAAGAGAAAACCAAATCAGAATGTTTTGGCAAATTATGGATTAGGGAAAGGACCATATTTATCAAAATTTTTACTGATTTACAGTTTGTCAGCAGATCCCAGGGAGAATATTAGGGGACATTAATCTTCACAGTGACTGAAATCATTGCCTATAGTTGGCAGAGTGAGTCCTTCCTGATACCTTTCTCTTCTAATGAGCATAGTATGCTGTCTATGTCTGACCCACAGGTAGTCCTCAATTTATGGCCACAATTGGGACTGGCATTTCAATCACTAACCCAGGGGATTGTTAGGTGAATCATGCCCTATTTTATGACCTTCCTTGTTGTGATCTTTAAGCAAATCATGAAGTTGTTAAGCAAATCTGGCTTCTCCTGTTTGCTTGTGAGAAGCCACCTGGGAAGGTTGCAAACAGTCGTCACCCAACCCACCCAACCCATCGTAAATACATACTGGGGGCCAAATGCCTGAATTTTGATCACAGGACCATGGGGATGCTGTGGGACCACAGGGACACTGCAATGACCATAAGCGTGAGGACTGGTTATAAGTCACTTTTTTCTGTACTATCATAACTTTGAACTTTGTGAAATAAATTGTTGTAAGGTAAGGACTATCTGTAATAGCTGCATTTTGAAATTTCACATCAGAGCGCAAGAACCCACTAAAGCAGGATCACAGCCACAGAAGATCAAGGAGCCTGAGTGGCACAGCAGACTAATGCTACTGTTAAAGGTAGTATTTAGCTTCCAGCTGCTTGCAATTACTGCAAGTTCAATTCTCACCAGGCTCAAGGTTGACTCAGCCTTCCATCCTTTCTAAGGTAGGTAAAATGAGGACCCGGTTTGTGGGGGCAATAAGCTGACTTTGTATAAAATATACAATAGTATGAAGGCTATTGCTTAACGCATTGTAAGCCGCCCTGAGTCTCCGGAGAAGGGCGGCATATAAATCAAAAATTTTTTTAAAAACGTTTGGTATAGAAGCACTATCAGATTTAAATACAATAAAGCCCTTATAGTTCTTGTTCCCTGAGATTACTTCTTTACTAATATGGTTCTTGTAGCAATATAAGGGCCTGATGCATAGGCAAAATAATGACTCTTTCTGTGTCGGCCATTGTGCTAGTGAAGATCAAGAAAACACAATATATTTTTGCTTCTTGGAACTGAAATATGTCAGCTGCCAATCACACAAACACTATTGTGGAATGTCCTGATAAGATACTGTAAGATGCTTGCCCATCTTTAATGTCAGCCTTTTCACAGACACTCTCTTATGCCGAGACATCATTGAAGACAACCCGTCTGTGTGAATTTTCATGCAGAACGTGACTTGCATGAGAAGAAATGAGCATTCCTTATTGGAAGTAAAATCATTCCACTTCCATTGGTGTACTGATTCTCAGCATAGGTTTAAATTGTGCCCAATAAATTTTTTTATTTTCAGACACATTTTACGGTCCAATCAAAACACTGGGAAAATTATAAGATATATTTGATAATATTAATCTGATGGATATTAGAAATTCCTTTCCTGATGGAGTTAGTCTTTGGCATACACTATATTGGGGTCTCCACCCATCAGGCTGCAGAGAGGCACCGGTCCACGATCTGCCAGGAACTGGGCCATGGAAGCGAGCAAAGCCCCAACTGTGCACACACAGGATCCAGGCATGCGAAAACATGTCCCCCCAGTCCATGGAAAAACTGCCCTCTATGGAACTCATTCCTGGTGCCCAAAAAACTCATCCCTGGAACTCGTCTCTGGTGTCCAAAAAATTGAAATAACCTTTTTTTAAAGCAAAGCAATACAATGTTTAAAATAGGAATGGACTGGCCAAGTGGACTTTTGTAAGTACACAATGCCTGTTTCAGATTAATTGACCCTATGACACAAAACACTAATTAATTCATATTTATAGGGTATAATTTTGTATTTTTACTGAAGCATTGTTATATTAATGACTCAAGTAGCAATGGGGGGGTGGAGGGAATCAGACAATTCCATCTAGTCTGCCACAATGAAATTTCCTGTTAGGAACTTGAAAACAATTAACTTCTTTCAGAATATTATTTTAAAGATTGATACTGGCCCTGTTTCTTCCAGTATTTGTTCCCCTGAGTGCTGTCAATAGTTTAAGCTGTACAATTATTCCTGAAGGTGCTATACAATTTTCACTTGAAAACTCATCTGAAATAAAATCAAATAATAATCAAACTACTTTTCAGAGAACTGGGCAGGGGTTTCTTCTGTGGCCTGAGATATCCTTTATCTGACCCTCATCTAGGCTGCAAATCTTCCTCCTGTTTTTTAAGGTCATATTCAGAATTCAGATGATAAACCCTCCAGCTGTAAAGCTTAATGCGATAGAAGTGGGAAGGCAAAGGCATAGGAAGTAATCAGATCATTGCATTAAACTGAATCACATATTAATTAAATTAAGTTTGGTTTTGACATTGCTTAGGCTTTTCCTTTTGGCAGTATGGTCCTAGGCTGTCACTCAGGGACATAGGGCAGACCTCAGGGTGAAAGAAGACATGGGCTACTGTCTTACAAGGTAGGGCAGAGCCATTACCGTATTTTTCGGAGTATACAACTCACTGGAGTATAAGACGCAGCTTAGTTTTTTGGGAGGAAAATAGGGGGAAAAAAATCTGCCTACAGATACTCATCTGGCTAGCGTCCTTAGTCTGGTCGCCTCAGCACATTAGTTTGCTGGTTTTATATCCCTTGCTTGGGGATAAAAAAGCAGCTTCTAAAGCACAGTTGAGAGGAAGCAGCAATGAGAAAAGCAGGCAAAGCACTGGGGAGATCGCTTTACTCGGCTAGTGCCTAGTTAGGGCTGAAAAAAAGCTAAAGAACAGCTGAGAGTCGGAGCAAAGCATGGCGATCGCTTAGTTAAAGCACAGCGGAGAGTCGAGGGAGCAGGCAAAGCTGGGAAGATCGCTGGCTAGTGCCTCATTAGCCCCTCGTTAGGGCTGAAAAAAAGCTTTGGAATATAAGACACACCCACATTTTCAGCCTCTTTTAGGGGGGAAAAGGGTGCATCTTATACTCTGAAAAATACGGTAATTATGTCTTCTTCCCAAACACATTAAAAAATTGAGAACAAATATTTACTATAAATCACAGTCCAGCTATCCAGTGTAGAGCACCACTGTGGACAACTTCCCTTACATATTTCAAACTTTCCTCATGGTGACTTTCAATCTGATAGCGCTTGACTGATAGTGTGCAGAGAGGCAGAACAGCTTTCTCCACAATGCATTCTCTTCATTCAACGGGTTATCTGGAAAATCCAGCCCATCAGCCCAGTGTTGAAAAGTTGCTCAAATTCCCATCTTCTGGTTTTCTTCACTTCAGGAACCAAGGCTTTCACTCAAGAGCTGGGAGGCCAGTTTCAAGTTTGTAAGTAGGACAAAGAAGGGAAAACCTGAAGGCCGAAAAATAGCAGTGTAAGTAATTATCCAAAGAGAACTTATGCAGTTCTCTAAATATTACTTTTGATCTTTGATCTAGGGAAGCAGAGCAGTGATATTCTTCAAAGTTGATATGAAGTTGATATTATTTAATTAAAATATTAAGGCACTAACAGATTCCCAAAGACCAGTAAGTGATCAGTAAAGTAAATTCTTGAAATTAGCTGATCAAGCTATAAGAACATACTGTATTTCAAGGTATCTGTAAGTGGGCAGTCTATCTGCTCTGTACAAAGGATTGAAATTGATTGTGTAATTGAACCTCATAGAATAGGAAAGGATTTTAAAGTTTAGTTCAGAGGTCAGCAACCTGTGGCTCTGGAGCCGCATGTGGCTCTTTCACCCCTCTACTGCGGCTCCCTGTCACTCAAAATATGTGTTGCAACCACCAATGTGCGACACCCACTGGCATGTGATTTATTGAGCTTTTCAACCCCTGGTAGGCCAACCATGGATAAATCCAAGAAAAGGAATGTTTCAGAAGAAAACAGAACATTTAATTCAACTACATATGTTAGTTTTGTGGCCACTCAAGAAATAGTCAGGTACGGGAAGGGTTTTGTGGCTCCCGGTGTTTTCTTTTCTATGGGAAATGGGTCCAAATGGCTCTTTGAGTGTTTAAGGTTGCAGACCCCTGGTCAACTCCTAATAATAAAAGTAATTTTCTGACAGATAACTGACCAGCCATTGTTTAACATCTTTTAGCAAAGGGCAGCTCATCACTGAGGACAGGTCACACTATCAGAGAGTTCTCCCTAATTTTAAATTGAACTAGACAACTCATGATCCATTGAGTCATGCTTCTTTCCACATAAAATATAGATGGGGGCCATTTTCCCTCGCATCATGACTCTCAGCTGAGCCCCAGTGAAGCTTCCTCCTCCTCCTCCTCCTCCTCCTCCTCCTCCTCCTCCTATCCAATTTGCTTTACCATCTCTGTGGCAGCCCTTTACATATTTCAAGCTGGTTCAGAAATTCTAGAATTCACTCAATAGTAGATAGACTATAATTTCAGTAAGGCAAAGGAAGTAAAATATTAGAAAAATATTTTCTTTTTAATCATATATGAAGTCTACAGCCTTAGCAATAAAATGAAAAGCGAGCTAAGAGAAAAAATATGTCAACAATTGAATTAAACCAAAGCCTCAACGCTCTAATTTCTTACAGTTTCAAGATGAACCTATGGATCTTCTCCAGTGGATAAGGATGCAAAGCTTCTTGCATGCTATGGCCGTGATGTTGAATACTTTGCAGCTTCTGATATACAAGTAGTCCTCAATTTACGACCACAATCAGGACCAGAATTTCCATTGCTATGCAAGGAGTATGTTAAACGAGTCATGCCAATTTTATGACTTTTTTTTGCCAGTTGTTAAGTGAATCATGATGTTGTTAAACAAATCCAGCTTCCCCTGTTAACTTATCAGAAGCCAATTGGGAAGGTCTCAAATGGCAATCGTGTAATCCTGAGATACCGCAACAGTCATAAATACATACCATTTCCCAAGTGCTTGAATTTTGATCACGTGACTGTGGGGATGCTGTGATGGTTATAAGTGCAGGGACCAATTGTCAGTCCCTTTTTTCAGTGCTGCTGTAACTTCAAAATGTCATGAAATGAATGGATGTAAATCGAGGATGTTCTGTATTCTATACTCACATTAAATAATTTGTTATTTGGAACTTCTTGGACTGTAATCTTGTCTTTTACTGGGAATTGGAGGATTAGGGAATTAGGAATTAACAGCTGTGGTGGCGCAGTGGTTAGATTGGGGTATTGCAGGGTAATTCTGCTGACTGCCGACTGCCAGCAGTTCGGCAGTTCAAGTCTCACCAAGCTCAAGGTTGACTGAGCCTTCCATCCTTCTGAGGTGGGTAAAATGAGGACCCAATATGCTGACTCTGTAAACCGCTTAGAGAAGACTGTAAAGCACTGTGAAGCAGTATATAAGTCTAAGTGCTATTGCTATTATAGAATTGATATGTTGTTATTTCCTCACTCCTGATGCCATATCATCAGGAACAAAGGATGAGCAAAACAGGGACTGTTTTATCACCTGTACAGATCTGACTTATAACAACTGGTGTGAAGGTATGTCTCGTCTTCCAAAAGATACAAGAAGGACGCTCATAATGACTTCTCCTTTGTGGCAAAGCAGGGCATTGACAACCCTGAAGATTTGTTCCATCCACTCCTCCATCTAAAGTTGCACCTTAACCAGCTAGATCTTACCCTTAATCAGAATGTATCTCAATAAAGCAGAAGAGACTTCTATCAACCAGCTACTAACTTTATACCATTTGTGACAGGGATGGAGTAATCCAAACATGTTGTGTGTCACTATTTATGGCTTCTTGCATATTGCACTGAAAAAGTGACAGGTTTCAAATTATGGTGGACTCAATCATTCAAATCAGTGTTTCTCAACCTTGGCAACTTTAAGATGTGTGGACATGGGTATTCTGGGAATTGAAGTCCACACATCTTAAAGTCGCCAAGGTTGACAAATGCTGTCTTAGACCACTAGAGTCTAAATGGTCTAAATCAGTGATGGCTAACCTTTTTGCTGTTGTATGCCAAAAATGGGGGAGCACGGAGGGGTCATGCACAAGCGTGCCCACACCCATAATTCAATGTGCCCCGCCCTCCCCCCGTGTATGCACGTGCGACCCACCTACGCTCCCCCCACTTTTGGCACGCGATGGCACGGTCGGCCCAGTAGGCCCGTTTTTCACCCTCCCCAGGCTCCAGAGGCTTTCTTGGAGCCTGGGGAGGGCGAAAATGGCCTCCCTCCCCCCAGAAACCCTATGGAGGCCAGAAACAGCTCGTTTCTGGATTTCCGGTGAGCCCAGAAGGCCCGAAAATCAGCTGGCCAGCACGCACGTGCACACTGGAGCTGAGCTAGGGCAACACAGCTCACAGTGTGCCACAGATATGGCTCCGTGCGCCACATGTGGCACGTATGTCATAGATTTGCCATCATGGGTCCCATTTAAACTAAATGAGTTTAAATTCTCTTGTTGACAGAATCTATTTCTCAGTGGAAGAATCCAAATTGAAGCTTATTTAATTGAAGGCTGTCCATACATTCTTTGAATGCATTCAGAGAAGGAAACTGCCGCCTCTTGGTTAATTAGTTCCACTGTCAAATTGTTTGTTGGCTTAGGAAGATATCTTTTAACATCTAACCAGAACCTTCCTTCCAGTAACTGCCTCCTAAATGTTCTGCAAAAGAACATCTCACAATGACCCCAAAAATAGCTTTCCTGGATGCATCAATAAATCTACTGAGGTTTATAGAAGGCTTTAGGAAAACTACTGGAAAGCAAAGGATCGAGGATAGAGAATAAATATATTATCACTGACTCTTCACATTTTTCCTCCTAGACTCTTCACATTTTTCCTCCTCCCATTTTTCCTCTTTACATTTTATTGATACCTTTTTATTTGCATAGCTCATAGAAGAACACATATTCTGTAAATGTTGGCAAGTATTTGATACTTAGCATCAACATATAGGAGATATTAAATCCTTACTCATAGGCAGCAAAACGATTGTCCCGGGCATGGTGGAAGCTGCAAGAGTAGAAAACCTAGCTACATTTATTTATTTATTTATTAGATTTTTATCCTGCCTTTATTGGTTTATATGTAATTTAAAGTGGGAACATTCAACATACTCCTTCCTTCTCCTCTTTTCCTCACAACAACAACGCTGTGACAGGTTGAGCTGAGAAAGGCTGACTGGCTCAAGGTCACCCAGCTTGGACTAGAACTCGCAAGCTTCTTGTTTCTAGGCCAGCACCTTAACCACTAGACCAAAGTGGTTCCAGTGAAGTTCTCATTGGAAAAACACTCAATTTGCTGACTAGGGACAGTCAAGTTTGAAGTGCAGGACAATTGTCCAAATGATTCCCTCCTTCTCTTCATTTCATTCTGTACTGATGCAATCTTTTCCCAATTGCTTTTGGTGTTGATCTCAATAGCTTAATAAGCCAGAGTACATGAGAAACTAGGATCAAACTTCAATTAGTTTAAAGGCTTGACTGACATGTCAAGTACCCAAACAGTATGTCTATGGAGATTCTCAGTCATCCAGGTCATGGTTGGCCCAAAGGAGTTTTTTCAAGAGGCAACTGGACTTTCTCCAGAAAGTCCAATTATCTCTTGAAAAAGCACCTTTGGGATACCCAGATTGTACTTTGGAGGGTCCCTTTTGGTGCATCCCCTTGCACATTTAAAAAGCACTGTACTCTGAGTGACTCTGTCTCTCTCCCACTGATAGAACAATTCTGTAATATTTTCCACACTAATCAAGGACTGTGTCTGTACAACATGCTCATTCAATTTATCTCATTTCAGGGATCAAATGACATATGAAAGTTTGATGTAATGATTAAGGCACCGGGCTAGAAACCAGGAGACTGTGAGTTCCAATCCAGCCTTAGGTACAAAGCTAGCTCGATGAACTTGGGCCACTCATGTTCTCTCAGACTAACTCACCTCACATGATTGTTGTTATAGGGAAAATAGGAGGAGAAAAGAGCATTAGATATGTTAGCTGCCATGAGTTACTTATAAAGTAATAAAAGGTGGTATAAAAAATCTAATAAATTACTACGTAACTAAATATATATTGAACCATGCAGTGATTACATGAGCTAAAGAGGGGAGAAAGAAGGACATCTCATAGCAGGACTCTTAAATTTACTTCATATAAAACATGCTCACCTTTTAGTTATGCTAGGATGCTTTCAGAAAGATACCTATTGACACTATAGTTGTTCATTCTTCCTTTTTTATTTAACTGATTTTTGTTTGATTTAAAAAATGGAAAAAATAGTAGAAGTCACAAGAGACTTGCAAATGAATACAATAGCAAGACTCTGTCAAATTCTGCCAGAGATTGAAGAGTTGTACATGAAAAGCTCCATAAACAATTGGGCCACATGTGGCTTTCCAGATGTTATTGGCCACCAACCCCTAATTAACATACTAATGGCAAAAGAAGAGGGAAGATACAATGCAATATTGGAAGTTTCCTACATTTCCACTGCCCAAGAAGGTTCCCCAGTGTTAATTTTCTATTTACCATAGAGAAATGTAGCTCAGAACCAAATGAAGAGAGATATTAATATTGCATTTTTCAATATGTATTTCCTCGGTAGGAGTAGCCATAAAAATTGATAGCAAAACATAATGTACTTAACTATACATGTACCTGAATACCTTTGTAATTTCTGAAAGGATTTGTGTGAAACAATAAGAGTTGCTCTTTTTTACATGCTCTTTTTTAAAACTATCTCTTATATTTGGACTGGTAGTAATCAGTTCAAAATGTGACATTGCAACAGATCAGCCTGTCATGAGAAAAATTTCCTATTCTTTTTGGAACAGAATGTTTACTATTGGCCTAACATAACATCTTTATATCTAAGAGAAACAATCCAAATGGATCTTTCCTCTCTACAAATGGTAATGTTACACTGAGATTTAACTGGGCTTGCTAATATTTAATAATGCGCCAATACTGGCTAAATTGACTTTGTTTCTTGAAAAGAAGATTTCCTGATCCTCTGTTGAGTGTGAATCCCCCTTATATTCAGTTTAACTCCACACTGCTATTGCTCAAAGTCTATCCTTGGGTTTAATTTCAGTGACACTGATACGATCACTGAATTGTTAAGCTGTAAGATAATACAGTAGATACTATATGTATTTCATTCAGCATCATCTACAGCAAACCACAAAAATGCCCAAATGATAAAACACACATGGTAACATCCTTATGCAAATGTTATCCTTATGTACTCATGTTTAAACATTTGGTGCAAGTCACATTGGCATAATGATATCATCACCCATTTCATCATTTGACTTCTTTTGTTCTCCCTGAAGATACCCATGGCGACATCTATGTCATTGCCCATTATCTCTTTTTTTTCTAGAGAAAGGATGTTCTATTGAGTTGTAGCTTACTGATGATAACAAGGAAAATCAAGAGTTACCAGCAATGCTTATAAAATCAGAAAAGCACTTTTATTTACAATTCAATTGTACATTGATTAACTATAGCATTTGGGCTATTTTACTCTCTACCCAAACAAGAGAAAATTCATAGATGTCAATATAAACATTCAGTTTCACAGGAGAACATTGCATTGCTAAAAACAAATTTAAATAATACTGTACAAGCTTTGAAAAGTACCAAAACCTGAACCAGGTGGGTGGGAGATATATATATATATTTGTCTATGTAAGTTTTCATGGGTATATATGTGTGTACAGTTAATATAGTATAATATTTAATATATAATATAGTATAATATTTAATATAATATCGTATATATTTATAATAATATAAATATATTAATATTAATATATTAATAATACCGAGATATTAACTGTATGCACACACACACATACACATATATATATATTTAAAAAATCAGCTTATAACCTTGGAATAAAACTTAAAATGCAATTTTGTCAAATTAGTGTACAAATTATTCCTTTCATAATATAGCTAATAACGTCAAAGCTTTGCACCAAGACAAATTCTTAGCGTGTCCAATCACACTTGGCCAATAAAGAATTCTATTCTATTCTAGAGTTTTAGCTCTGCAATGAGATCCACGGCCTACTTTAAATGTACATAAGATTGTATTTTCCATTTTATTCAGATATCTAGAACTAGTTAATGGGACATTTCTATTCTATGAACATCTGTCAGCGTCTTTAAACAGGTCTTTAAAATGCTTAGTTCCACCAGGATTAAGCCCCTTCTGAAAAGAACACCTTTAGAATATCAGGTAATTATCCACAAGTATCAGTGAATAATTTTGCATTTGCTACTTGCAGGTTAAAAGCACTACATACAAAATACATACATCTATTTTAGATTTATCCAATTGTATCCCACCTCTGCATAATACATATGGTCAGAATATGATACATTATTTACAAGAAATATATAATAAATCTTACATCATATTTACATACATTTCTACTGTCCAATCTTTCAAAAACAGTGTGGAAATGACCCATCTTCAAGAACAGAGGGCAAAAATCACTGCTTTGTTGAGAATTGCCTGCAGCCACAGAGTCCCCACACCAAAATACAAGAGCAATAAAGAAAACAAAATTAAATATCTATGTAGCATGTCACTTTGCATGGAAGCAGAGAGGTTTAACTGTTGAAGTAAAATGGTGGCGAAAGCTCATGGATCCAGGAATGGCTGGAAGTGGAGCTTTATGGGAAAGAAATATCTTTCCCAAAGCTGGCAAATAGTCCTTTTTATATTCACAAAGCTGTTCATGTGGGGTCCTTGATGCTCTGTGAGCTTGTTTTGTTGCAGACATTTCATTACCTAACTACGTAGGTAACATAATCAGTGCTACAATATTGTGCAACGCTACTTCTCTTCTATTGATCAACTGTTCATATTGCATGACTTGCATCTACTGTAGAAGGATCTCTGGCTAGCCCACCCTATTGCACTTCACTTTATTCTCATAAGTAACTACTTTGTTGAGTATGTAGGTAAGCATGAAAGTTAATCTGGCACTACCAAAAGGAAGGCAGGTTTCATTTGGCTTGAATTGCACATGGAAGTTGGTATTGTAAAATGAAAACATAGTTTAGAGCAGGGGTCCCCAACTCCAGGTCCATGGATGGGCACTGGGCTGTGGCATGCCAGAAACTAGGCTGTGCAAACAAGGGAAGCCTCATGCATGGAATGCAGGCAACGCACGAAATCACGTCCCTTCCGGTCCGTGGAAAAACTTCTCTCCATAGAACCGGTCTCTGGTGCCCAAAAAGTTGGGGTCTGCTGGTTCAGAGACATATCTATAGATTAGTCCAAGTGATTAGTCACAAATCACACACTGAATGGAGACACTAAGTGGAGAAAGAGTCTTGACCCAAGAGACTGGTTTTCATGAAAAGGCCTAATTTTGGTTTGCATCCTTTCCAAAGCACATCAGCTCAATTCCTCTCACGTTGAGTTTCGATGAGAAAGATCAACAAAGATTCTGAGCAAGATCCAGTATCATCAAGTTGATAAACTTGCAAAACTGTTCTAATTACTTCCAGTTAATGGACTTATATGTTTGGTTTAAGTGAGTCTGCAAGACTGTAGGATCCATTTATTTTCATCTTTCTAAAAATGTAAATAAATATGGCAGCTGCAGGACCTGCTACTGTGGCTAAACAAGAAACGACAATGATTACAGGAATTGCGTAATCCAGCTCTTCAACTCTGGCTGAAAATGAAACAAACGGGGAAAAATGAATATAACGTGACAACAATTCCCATTGGCAACACTCTGAAAGTTTCACTACCAACTGTTTATCTATTTCTGGATTTAACATTACTTCCTTCTCTTCTAGGGCTGGCATTCTGTTCACAAATCATACAAATTTCAGTCCCCTTTATAGCAATCTTTATACCATGTCACATTCATGGACAGATGGTCCTGATACAGAAGTACACATTTTTTTTTGGGGGGGGGGGATAATATCATTGCCAACAATCCCCTAAAACACCTTTCCTAAATCTTGTAAGTTTCCAAATGCATTGTTCTCAACATGCAGAATACTCTACAGTAGCCATGCTGTCTGGAGAATTCTGGGAATTAAAGTTCCAATATCAGTTTGGGGAAAGATTCCATACAGATTAATATGGAAAATTAACCAACTTTAGTTAGCAAAAGAGTAAAATACAACCGGGTTACTAATTTAACAATTGCAGGGATTCACTTAACAAATGGGGCAAAGAAAGTTCATAAAATGGGGTAAAATCCACTTAATTCTGCTTAGCAACAGAAATTTTGGGTTCAATTGTGATTGTAAATCAAGGACTACCTGTACAACAGCTAGTTTGCTGTCTAAGCAATGTCTTTTAAGACTACAAGAATCCTAGCAAGGGAAAGGAAGAGCTGATCCCGCTTATCTTTTGGAGACTTGTTACACAATAAGCATGGAGTGTTAAGGCAATGCAATTAGTGTATTATGGTTATGTGGTTCAAAGATTGAAAAATACATACCAATTACGATGATCTCTTCTGTGTTATTTCTGTCATCATCAGAAACACCCGCCAGGTACACAACTGTATTGTTTTTCAGTGCTGCATGTGATGTCACAGAGGTAATTATTTTTGGTGCTGTATCTGATGCAGACATTGTAATCAACTCCGGTGTTGCTATTTCTGATGTAGCAGACACAAAAGTTTTCAGTGTTGCACGAGATGTAACCGATGTTGTAGTTTCTGATGATGCATCTGATGTAAAAGATGTTGTTGTTTCAGATGGGGTGGTTAATGCTGTTGTTTCAGATGGGGTGGTGAATACTGTTGTTTCAGATGGGGTGGTTAATGCTGTTGTTTCAGATGGGGTGGTGAATGCTGTTGTTTCAGATGAAGTGGTGAATGCTGTTGTTTCAGATTGGGTGCTTAATGTTGAAGCGGCTGTTGAAAAGACTGAAGCTAAAGAAAGAAATGAAAATATGTACTTCTGTTAATAATTGTTTAAAGAAGGTAGTCTATTCTTGACATAAAATCAAATTATGTGATGATAGTATATATGAGCAGGGGTGGGCTTCAAAAATTTTAGCAAGGAGTTCTCTGCCCGTTTGCTGGGTGGGCGTGGCCATGATGGGTGTGGCCTAGTTGGACTCCTGCACCACAGCGGGGGGGATTTTTGCCCTCCCTGGGCTCTGGAGGTTTTCTTTGAGCCTCCGGAAGGGTGAAAATGGCCTCCCCAGGCTCCTGAGGCCCATTTTTCGCCCTCTCCAAGCCTCTGCGCACGCCCTGCATTTACTTACATCCATAACGGGCCACGTGGGGACTCCTGGGAGGGGTGGGGCGGGGTGGGCGGGCCCAGCCAGGAGTGGGATTTGGGGGTTCTCCAAACTGCACAGAATCTTAGCTAGAGGTTCTCCCGAACCCCTGCGAACCCCCAGAAGCCCACCCCTGTATATGAGTGTTAATGCTGAATATTTTCAATATGAATGCTCAAGCACCTGAGATTTAAA
Organism: Pantherophis guttatus; assembly: GCF_059756535.1. Taxonomy (NCBI): domain Eukaryota; kingdom Metazoa; phylum Chordata; class Lepidosauria; order Squamata; family Colubridae; genus Pantherophis; species Pantherophis guttatus. The sequence continues at coordinate 87,082,049 of NC_142065.1, forward strand.
AAAAACTTTATATATTAGTTTTTGTGCTTATTTGAATGTAAAATATTTGATATCCAGGCTTTAGCTAGAGAATATTTAACATTAACACTGCAGTCACTTGAGTGAAGGAGGATAGTCTTGTCATCTCTGCCTTAATTCTCCCTCTTTACAATCGGATTCTAAACAGGGAAGCTTTCTAAATGCAGCTAGGACATTTAGAAATGGACTTAATGACCACACGCTCTCCTATTATGTAGTGTATTACTGTTATTAAAGGCTCTCAAAAGGACCCACAACAAATATTGTAAAATTTATTAGTGCATTAAATCTAGGGATCCCAAACTCTGATTTGCAAATGATTTTTGTTTTATCTATAATAAGGGTTCCGTGAATAAAAATAGGCTGACCAATGAATATCTTTCTCTTGCAATATTAAATAAGTTGCTATTATCAGACCCTTCATAATCAGACCCTTCATAATTAAAACCAGACTGGCTATAACAGGACTGGTGATACAGAATTGTAACAGATGGAAAGGTGAAACCCATGCTTTGCAAGGCCAGTAGTAGTGAGGACACAATCTGTAAGTGCATTCAGAATGTGGTCTTTTACATTCCCAGCAGTTTTATACCTTGTACAGAAATATGTAGCGATCTTCTCTCCACTACACTTGTAACTTCATTGGTGACTTCACAGATATAGGTTCCAGAGTCAGAGGCCTGAGGATTTGGGATAGAGAGGTTGTACTTTCCCATAATATTCTGGGTAAGTCCATCAGGAAGCTGCTTTTTCCAGACAAAACTAGCCTGAGGATGACTTTCAGTCGAGCAGGTAAGTATCAGTGCTTCTCCTTCTAGTATGGTGTTGCCTGGAAATGCCACGATTTGAGTATTCCGCGGGCCATCTTAAAGAAAGCAAAGGATAGCCAAGTTAAATTAGTAAACTGTAAATTGAAGGTCGCAATGAGTGCCCCAAATGGGGACGGGTTTGAGAATCATCTGGTGAATATAAAAAAATGCATAGCTGTTTATTCACTGATGGATTTTTTCCCTCTATTAAAAATGTTTAAAGTACAAATATTAAACAGATGGGGAAAGCACTTTAAACAGTATACTAAAATGAAAGCATATACCAGAACTGCTCATTTGACTTGTCTTGCACCAATCGTCTTAAGTTCAGGGGTAGGCTGCTTGGGGTTTGCAGGCAGGGGTGGGTTCTACTTACATTTACTATTTTACTGTGCAGTTCAGAGAACCCCCAAATTCCACTCCTGGCTGATCCCTCCTACCTCACCCCACCCCACCCCTCCCTGGAGTCCCCACGTGGCCCATTTTGGATGCAGGTAAGTGCAGGGTGCACGCAGAGGCTCGGGGAGGGCAAAAAATGGGCCTACCGGAAGTTTGGGAAGGCTGGAAATGAGCCCATTTCTAGCCTCCAGAGGGCCTCCGGAGCCTGGGGAGGCTGTTTTCACCCTTCTGGAGGCTCAAGGAAAGCCTCTGGAGCCCGGGGAGGGAAAAAACACCCACCCCCCGCTGTGGTGCAGAAGGCCGACTAGGCCACACCCACCATGGCCACATCCACCCAGCAACCGGGCAGAGAATCCCTTGCTAAAATTTTTGAAGCCCACACCTGCTTAAGATGCCTTCTTAACGTCCTCAAAAAACTAGTTCAGCCTATTGCAAGGGGAGGCAACCTTAACATGAACATAACCTATGCTTGAATCTTTATTCCATCAACATACTTACAATTTATTTCCATCACATGCGTAGACTGCCTGGGCTTCAGAGCCATGTCCTCTAAAAGCAGCTCAGCTCTGCATATAATCTCTTTCCCAAAATCTTCCTTGGTAGGAATAAAATCCATCTTCAAGTTCTTGGTCTCTAATGATTTTGTATGAGGGTCTTGAAAAAACTCTTTTTCAGAAGTTAATTTTCCTTTTATCAAAGTAATCATCAACTGCTCAGAAGGATAGACCTTGGGGACACGACAGGTAACAGAAGCAGGTTGCCCAAGAATGAGAGGGCTTTTGAGCTCAATAACTGGATCGCTGGGGAATGCTAAAAGAAGAAACCATATCAGAAGCAGGTTGTTAGCAGCTAAAACTGTCAACTCTCTGTTCACAACTACTTAGTCCTCATGTTTTGGATACAAACTGCTTCCCAAATGATGGCATCTGAACCAAGGGTGGGCTGCTGGGGGTTCGCAGGGGTTTGGGAGAACCTCTAGCTAAGATTCTGTGCAGTTCAGAGAACCCCTAAATCCCACTCCTGGCTGGCCCCTCCCATCCCGCCCGCCCCTCCCAGGAGTCCCCATGTGGCCCGTTTTGGATCCAGGTAAGTGCAGGGTGCATGTGGATGCTCAGGAAGGACGAAAAACAGGCCTACCAGAAGTTCAGGAAGGCCGGAAATCTCCAGGGAGCCTCTGGAGCCTGGGTAGGCCGTTTTTACATTCCCGGAGGCTTGAGGAAAGCCTCCGGAGCCCAGAGGGGCAAAAACGACCCCTCCCAGACTAGGCTGAGCCCACCCAGCAACCAGGCAGAGAACACCTTGCTAAAAAATTTTAAGCCCATCCCTAATCTGAACCAATATCATGGCAGAAGATTTTACATTACTGTTGCCTGATATGTAAACTCTGAATGAACCAACACTCTATACAGCGTCTCAACACATGAAAACCTTCAAAAGACCCATAACCAGGGAGGAGAAAAGAGGACCCTGGCTCCAGTTCCAGTATGCTGCTACCCCATTTCAATAGACAATTTTAATTTAGTGCACTGGCAAAATGAGCTAATCTATTAGAATGCAGTATTGCCGGCTAATTCTGCTGACTGTCAGCAGACCGATCCTGACCGGCTCAAAGTTGACTCAGCCTTCCATCCTTCTGAAGTCGGTAAAATGAGGACCCAGATTGTTGGGGGCAGCGTGCTGACTCTGTAAACCGCTTAGAGAGGACTGTAAAGCACTGTGAAGCGGTATATACAATCTAAGTGCTATTGCTAATATGTTAAGAGTAAATACACTGCATTGTTTTCCAGTTTAAGAGCATTCAGACTTCATAGATTTTTATAGAAAAGCGTAACACCCAAGCCCTTGTCATACAGACTGTCTTCTTTTTTGGGGTATGCCCTCCACAACATTTTTATTGTCTATGGACCTGGCCTCCAGGATTATTAGGAAGTAATGACCTGAAAAACAGCTTCAGAATTTAAATTACAACAGGCCCAAATACAATGGGCACAAATACTCCCAAATTCTCCAATTGTTTCCATCTGTCCCATAAGTTGTGATAAGGTTGACCTGCTGAAGGTTCATCTGAGCAGTGTCATCTGATGGAATACAGTTGATCTGTCCTAGCACATGCTTTCCGGAATGGTGTGTGCAGACACACATTTATACACACACATACCAAGATATGGATGGCCACTACCTTGACTATCCTTGCCTTTCATAAGTTCTTGAAAACCTAGGGTTTTTTTGTGTTGTCTGCATCAGCATTGTAACAGTTGAAATTATGATTATGGCTGGCTTTGGTTGTATCATGTCTTTATGGATTCAGACCGACAGTGCACTTCAGTTCTGTTAAATATAATTTTACTTATTATTTCTTTGTATCCCACCTTTATTGTTTTTACACATAACTCAAGGCAACAAACATATCCAACACATCTTCCTCCTTCACCTATTTTCCCTACTACAACAACCCTGTGAGGTGAATTGCGCTGAGAGAGAGTGACTGGCCTAAGGTCACCCAGCTGGCTTTCATACCTAAGACAGGACTAGAACTCACCGTCTCCTGGTGATTGGCTAAGGTCTCCCTGCTGGTTTTAATGGCTAAGGCAAGATTAAAACTCATGGTCTCCCACTTTCTAGCCTGGTGCCTTAACCATTAGACCAATCTGGCCCTTCTTTTACTCTTATATATATATATATTCAGCATCTAACTCCCTTCTAACACAGTCTTTAAGGAAAAGTTCAAACAATCTGCAAGAACCATTCCTACCCAAGGAGCAATTAGATACTTAAATTACATATATGTGGAAACTACAAGTATGCTATGAGAATTAGATACACTGCATCTTATTACAGTTTAGGTACTTACAGTAAATGTCCACCATGACTGCTTTTTCTTTGGATGGTTCACCCAGCTTGCAACCAGCAGTGCAGACATATTGGTGCTCATGCTGAAATCCAACAGACTGTATAGTTAAAACTGAACTCTTTCCTTGAGTGCTCAGTTTCCCACCTAATGGATAGTCTAATTGGGTTCTCCAGGAGAAGTACGGGGATTCACAATCGGTTGTGCGACAGCTTAGGGCAAGCTTGTGTCCAATTTGTGCAACAACTCTGTGATCTGGCACAATGTCCTCTATTCCAAATTCTTCAGCTGAAACAAGAGAGAAGGAAGAACATTCAGGATATATGCATATGGGTGCAGTGTACAGATAAATATTTATCTTCTTGCTGTTTATAACCAAGCATTTATCCAAATAAGCCAAACTCAATTTTCAAAAACCTGCTTCTAGACACCCAACAAAAACAGAGTGGAACTGTATATAAGTAGGTGTCAAAATAAAAAGCATTAACTGACAATGTCATGGTCAACAAAAATATAGCTAGTATAATAATTGCTTAATATAAACTCGGCCACCCAGAGCTGGTTTGGAGCTGGGTAGTACCTAAATGGAATGGAATAAATATTTTTTATTCCAATATAATATTTAAATGTCTATCAAAAATATCTTGCAATAGTAATAAGATTTCTATTTCCATAACACTGTTGTGATTAGACTCGTGTTTGAATGTTTGACTTTACAGTTACAAACCAGCATTAAAGCAACAAATATCATCTATTTCAATGTGGAATCAGTAACGTAATCCAGACTCTGACGCAGCATACAGAAGAAAGCGACTAGGGATTGTTATCCGGATGTGTAGTCATGGTGATACTAATCTCACATTCTGGGCCCAGGCTGAAAAATTAATAACATGCCCAAAATTGCAATCTTATAACCATTGATTTGAAAGATCTATTGGATTCAGTGGAACTTAATATTTCTAATATGTGCACACAATTATAATATCATACTATTGAGTCTGATCAGTTTCAGTTATGATTGGTGTCTAAATGAAGTAGATGAAGATCTAATTCCAATGCACACATATTGTATATGGAAATAGGCCTGCCTTACAGCCTAAAGTTCAAGGTCTCAGCACAATTAGTTTGAACTGCCTACCACTGACCTTACAATCTAAATATTGCTCAATTTAGAGTCCTAAAGAGTAAGAGTTTAATTTAATAGGCACTTGCTTAAGTATATCATTAGATAGAGTTAATATATAATTAAGCTTCCACTTAATGTATTAGAAGACTGCATCACCCACAAATTAAGGTTTTCGAATGACAATCCCATCAACGCACTCTTACTCAGGAAGAAGTCTTCTGAATTCACTGGTTGCTATATTGAAGTTAACATTCATAAGCCTGCAGTATTATTTCTGAATCCATGTGGATGTGCGTCTGCCAACAGCACAAGGTATAATTATGGCTGTTTATTTGCAAGGAAATCCAATACCAGTCAGTGGGATTTCCTTGCTGTAAGTCTACTAAAATTGCATCCTCATTTTTTTTTTAAAAAAAAAAATCTCTTTACACATAAAAAAAATATAAGGACATTTATAAAATCACTTAGACTTGGAATAACTTTATTGTCACTTTGAATGTACACTGACCACCATACATTAAAATTACCCAACCTCTGTAATCTATCTATCATCTATCTATCATCTATCTATCTATCTATCTATCTATCTATCTATCTATCTATCTATCTATCTTATAGTTAGAGATAGATAGAGTTAGAATTTAATTCTAACTCTATCTATCATCTATCTATCTATTATCTATCTATCTATCTATCTTATAGTTAGAGATAGATAGATGATAGATAGAGTTAGAATTTAACTCTAACTCTATCTATCTATCTATCTATCTATCTATCTATCTATCTATTATCTAATTATCTCTAACTCTAACTAGATAGATAGATAACTCTCTCTCTCTATCTATCTATCATCTATCTATCTATCTATTATCTATCTATCTATCTATCTTATAGTTAGATATATAGATGATAGATAGAGTTAGAATTTAACTCTAACTCTATCTATCTATCATCTATCTATCTATCTATCTATTATCTATCTATCTATCTTATAGTTAGAGATAGATAGATGATAGATAGTTAGAATTTAATTCTAACTCTATCTATCTATCTATCTATCTATCTATCTATCTATCTATCTATCTATCTATTATCTAATTATCTCTAACTCTAACTAGATAGATAGATAGATAACTCTCTCTCTCTATCTATCTATCTAGAGTTAGAGTTATCTATCTATCTTATCTTGGAACAATCTCTGTTTATCATCATTATCATCATCATCATCATTTTTCAGGCGCTTAATAATGCAAAACAAGGCCCCTTTTCTCTCCAGAACACCAGCAACAAACTCCAAACTCACCCGTTGTGAATGTCAGGAGTAGCGAAAACAGTGCTGAAGTCACTCGTGCCATTGGCCGCGACGACTTGGGTCCGGAGGACGCAAAACTTGAGCGGGTTCAAAAAGGACAGTCCCGAAATCGCCTTGCCCAGGAACTCCAAGGTGGACCCACTGTAACCGTGGAAGAGAAATCGGTGTATGCCGGACCCCCATCTCGTTCCTTTTATAAAGAGAAGGGGCGGGGGAGGAGGGCAGGAGGGGACGGAGAGGGGGAGTGGGACTGTGGGAGAAAGAGCGTTCCGTGGAAATTCCGAGATGGAAAATCCCTAAAGCCGAAGAAGAAAAACGAAAGCTGCTTTCCCACCCCAGGAAGCCCAGCCCACGTTGGAATTGCCTCTCTTCTAACTCCCCCTTCCCCAGTTTCCTGCAGGGATCCGAGTTTCTTTGCACAGCAGCAAGTGTCCCGCGAAGGAAATATTTGGGAGACTCTGTGGTGCGCATTTGAGTGTGTGTGTGTGTGTGTGTGTGTCCGAAGGAGAACGTGAACCAGGAAAGAAAGAAAAAGGAAACAAAATGAGCCATTTTAAAATCGTTTTAGCATAAAATGGAGATATTAGGATCTCCCTTCTTCTTTCTGTCAAAAGAATTGATGGGGAAGAATTAGTTTATGGCAGGGGGTCTCCAACCTTGGCAACTTTAAGATTTGGGGACTTCAACTCCCAGAATTCCTCAGCCAGCAAAGCTGGCTGAGGAATTCTGGGAGTTGAAGTCCCCAAGTCTTAAAATTGCCAAGGTTGGAGACCCCCTGCTTTATGGGATCAAAGCACTGAAAAGTTTCTGGAACATGGATGCCTACAGTTCAAGCATTCACTTCAGGCCTCATGAATTCACTGAGACCCTTTCACTGATATAATAATAACAATGGGTCTATTATTTTGTTGTTCTACCAGGCAGCTGTCTGTATTCATGTCAAAAAATAATATTTGCCGACTAGGCATAAATATCCTTGTTCAACTTTACAGGGCTGTTGTAATGAGTAATGAGATCAGAGTTAGCAATACAAACAACAGATCCTATGAGAACAATACTAGGCGTGTAGCAACGTCGAAGCTGCCAGAAAGGAAAAGGGTGCTAGATTTGGAATTTTCCAAAAATATTCATCAAGCCCAGTACCAGAGGTTGGGTCTTTGTTTAGTCAATCTTTAGAGAAGATAAGGTGATGTCCTTCAGAGGTCCTACATCTAACACCTTTGGCTAACAGCAAAAGATCACAGCATCTATAGTCCCAAACATCTACTGTTTAGAAGACACTGTTGCTGATTCCTGAATGACAATTATTTCGGCCAGACTGTTCTGTCTTGAGTCCTCCAAAAACCTATAGTGGATGCCAGTACAGGCAGTCCTTGACTTACGACCACAATTGAGCCCCAAATTTCTGCTACTAAGTGAGACATTTGCCAACTGAATTTTGCCCAATTTTATGACCTTTCTTACCATAATTGTTAAGTGAATTGCTGCCATTTTTAAATTAGGAACCCCGTTGTTAAGTGAATCTGGCTTCCCCATTAACTTTGCTTGTCAGAAGGTTCTCAAAAGGAGATCACATAATAAAACGCTGCAACCGTCATAAATATGAGCCAATTACCAAGCATTTGAATTTTGATCACATGACCATGGGGATATTGCAATGGTCATAAGTGTGAAAAGCAGTCATAACTCACTTTTTTCAGGGCCGTTCTGACTTTGATCACTAAGGAACTGTTGTAAGCTGAGGACTACCTGTATATATTGAAAGAAGACTGCAGACCTGCAATTTCACCCAAGCTCACAAATAGTAGGATCCTCTGAAAATAAGAAATAAAACATTTATTTCATCTTCAAAAAGAGCCTTGGTAGTACAGGGGTTTAAGGCACCCTGTTATTAAGCTGGTTATTAAGACCAGCTGCCTGCAATTACTGCAGGGTTCGAATCTCGCCAAGGCTCAAGGTTGACTCAGCCTTCCATCCTTTCTAAGGTAGGTGAAATGAGGACCCAGTTTGTGGGGGCAATAAGCTGACTTTGTATAAATATACAAAAGGATGAAGGCTATTGCTGAGCACATTGTAAGCCGCCCTGAGTCTTCGGAGAAGGGCGGCATATAAATCAAATTAAAAAAAAAAAAGAATTTATTGTTGCACATTTAAGGAATTTCCACATTGCTACTGTTTTTACTTTCCATTTCTATAAAGTGGTTTAAAGGCGATTTGATAATATTTTTCCTCTCTTCGTCTCACAAACTCCTGGAGAGGAAAAAATGAGCAAAGAATGGCTGCATCTTAAACAGTTTAAAGTCTTACTTGTTTACTAAATACTTTAAAATGTTAACTATCAGAAACAGGGTGGAAATTAGATCTTTCTTTTCAGATGCGGTGGCTCAGTGGCTAAGACACTGAGCTCGTTGATCAAAAGGTCAGCAGTTCAGTGGTTCAAATCCCTAGTGCCGCGTAACAGGGTGAGCTCTCATTACTTGTCCCAGCTTCTGCCAACCTAGCAGTTTGAAAGCACGTAAAAAATGCAAGTAGAAAAATAGGGACCACCTTTGGTGGGAAGGTAACAGTGTTCCGTGTCCCTTTGGCATTTAGTCATGCCGGCCACATGGCCACGGAGACGCCTTCACACAGCACTGGCTCTTCGGCTTTGAAACGGAGATGAGCACCACCCCCTAGAGTCAGGAACGACTAGCACATATGTGCGAGGGGAACCTTTACCTTTCAGAACTAGCAGCTGTGAGCATTTAAAACAATGTCGCACTAAAATTTATCCAGTTTTTCCTTTCTTGTTCTTCCCTGAGCTGCTTTTTTATTATTTATTCATTCATTTAAAAGAAGTTACTATGGCAGATATTTTGTGATATTTACAGTAATATCTTGTATAGATCATTTAATAGTAATATTGTTTATTATTAAACCAGTTGATATGTTAATATATATAAGGTCATTTTTCCACTTTCATTTTCTATGAATTTACTTCTTTAACAATTGTTTTATTAATGGTGTATAGCTTTTTTTTAAAGTCTAGTTAGGTGTTTTGTTATTTTTTTTCTTGTAATTTGTAAATGAAATTTGAAAAAAATAATTTTAAAGATACTCCTCTGAGCTTTTACTAGCTACAAAAATCCCTCAAAGGGATTGTGATACATTTAGAACTGTAAGATGTAACAGATAAGATGAATGTTAGAAAAAAGATAAAATAGTGATACCAATTAAGTGACTTAAAATGATGGGAAAACATAGAGATGTATGAAGTAAATGAAATAAGACTTATGTTTTATGTTTCATGTTTTAAACATCCTATATTGAAAATTATGCAAGAATTGTCATATTCTTAATTGCAGTGTTGGAGGTTTATAAAATGATAAGTTGCAATAATATGAATAAATTTAATTGGGGGAATTGTAATAATTGTAATATTTTAAATTATATATTTGAAATTTAATCAAAAAAGGGAAAAGAAGGCGAATTAAGATTACATTAAGAACTAATTAGATTGGGGAAATTAGAAATGATCAAGATGTGATTTATAAACATATATTATTAATAATTAAAAAAATAAGAGGAATTTTGAGAAATATATTTAATAAATGAAAGAATGGTCGGGGTTGTCTGGATACCATCGTGGAAAATATTAAATTGAAAATGTATACAGCAATAGAGAGAGATGAAAGAAGAAGTAGATGGAAGAGAAGGGGAAGGAGAGAGAGGGATAGAAGAGAGAGAAGGAAGGAAGGAAGGAAGGGGAAATTAGAGTAGGAGAGAGGGTTAGTCAGGGAGGAAGAAAGGAGGAGAAGGAGAAAGGAAGGGGAAGTAGTAAGGAGTAGGAGAGGAGGGAAAGAAAGTAAGAAGGAAGGAAGAGACGGAAACGGAAGAGACTGAGATATAACAGTCTCTGAGCTGTATAACAAAAAAGAGGAAATGGAAGAAAGGCAACCCCAAACACACATATAAATATTAAGATAAAGAAGGAATTGTTAAAAAACCAAAGGAGAATAAATGTGAATAAGTAGGAAAATTAGAACTTGAGAGCGAATGAAGATGTTGTTTATACAAATAAGCATAGAAATATTGAGATATGAATTAAAGAAAAAATAGGGGGGGGGAGGAAGATTTTGGCAAAAATTGTAATTGAGTAAAATGTATTTGAATTTGAAAAATTGTATAAGATAAGATATGGCCAATACTCTGTTCAAAAAAGATGCAGGTGAATGTGAGAGGAAAAATCAATAAAACTTGATTTAAAAAAAAAAAAGATTGTAAGAAAAGCCATGCGAGGATGGTTGAAAGATAAGCTCTGTCAGATGTGAACAATCAGATCCACATGTGAAGAGTTCAATTACCTGTTTTATTGCTAAAGCCTGTGCATCTTCTCAGACTGACAGTCTGTACCTGGGTGAGTCTAGGTAACAGCAGGGGGATCGGATTTTATTCCCTTGTGTCCACATAGGGATTCCAGACTAATTCCCTGTTTAACTCCTCCCTCTAGCTCAGCCAGTTCCTCTCCCTCATTAACAGGTCTATTATTTTGCTGTTCTACAATGAATAGTCAGCTGTCTGTGTTCATGTCAGAAGCACTGACAAAGCAAATCCAAAGGGTGCTTCCAGGTTGAAAGGATTTACTGGTGACACCACCACTGTCCAGGGAATTGCCAAAAGTAATGCAAACTTTGGGGATGCTCTTTCATGTTCCTCAATAGTCAGTTGCCCCAGAGAAAATTGTAATACAGGCGGTCCTCATCTTACAACAGTAATTGAGCCTGGCCAGCATTATGGTCATAAGGCATTGGGGTCATAAGTTGAGGCAGCCAATTTTTTGCAGTCTTCATTAAGCAAATGCTGCAGTCATTAAGGAAACATTACTATCATTAAGAAAAACAATTTTTCCCAATGAGATATTTTCTCCCCAGAAATTGGAAGTAAACACTGGAAGCAAAAAAAAAAAAAAAAAGTCACAAATTGCAATCATGTGAGCGCAGGAAGCTGCAAACATCCAATTGTGATCCAGTTGCCAAGCACCCAGCATGTGATCACATGACTGTGGTGTGTATGTGTATGTGTAGGCGGGGCATTGTAACTTCGGAAACAGGTTGTAAGTAGCTGGGGAGGAGGCTGTTGTAACTTTGAGCAGTTGGTTGCTAAGTAACTGATTGTAAATCAAGGATGATACTCTTAAATCCCTAAATGTAAGATGATAATCTTAAATTCCTAAATCAGAAATTAAAGTAACAAACGAGCTTCATCTGATGTACTGCATTATATTTATTAATCGTATGAACAATCGGAAAGTGAAGATTGGCCAACGAAAGTTACTCTTCACGGTTTCATCTTGGGAAGCAATTTGTATAGTTTCATTTTCCTGATATCTTCATAACTGGATGACTGCCCACTGCTTACAAGATCTCTAGACAGTGACTAACAGTGCTGGAAGCCCTGCTTAATTCTAGGAAATAACTTAAAAACCATGTTATTTTAATTCAGCCTTGGAAGATAGTCAAAGATAAAACAAAAGATTACCTTCTCCCATCCAAAGATGTAATGAAATTTGGAAAAAAAAAATACAGTAAGGCAGGAAACTGAAATGAAGATATTTTCTACCAGGGCCTACATAAAACTCTGTTATTTGCTCATAGTCCATAGCAATTGTCCCTAAGTTGGCTCAAGGCTAAGGCTTTTACCAACAATCACTAGGCATTCTGGGATTTGAAGTCCCACTGTATTTGGCAGGTACCAAGTACGTCAGTTGTAGCTGATCAAAGGGGGGCGGATCTATTTTTCTCTTTTCAGCAAGTTTTGTGAGTCCCTATGCAACCAAGCCAATACTTGACACTCTTCAGTTTGTGTGTTGAGCAATTCTTCACTCCAGATGAAACCTTGAGCTACAACTGTCAGGGCCTGAATGTCGGTGATACTCTTTTCACTTCCTCTAGTTTTTCTTTCCCTGGGTTTATTATTATCATGCCTGATGAAGAGTTCAGGGAAGCTGTAACCCTTTTAAAATAGGACTCCAGCTATGTTAACAATTGGACAGAAAGTGGGCTGTAAACATCAATTGCTGCATGGCAACAAAAGCATGATGGAATGCTGCTGGTTTAACAACCAGTTCGATGAGTGTGTACTAAGGTGTGTGTGTACTAAAGTGTGTACTTTTCAGCGCTTGTGCACAGCGCTGAAAATGGAGCATTTAGAAGCTCAGCTGCTTACCTTCCAAGTCAGCAACGGTAAGTAGAACAGTGGTGGTGGTGGTGGGAAATCAGCTGTGCCACGCGATTGAGATGAGCTACAAAGCAGGAAATAAAGGACAGGATAGAGTGGGGGCGGATGGGCGGGGCCAACTGATAGTCAGCACTACAGGTTCGCCTGAACCAGTTTGAACCGGCTGAATATCACCAAAGCATGAACAAAAGCATGAGACAAAATTAACAGCGAATGAAGGAATAAGTATTGTGCAGAGAGCTGGCAGTAATTGTAATGTCTGTAAAATTCTGCAATGTCTTTTTGCTATTTGTTTTACTTAATTTGCAATATAACTTTGGAAAACTTCATGCCAGCCAACCTTAAAGCACACTTCTCAAGTCTATGTTTAAAATGCTACAAAAGCATGAGACAAAATTAACAGCGAATGAAGGAATAAGTATTGTGCAGAGAGCTGGCAGTAATTGTAATGTCTGTAAAATTCTGCAATGTCTTTTTGCTATTTGTTTTACTTAATTTGCAATATAACTTTGGAAAACTTCATGCCAGCCAACATTAAAGCACACTTCTCAAGTCTATGTTTAAAATGCTACAAAAGAAGATGAAATTTCTCCTTAGTACTGTGTAAAAGAGCTTATTCAGTGACCCGTTGTCACTTGTCAATCAACAAGCCATTTAAAAGTATAGCATCAGGGGGTTGATAGGCAGGTTGGCAACCATATTAGTTAAGGGATTTCCAGATGTGGAATCATACCATCACTAAACAAGAAGTACTTATCTTCTATATATAGGCAGTCCTTGACTTAAGACCACAATAGTTTCCATTGTTAACTAAACAAGGTGGCTGATAGATAAGTTGCACCAGATTTTATGACATTTTTTTTTTGCTGAAGTTGTTCAGTGAATCAGGCAGTTGTTAAGTGAAACCAGTTTCCTTCATTGATTTTGCTTGTTGGAAGCCAGAATGCCACAAATGACAATCAAATGACTGCAGGAGAGACTGCAACTGTGATACATACATGCTGATTGCCAAGCACCTGAATCACATTCACGTGACTTTGGGGATATTACAACAGTTGGAAGTGCAAGGACTGCTAGTAAGTAACTTTCTTCAGTGCTGTTGTAATTTTGAACGGCTGCCAAAGAAATGTTAACTGTTGTTAAGATGAGAACTACCTGCATGGCCTACTTCTTCTTCTGGGCAAGCAAAAGGGGAAAAAAATATTTAAAACCTACTGTTGTGGCCCGTCAGCGACCTGTGCTGATTGTAGCTGATTCCGACAACGAGGAGACTGGTATGGTGATGCGCCAGCAGCCTGTGCAGCTGGCGCTCGAGTCGGACAGTGAGGAGGCTGGAGAAGATGTGGTGCCAGAGGCGGGGATTCAGACAGGGCCTTCAGAACCTCCAGAAGCTCCTTTAAATGAAGAGGACGAAGAGGAGGAGCCTCTTCTCAATGCATGGGCACACAGAGCTGCCAAAAGGCAGGAGTGGCTCCTCAGGAGGAGGTCTCCTCGAGAGTAAGGGTTTGGGCTAATTGGCCACTCGCTTAGCCTATTTGAGGAGGAATACCACTTATAGCAAACTGTAGGGAACAACTTTAGTTCAATCTCCTTCGTGTCTGGATTCTCTGCAAAATTGTTTCTGGGCTTTCTGCCAACTCTAATAAGACTATGATTACTTATCTTAGAATTCTGGTAGGCTGTTAAGACAGTTTTATTAACAGCCTTTGGTTGATAAAGACTAAGTTATTTGAGTAAAATAAGCTTTGTATAGAGTTTGTGTGAGCTGCGTTCTTTGGGGTCCATAGCTGGGGCAGAACACCTACCGTATATCTAGTTTCTCTGTAACTTTTAATTTTAAGACATTGCACAATATCTTACAAGTTTTGACTGGCAGCACTGTAGGTGAAAGAGTTAAATTCTACATTCTACAGTCTACATTTTCTGTAGCTGTTCTGTCCTGTAGTAAGGTTGTGCAGCTCCATCATAAAAGGTGCTTTGAGGGCTGTGGGAATTCATCAGAATCGCCTTTTTAAAAAATTAAAGCTGCGAAAGCAACTTTGCATAGGCAGGTATGTGGAAACCATCGAAAACAGCTTCTGAATCTGGAAAGAGGCTGCTTTAATGTTTCAAAATGTTGTCCTAAGTGGCTACTTGGACTTGAATCTTGCTTATTTTTTTATCACCATCCCTTATCCTACTGAGTCAGAGATCAGCTCGTATGCCTAATGGGTTACTATGGACATCAGAAATGAGCTACAAAAAAAAATCTGGACAAGTAGCAAAATGCTAAACAGTTCTGTTAGGAAATGATAATTACCTAACTTGTTTGGTTGGCAATATATAAAACCTCAATATAGCTTTAAGACTGTATTGCATCATACTGTGTCCTGATTGGTTAGCTCTGTATCCAATGTCCTTAAGAGAGAGCTTGCAACATGGTTTGTTTCTCTCTGCTGATCATTACTGATCATTACTGCTCTTTGCTGTGTTTGCTACTGTTTGCAACTGTTTATTGTGTATGACTACGGCGACTGGTAAGAAGACTTTGTTATTGGAATATCCCAGGACTATTGTTTTACTATCTACTGCTTTATCTGTGTATGACCTGGACTGTTTATTGGACTGCGCCTTATTACTATTTCCTACTAAGTAAACATAACTCAGTGTATCTGTGTGTTGGCTGTGCTTATTCGCAACTGCTCTCAGTCGCTTTCATGTACACATCCTTGCTACTCTAGGGTTGCTCTGCGAATTTCCTCAACAAGTTCTCATTATTCCTTTTCTCCCATCACTACAGCAATCTAAATTTTTGCAGCAGAGATCTTAATAGCCCCCAGCTAACCAACAAATACTAACAGACACATATTTACAGTGGCGATGCATGCATAAAAATAATGTAGAAGAGGGCTTCTTTAACAAATAGACACCTTAAAGCATCCATATTTATAGTCAAGATAACCCTAAAAGTTGAAAAAGAACGGTTGATTTAATAAATAGAAGACAAGTCCTAAAACGCTCAAATCATTCATTTTCCTAATAATATAATTTTTTATTTCTTCTTGCCTTGAAGTCACATCTGAATCAATAGTCATCCAAATATATCTCACGGCACTTATGCCATCAGTGTTTATACCATAAATGGTTCATATGATCATATACTTCGTTGTTTGTATGTACACTGAGAACTTGTGTGTCCAATCACACTTGGCCAATAAAGTATTCCACTCCACTCCATTCCACTCCATTCCATTCATTTTTCCAGTTGTTTAATAGCAGTTTAAAGATGATCCATGATTTTTTTCCAGGCAGCTTCCCTGCAATGCTGAGATTACAGAGCAAAAATAATTGTTCTGAGTACAAAAGTCTTGTACTATAGGATTAACACCCCCCCTCATTACATGCAAAAGGCAAATTAAATAAATCATTTGGAATTTTCCTAACCCTGACACATGACAAGCTTCAAAGCTTTGTGTAAATTTATACATAATTCCAGGGGGTTCCTATGAGGACACACCAATAAGAGGGCAGAGGTTCCTGCAAACAGAAGAATAGGGCCTCCAAGAGCCACAAAATTACACAGGGAAGACCAGTTGTTATTATCATGCGTGATAACACTTCCTTGCAAGAACATGAAACACAAATATAATATAGTTTCTCTTGTGCAAAGGCTTCTCGGTCTTTGCACCAGATCGTTCTCCTTCCTTCAGTACCAGCAACAGTGACCACAAATGCCCTGGCAAAAGGTATTGGCATTCCTCTCTTGAACTTGACCTGGAACAGTGTTCTTTTCCATAAAGCAAGAACACAAACACAAAATGAGAAGAGAAACCCTGACCCAGTCCATTGCAGCATAAAGGTAACCAGCAGATGTGATCTCTCCAACCCAGCATCTTTAGTTCTAAACATGTACAACTCTTATGTGCTCCTTCTAAAAAAATCCCATTTTATACAAACATTTGAAGCATTTTAAATTAGCCGATGTACGATCTATCAGACTAAGTCTGGAATCCTACATTTCCATAGAGCAGTGGTTCCCAATCTTGGCAACTTTAAGACCTGTGGACTTTAATTCCCAGAATTCCCCAATCAGCATGGCTAGCTGAGGAATTATGGGAGTTAAAGTTCACACATCTTAAAGTTGCTAAGGTTGAGAAACACTGCCCTAGAGCAAAGTCACTGAATTTACTGCTGAATCGATGCACAAATGAAAAACAGCAATTAGCTTTGCATTTAATGGGTAAATCCACAAGTACAAATGATGTAGCATGCTGTTCATAATTTAGTTCATTAAGTTATTATCTGTGATAATTTGTAGACTGAAGGAAATTTCTCTCCTTTTCATCTTTTTATTAATAGCTGGCTTTAATTATGAAATAAAGGGGCCCTTTCGGTCATCTTATTCTGAAAATGTGTTAATTCAAGGTTCTTTCACTATGTTCTCGATTCATCTGTGGATATCCTAAAAGTTGATACCATTATGCCCAGTATACAGAAGTTAGAAATGTTTTCTTTCCTTTTTTTTTTTTAAAGGTGTGTTTAGTCTGGCAGTGAAATCAATTAGTAAGTACAGCATTTCCCACATTACACCTACAAAGAGGTCTTCAGATAGTCCTCAATTTATGACAATAACCGAACCTGGAATTACAGTCATAAATCACTGCAGTCATACATCAAGGCATCATGTGATTGAAATCAAAGTTAAAACTGTTTTTTTTTTTACAATGGTCATTAAGCAAATGCCACAGTTGCTAAGCAAGTCCGTTTTCCATTTTTCTGCCAGAAATCAGAAGTAAATACTAGAAATTGGCAGTAAATACTAGAAATTGGCAGAAGTAAATACTAGCAAATTGCAGCCATGTGACTGTGGGATTCTGTAAACACCAATAAAGGTGAGCTGCCCAAAATGAGATCGCATGGCTATCTGTATTTCCTTACGGTATATATATAAAAAATACAGGTTTTTGCTTCTAATGGGAAGAACAAAGGAGAACATTTTCAGTGATTCTTGGTCGTGAGATGATATAAAAATGTGATGTACAGAGAAAGTATGTTAGGCATCCCCTTCTCCTATTTTTACCCAAAACAACGTTATGATACATATAAGGCTAAAAAGTATGACTGGCTCAAAGTCACCCATTAAACCAAGCATGATGTGTGAACCTGATCAATGGTGACTTATTCATGAGAATAACCTTTGGTACTCTCTGAATTTGGTTGTTTTCTTGCAGTCTTTTCATTGCCCAAACTAAATAACATCCACCAGCACTGATGATCTTACCTGGTTTAAATAATGAAACATTGGCAAGAAAACAACCAAGCTCAGAGAGCACCAAGGACTCCTCATGTCAACCCTGAGCTACAAATATTCTCCTTTATTGTTGGCTTATTCATCATGCCATATTAAAGTAAACTGAGGCTTACTTGGTTCACACAGTCATGATGCCAGTGATATCACTTGCTGAGGAGAAGTAGCAGGTACTACTTACAGGTTTATTAAAGGCCTCTTGTTCAGAGTACAAGGAAAGTGGGCTAGACAAGCAGGGCCGGATTTAGATGAAAAGAGGCCCTAGGCTATTCCACTTATGAGGTCCTTTCACATCCCATTTTTAAGTTTTTATGTTTGATTATTAGTCATATGCGTAGAATTTCTCCTTATTTTCGGTTCAGTGTTTTAGTGTTCACTGTTTTTAGAATAGTGTAATTTTAATTTTGCTAACAATTTGAATGTAGGCCCCTCTTGATCTTGAGGCCCTAGGCTGAAGCCTAGTTAGCCTATAGGAAAATCCGGCCCTGTAGACAAGGCTTTGGTGAGTTACTGAAATGACTGATCCTATTTCAGCTGCTTACAATGGAAGTTGAATTTTAAAAAGTCAGACTGTTGCAAATAAGCTGAACTTTGGCTACCCACTCTTTTTTTTGCTTTTAGAAAGATGAAACATTATCTACCAAAATATAAGCGCCAGAAACAATGATTGTTTTGATTGGCACCAATAACATGCTGTGGAAATCCCATGTTTAAAAGGGCTGCATTTTGTTAACAATGCTGTCTCTAATCCTGGATTTTATATCCTGTTTTTGAGACAGCTCGGCCAACGTAAATCCTGTTTCAAGTAAAAGGCTACTTTAAAGGAAAAATCATTAGTTTAGATTCTTTGTTTCCATTGCCTCTTGGCTGCAAGGAGTCTCATCTTTTCTTCAGGACTCGCCTACTACCATTTTCTTCTTCAAGGCACCTCTGATTTTCTTAGATAACGTATAGTAGCTGAAGAACAAGCTTTCTAGAGGACCAGAAATACAGACTAGTGGCTGGAGTTGCATAATGGACTCAGCTAAAATGGATTGGCTAAATATCTATGGAGATTCTAAAATGGATTGGCTAAATGTCTATGGAGATTCTCAATCATCCAAGTCATGGTTGTCCCAAAAGTGATTTTTCAAGAGGCAACTGGATTTCGACGTCTTCAAGGAAAAACAAAATTCAGTTGCCTTTTGAAAAAAAAGCACCTTTAGGACAATGGATTGGCTAGTTTGGTCTATAATTTTAGGCAATGGGTTTTATGGGATGATTCAGAAACTAGGAATTGGGATTGAGGGAAACAATTATTTCATCCTCCCAGGTCTTTCTGTTCCTCCCTCAACTCCCCAAAATAGTTTTATGAGCAGTAATTTTCTCAAAATGGAATTCTTCATTGGGGTTCCTCGGATTTCAACCATTCCTCTTTTTTTAAAAAAATTATCAAATATTTAAATGTGATATAGGAGATTTTGGGTGTTCAAGCTAAAAGCCCCTAACCCCAATATATCTTCCCAAGGAAAACAAGGGACTGGCTCAGCTACAGGTAGTTCTTGATTTACAACAGTTTGTGTAGTGATCCTTCAAGGTTACAATGGCACTAAAAAAAATGACTTATGGCCATTTTTCATACTTACAACCATTACAGCATCCCCATGGTCACATGATCAAAATTAAAATGCTTGGCAACTGGTTCATATTTATGATAGTTGCCATGTCATGTGGCCATGTGATCATCTTTGTAACCTTCTAACAAATAAAATCAATGGGTAAGCCAGATTCACTTAACAACCATGTTACTAACTTAACAACCTCAGTGATTCACTTAACAATTGTGGCAAAAAGGGTCATAAAATGGGGCAAAACTCACTTAGCTGTCTTGTTTAGCAACAGAAACTGGGCTCAATTGTGATCATTGCCAAGCATCCAAATTTTGATCATGTGAACACGGGGATGCTGAAACAGTATGAAAACAGACATGACACTTTTTTCAGTGCCATTATATCTTTGAATGGTCCCTAAATGAACTGTTGTAAGTCAAGGACAACCTTGTATTGAGAACACCTCAGATCACCAGAAGAACAAATCATTTAATACCTGGATGAAATAAAACTAGGTTTAGGCATTGATAAAGAATTTGCAGTTTAGATATTAAAGATACATCATCCAAAACACAAATTGCTGATGTTTGTAAAATCAAAGATGTTCAAAAAGAGATGTCAAAGTGGTTAGATTTTGTCAGTGATGACATAAGCATAGCAGTGATGGGATTCAAAAATTTTTACTACCGGTTCTGTGGGCATTGCTTAGTGGGCATGGCTTGGTGGGCGTGGCAGGGGAAGGTTACTGCAAAATCCGCATTTCCTCCTGATCAGCTGGGACTCAGGAGGCAGAGAATAGATGCGGGTGGGGCCAGTCAGAGGTGGCATTTACTGGTTCTCTGAACTACTCAAAATTTCCGCTACCGGTTCTCCAGAACTAGTCAGAATCTGCTGAACACCACATCTGAAGCATAGATTTAAAGAGGTCTGTCAGAGAGAAATAGAAATGGTGCTTACTGGAAAAAGAAGAGCTGGAGGGAACCGAATGCCTGAATAGCTAGAGGGGTTTTTCTGTAGCTCAGATATGATAGCCTTAGAAAGCAAGTGTCTATCACTCCTAAATGGGAAACCCTGCTAATAGAAAAACTCAACTCGAAGAAGGTGAAGTCAGTAGGGTGACGAGCAAAAGGAAGAGAGGTCTTTAAAATGGAATTTTTAATACTAAACCGTATACTTAGTTAAAAGGTGCTTCCTTTCCAACCGTTTTGCCTGAAACTGACACAGCTTTTTGCTTATCATTAGCAAGAATTCAGCTGCTGCTATTAGCAAGATGAATGGCATCCTTTTCATTGTTGTGTTCCAATCTTTTTAAAGACAACCTTGTTCCTAGTTTTTTTTTAAAAAAAACCTTTAATATAGTTGCAGCCTCACAGTGTCCAAGATAGAATGCCCACCACCCTGTAATCCAATGCTTTATTTTTTTAATAGATGAAGGTGGTTTTTTTTAAAAAACAACAACATTATATTGTTTGGATTTGTGCAAAAATGCACCGATTATGGACCTGAAACCCAATTGTGCTCATCATTACTGTAATAAAGTAAAATGAACAAAAGAGAGGAAATGGCTCTAGTCATGAAGATGATATGGCTGAAAAATGGTCAACTTAGATAAAGTTGAGAATTAATTAATTCAGGAAAAGATTCATTGAAAGGCTGGTTTCAACAAGACCAATATCCATGAAAAGCAAGCAATGTTCTTTTTTTATTTTGTTCCTTAGTTTTATATACCCCTTTTTGTCTAGGAATATAAGATCACTTATAAGAAATCATTTAGCGTAATTTTTAAGCACATGATGAAACGTTGGCTATATTGAATAATATTGATCTGTTCTTCTCTCATGTCAGTAGACAGTAAGGTCATAAAGAAAAAGCAAACACACCTGAATGAACCAAGATTGTAAATCTGAGATTGAATTGTCTTTCCAATATTGAAGAATATTTTTTTCTGCCTTTGCTCATATTAAAAAAAACTGTTTATTCTTCATTTTCCAGGTTTTTCACATATAATTCAGGAATGCCTTCATATCTTTTAACCATTTTATATTTTGTAATACTATATTAACAAACTTTGGCATATTAAACAAAAATATGGCAATAATGAGGCTTGTCACATTATTGTCATATTTTGGTTTAATATGCCAATGAATAAGTGTCCCCTGGCTTATTTTAAACTTTCAGATAATAACCAGTTCATTTGATATATTGCTTGGAGTTCAGTAAACGTAAAAATAGTATTTTATTGAATTAGTCTTATTTTAAGATTATAAGAGACATGCTTAATACTGTCTAAAATATTTAAGCAATGTGTTGTCCACAAAAGAACAGTGATTTTGATTTAATTACTAATTAAATAGATCAATCTTGTTTTGTCTCACGTTTACAATAAAAATTAACTTGGCTATTTGGAAAGAAGCTAAGGCTTTTCGAACAGTAAGAATACAGTTCCATATATGCCATGAATATCAGTGGTGATAATGAACTTGCAAATCATGGGGCCTAAATCATAATCAAATGTATGTTAAATATCAAAATGCGTTTCTGTTCATCTTACTGGAAGCTGTGAAACACTGTGTAATTTTTCTTAATCAAATTATCGGAGAGAAAAGATTTCTTTAACTGAAAAAAAATAAAACCAGAGTTTTTAACAGGTGGTTTAATTCCATAATATTTTAAAGAGTCGATAAATATGGTAAAACCTGAGAAAATGGCAAGTTGTTTCATTCCAAAATAAGTCTATGTCAATCCAATCTGCCATTGAAGTTAGGCAGACTGTTATGATGCTTCTTGTGTCCTCTGTTTTTGAATTACACTTTTCTATGTACTTAGAGTTACTCTTGTTCTATAGGGCCTGGGATCCATAGGAGCGAACATTCCAAGTTTAGCTCTGTTGCTATCATAGAACAGCAAACCTAAGAAGTCAAACTCTCTGTTAGTAGTTTGTAACGTTGAGTTCACCACTCTTATTACAGGTACTTTTATTTATTCAAGAGTGACTGTGTATTTTTAGCGTATCGGTTCCCCTTACGTGCATAGCTAGCACTTTAATGCAAAGGAAAAATAAGCCCTCAAGTATGAGTGCTAATAGCCTGATAAGAAATATGGACAATCAAATCTTGTAGACAAGCCAAGTGAATTGTGACATGAACTGCTATCAGTGTGTTTCCCTTTCAAGAGGGAAGTTGGCTGGACATCAAAGATGACCGCCCTGGTATTCAGATATATATATATATTTGAGGGAAAATGCTTGGCATGACAGCATCATCCTCTATCAGAAAGCAGGTATTCTTTGGAGATAAAAAACAAATAGAAACAGATGTGATGTTAGAACTGCTTGTATACATAAATTAAGGAGAGGTGTGTGTATGCAAAATGATTCTGAAGGGTTTCAAAATAGCAGATTCATATATTTCTTCCCGAAGGATATGTGTTTCATTTGGAAATTCCTCCAAAGAATTAGTAATGCCATGGTTTGAGGCCAAGTTATTCTTTTGAGCAAAAGAAAAATATACATGTTGATTTTTCAAAAGTAAAACCATTTTGGATAAATATTTCTTTTCTTATTCAGATCCAGATATGCCAGGTCCAAACAATAGGAGAGAGCTGACTGGCTATTCTAAATTGAAGCCTCAGTCAAAAATACATTTCCCCCCCAAATGCAGTATTTGTAGTATTTTGAGCATCTGCATAATTTACTTTGGAAATATTAAGGAAGGGAACCCTAACTAAATTTTGAGAATCTTCAAAAATGTAAAATTCCAACAAGAACCAATCATCCTTTTCAAAATAGTCACCTGGAGTCAATTGAAAATATTTTCAAAGCACCAGAATTTGTGTTCCCTTTTCCAAGATAGTGAATGATTTTTCTGAGTTTGCATGACTATTCCTACCTGCTCAACTATCTGGAAACCTTTTCTCTACCAGGTTGTTGAAATTGCATAACAACTGTGCTCCAACAAGCGCATAACAACAGCACAGAAACATTGAACTGAAAGCATTTAGTTCATCAAGACCAAATCCTGCTCAGTGCAGGAATTTAAATTAAAGCATATTAAGGCAAACGGAACCACAATACATTGCTATATAAAATCTACTACTGCTGTTGCTTCCAAGATCTTTTCTCCAAGTACCATTACTATTCCAGGAATAACTTTCTTTTCCTGTATCACTGTTTTTTTGCTAAGTAAAGAACTTTCCATTTGTCTCTATTATTTCTTTTATTTCAGCTCATTTTTCTAGTTACCAAGAAAGTTTTGAATGATCTATATTTTAGAATATTAGCTATCCTATCCAGTTTTCTGTTATCTGAAAATGAGAGGAAATGTACCTTTTACCTTTTCATCCACTTCATTAACAAAAAGTGGAAAAACTAGAAGACCCGGGACTGATCCTTTTGCATATCTGATAAGGAATCTTCTTTGAATATGATTTTAAAGCCAGCTTAATATTTTGCCCTCTGCTTATACTAGACTAGTTTGATGATCAGCATATCATGGGATATTTGCTTAAATGCTTTTCTGGATCCACTATAAATTATGTCCACAGCATTTCCACGGTCCATTAAAGAAGTTATGCAATCAAAGAATAAAAGGCATTTAACCTAGCAAAAGTTGATCTTATCAATGCTCACTTCTGGTCAAAACTGTGTTGCATGTACAGTTATAAATCAGCCTCTTTAAGACTTGCTGTTGAATCTTTCCAGTTAACTGATAAGATTAACAGTGTCAAACAGAACTGATCTGCAGTTTATTGTAGCTTCCATTTCTCTATGATAATACAGGAGGCTTTAGCAAAAGCTTCAGCTAATTCCTCAGTATAAAAAATGCAATTCACCTGGTCCTGGAAATGTAAACTCATTCAGATGGTTCTGCAACCCACTGAATTGGGTTGCTTTAAATAAGAATGGATTAGTGATCAGCCCTTGTGACTTTCTGCATTTCTCCCTAATTTGACAGCACCTATATATTCTTTTATGTGAGGAATTGCACTGTGAGATATTGCAGAAATTACATATACGTTTTTTCCACAAGGTAAACATGTTTCGGTTTCCAGATGGTTTTATAAAATCCCCTGATTTATGCAGAATGTGAGGAGGTGGTTATAAATTCACAGGATGATGGATGATGTTTTGCTAAGGTTGTTGTTTGGCCATAGCAGGACAGTTAGATCTTGAAAATAAAGTATTATTTGGGAGAAAAAGTTCTTGACAAAGCACATAGGCAGTTTCTGAAAATAAATACTGTTTTCGATAAGAGCTTATTTTACAACACTGAGGAAGTTCTTGGTACATGAAAAAAAACACTGATCTGGATAGCAAAATTCTACACAGGAGGCGACATTTTAGCCTAACTATCTAAACCTCAGAGAGTATCTTGTCTTTAGTGCCTCATGAATGGTGTCCAATCTTTTTGAATGGACTGAATTTTAATCAATCAATTATTTACTTATCCTAATGACACTGTAAATTCTGCTTTGTATGAAACCACTTCAGTAGTGGGTTTCACTTACCTTTGCTACTGGTTTGGAACATGCTCAGAAGCGGGGTGCTTCTGAGCATGCTCAGAAACTTCTGCGCATGCACAGAGCGTCCGTGGTGATGTCAGAGTGGGTGGGCGGAGCCTCCCACCACTGCACTACCGGTTTTCCTGAACTGGGGCAAACCAGTAGAAACCCACCACTGAACCACTTGATATTTTCATATCATCCATCAGCACTTGTAGATATATTTGAGGAGCTGGGTTTTTTTGCCAGGAACATGTCATGCCGGCCTTTCTCTCCACTGTAGTCTCTTTCAGTGCCTACTTATCACGTATGGAAAAGCCCAAAACAGGCAGGATGTCCAAGCAAAACAGATTGAAGCACCATTTTATTCTCTGCTGAAAACAAGGTCCTGACATGGACAAATGTAATTGATATTTTTTCCTCTTGCCACCGGCTCTGCGATTCTCCTGATAATGCTCTGACCTCTTTGTTTTTCAAGACTGCTTGTTTGGCTCTTATTCTAAGACAAAGGGAAGAATCCATTGGAAGGAAAATTGTCATCCTTGCATATTTTTGTCAAGAGCTGCTAAAAAAAAACCTCCTGCAAAGTACCCACTTGGGTACACTGAGCTCTGCAGATAAGGGTGAACATTTGCATTGGCAATACTTGGCTTCAATTACATCCTCGAAAGGAAGGAGCTAGCAATAAAGCTTGTAGGGATTGTCATTTGTCAGCAAGGTCACCAATCCAGTACTCTTCTGAAGCCTGTAGCAATTACTAAGTGTTATTTTAGAGAAAGGTGACAGCCATATGAATGGGACTTTCTCAATGGAGCTAAATTAGAAACTGCTTCCACCAGCTCATCTGCTATTCTAAACAAACAAAGAGAAGTCTCTTTGAGCTACTCAGTTTTCAGCTTTTTTGGGGCAGGAGTCATTTCATTATCACTGTTATTACTTGAAGAGATTATTCTTTCTACAGCCCAAGCAAACTACAATGTCCATTCATAGTTTCAGGCAGTGGTGGGTTTGGCCTGGTTCGGCCGAGCCGGTAGCGGTGACGATATGACGTCACCGAACCGGTTCTCTTTGTTCGGGAGCTGGGCCCTCCTGCCCCCCCATGTTATTCTTACCTTTTATTTGGCCACACCCCCAATCTATTCGCTGCCTCCCAAGTCCCAGCTAATCGGCTAGAAGGAAAAAAACTGTTTAAACTCTTGCTGTGGGGCTTCAAAGAGCCATCCTACAGCTGATCACTGTTAAAAGGCAGTGTGGTGGTAGACCGGTGCCTCCATAAACAAATGGGTAGACCGGTGCCTCCAAAAACAAATGGGTAGACTGGAACGCTCCACGAACAAATGGGTAGACCGGTACAGCTCTGCAAGCAGTTAAAAGCCTGGTAGACCAGTACCTCTGCTAAATCCTAAAGAATTGTCACATGACGATCAAATCACGCCCACAAAATAAGCCACGCCCACAGAACCGGTAGTAAAAAAAATTAGAACCCACCCCTGCTTTCAGGGCAAGTTTGTGGTTGCTTGCTGATTGCAATAAGGAATGATGACTTGTAGGCATAAAAAGATGCATGTTAAGCATTTGGAACAGTCATGGCGAACTTGTAAACCATCTCCCAGTTTTAGGATCTTATGACCATTGTTCCTGTAATCATTCCCAGAAATAGGAAAAATTGGACACAGGCCTCTGATCCTTTCTTACAATACAAATCAATGTTCAGATTGCTTTCAAACCACAACAAATCAAACCACAACAAACTGAACCGCAGCAACCAACCAAATCACAACAAAGCAAACCACAACAAAGCAAACCATACCAAATAAAAAACCTACAGAAAACTAAACCACAACAATTCAATCCACAACAAACCAGAGCACAACAAACCAAATCACAACAAATAAAACCAAACCACAATAAATAAAACCACAATAAATAAGACCACAACAAATCAAGCCACAAGAAATAAAACCAAGCCACAACAAACCAATCCATAATAAATAAAACTACAATAAACAAAACCACAACAAATCAAGCCACAATAAATAAAACCAAGCCACAATAAACCAAGCCACAACAAACAAAACCACAATAAACAAAACCACAACAAACCAAGCCACAACAAATAAAATAAACAAGACCACAACCAAGCCACAACAAATAAAACCACAATAAACAAAACCACAACAAACCAAGCCACAACAAATAAAACCAAGCCACAACATACCAAGCCACAACAAATAAAACCACAATAAACAAAACCACAACAAACCAAGCCACAACAAAAACCACAATAAACAAGACCACAACCAAGCCACAACAAATAAAATCATAATAAAACCACAACAAATCAAGCCACAACAATGTAAACCAAATCACAAGAAGCACAACAAACAAAACAAAACCATAACAAACAAAACCACAACAAACGAAGCTACAACTAACCAAACCAAACCCCAAGAAACCAAATCCCAAGAAACCAAACCACAACAAAAAAACAAACCACAACACTAGACCACAGTAAAGGAAACCACAACAAATCAAGCCACAACAAATCAAAGCACAACTAAGCAAACCAAACTATAATCTTTAATTGGTTATGCTTCTTTCAATTCTAAAGGTAAAATGTAGATTTTCAAATAGATGATATTTCATATTTTGTTACATTTCTTAATTCATAATTCATCCTAATATAATCTGTTAGAAATTATCCAATTTATTTCCTGATGATTTATGCCTTCATTTCTACTTTTATTTCCAAATAGGATCAAGTTCCAATGCAGAAAATCTTTTTTAGCTATACGGACTTTTTATATCAAATAACATCTAATATAAAATCTTTTCCTTACAGATTTTTAAATTTGAAATCCCACTTGGTGCAGACAATTGACCAAGATCTTATTTTAGAATACAACACTTTCTCTTGAGAATAATCATGGTTACCCCACCAAGAAAATGGAAATGACTCATTGATGCATATTTCCTGAAGGAAAAGCAATTATTAAGGTTAAAAAGATAAAAAAATATACAAGTGACTCATAACTGGCTGTTCATATATTTAAAAGGCATTTTTTTTTCATCCTCAGTAGATAGTATTTCCCTATAGATTAAACACTGTCCTCTTTCATAATTTCCATTTAGGTGTTCAGACTGATGATCTTACCTGGAAATTGGAGAAATTAAGAAGTGTTTGTGGTAAATTAGGAGATGTAGGGTTAAGAAGGAATGGATGGAAACAAAAATGTATAGAAATAAATGTAGATAACTGTAAGAGACACATGGCACAGTACTGTTAAAAAATGTTTATTGTTATGTAAATAGGAAAAACGGAAAACTAAAATAAAATAAAAAAAGAATGAATGGATGCTGAAAGAATAAAGATTGAATACAAAAGTGTGTGAGTGATATGAAGGTGTAATGGAATGCATGAATAATCCTGAAGAAAGAGGAGATACTGCCTTGGAAACCATCAAATAAGAGAGGCAGGAGCCAACAACCATTAATGGTCAAGTAATTGAAATTTAGGAAGGATAATGGACCTAACAATTAAAAGTGACAGGTGGGAAGTTTGTACTTTTGAGATTCTGTTAATGTAGCCTTACAATAAAGCCTTACAATAATGTATAGCTCATCTATCTAGTCTCCTGACTGGTTTACTCAGGAAAGCCAACAGAAAGAAGTACACAGAGATGGCTTGGTCATATAAAGAGAATGAATGACCCCAAAACACATTTTGGATAAAGAATTGGAGAAAGAAGGAGGATAGAATTGATGAGATCTTAAAAAAGAGAAGTTTAAAGTACTGATGGCAATATATCAATGGGTTTATGGACAGGAACAAGCGAGAATAGTTTGCAAGGCTAACGAGATATGGAAAAGTGAAATAAACATACTGATGTATATTACAGTATATTTTCTTTTATCTTATTGCCTGCCTTTAATTTCTTCTACTTATTTTTTCTTGTCTTTCATCTATACATTCAATGGCGCTGCTTACCCTGAAACCAAAGAGATTATAAGTATGCTTGTGTGGAGGCCCTCAAAAACCTGAAGACATTTCTTTCAGAATTAATTTAACCAAAATGCAAAAGAGACCCTATTCTTAATTTTAGAACTTTGTGTTTTCTTTTTCAAACTTTCCCTCACTGAACAATCTTTGGTAATATTTCACTGTTCTTTGCAGTGAAACATTTGGGCTTGTAGAAAGTCAGTGCCTACCCCCTCTTAGAAGAATGAAATATTAAATAATATTGAGGAATATTAAAAAAGACAGAATATTATATTTCCCCAAAGGTAAAAATGAAGAAACATGTTTTTTTAGAGGCAGAAAGCAACTCCCACTTTCCTTAATAGCCCACAGCAGATGTCAGCACTTAAGACATTAAGAACTTACTGAAAGAAGACAAGTATCTAGATAGCTCTATTCATAAGCAAATACCCTCACCTAAGAGCCAAAACAGGACGAAAGGCATTAAGCCACAATAGGAATTGCATCACCCCCAGAGCATTCCAAACTTCAACCAAACCTGGGAGCTCAGACAAACACCTAGGATTTGCATTTCCTCTTTTGCCTATAGAGCCAGCTATGACCCCTACATAACCCCTACATGACCCCATAGAAATCTGGCAACAGGCAATAGAATATATGTTCTTGCATAGGAACAGGAAGTTCAAGTGTAAAGCCCAAAGAAGGTATAACACCCCCCAACTCCATTTTGTCAGCTGCCCAGAACCACAAAGCCATATGGTTCTGTTTCATCAATAAACCATCTTTCCAATCAGCCTCCATGTTTTCAGTGTCTTTCTCCTAGCTTGGAACTGAACTGGATGCATATTTCGTCCAACAGGCTAATTCCATTTGTCCTGAGATGAAAGAAAATTAAGCTTTTGTTACTTTCTTCAAACACACACCAGATGATGCAATGTAGTTTGACAAAATAATATAATATCTGCAAGTATGTCTCAGGCATGCCTTACTGTAGTTTAGCTTAAAACAGAATCAATGCAACTTTTTTTTTCTTTTAAGGTGCATAAGTGAAATCTTATTTACAGAATTTACAGAAATAATAGAATAGACTTAAGTATATGATTCTCTCTATCTTAATTTAAATGGTGAATTTGCAATGAAATCTTTGCACTGTTTTGCCAGTTACTTATATTAGTCTACAAGGAAGAAAGATTAGTAGTCATACAACAATGTTTGTGCCTACAGAAGCAGAATTTAACACTATTTATTCTAAGAGTTTAGTAATTATTATAAAACATATATTGCAAAATGGGGAACTGATATTCAGTGCTAGCATCTAAGATCTACATATTTACCACAGAAGAGAAATTAGAAGTAGATCTTTATACATTATATCTTTATCTTTATACATTCTTGACCAAGAATATCTTGGTTAGTTAAAAAAAAACATTATGTAACAGGAAATATTTGTAATGGGTGTCATTTCTTAGCTTGGTTTCTTTATTTACTGATATTCTCTGGGGCTGTTTTTCATCTTAAAGGTTGTAAGATTTTTTTTAAAGATACCTTTCTTGAACTGTCCTATGAAATCTTGAACAATAGAAAACAGACTGGACAATATTACTAGTTCATTAAAAGTGTTCCAAACTTCCCTTGTTTTCAGGTGTCTATTGTATAAATTTCAAAAAATAGTGAATGTCTGAAAATATACAGAAATTATGTACATGCTTATAATTCAATGAACTGTATTTATTACACTTATATCCTTTTTTCACTTGGCAGATTGGGAACATCTCTTTAAAATCCATCACCATTATTATAAGATGTCATTGCATTCTACAGTAGCCATGTAATGGAATTACGATATTAATAGTTATTAATACTGGTACAGCCTTCATATTAAATTTGATGGATCAGTTAGGGCTGCTGGAGGTTTCCTGGAACACATTTTTAAAATCCTGCGGCTTCTCAAGATAACCAGATATATTTACACTGTCCAAACCATAGCACACTACATACTTCTGAGCAACTGATTCTAGTTATATGTCAAGCAATGGAAGTTATCTCTTTAACAAGATCTGGTTATTTCTCAAAGAAGTAAACAGAAAAATAATATATGGGATATTTACCTTTTCATTCCTTGTAGACTTATTTAGAAATAATGTTATTTTGTTTGATACAAATTCTGACTAAAATACAATACGTTCATATTATTATTTCAATAAAAGATAACATTTTATGCTGTTTATTCATAAGTCCATTTGAATTATTTTCTTATCAATACATTCTGGAAGTTTAGCTGTTTCAGTTATTTTAGATCATGAAAGCTTAATTACAGGATGGGGGAACACATATTGCTTATTTTGTTATTGTTTGTTTTTGCTTGTTGGGAAATGTAAAAAAATTCTATAACTATCTTAGGTTATATCTGCCAAGATGGTTTCTTTTCATTTTTAACCAAGGAGAAATTACTAAAAGTCTCAACTTCTTCCATTAAATGGGGAAATTTTTCAAATGAGAAATATGTATAAGATCATACATTGACTCAACTCGCTGCGAAAGTTGTGTAATCTTGCAAAGTTGCATCATGCAGATGCAGCATCTGAAGAACAAACCTCCCTTAAGATGGTCACAAAGGTTATAACTGTGAACAAGACCATAGATGTGCCTTGTAGAATTTCATATTTTTTTTAAAAAAAAAATGTTGTTGTCCAAACTTCTAAAATTCAAAATTTTTTCTTAGGTTACAAGTGATTTGCTAAGCAGCTTGTTTGGAAACCTTAAAGCTCTCAGTCACTAGGGTATGTTGTATCCCCTCTTTTGATACACACCAAAAGTGACATGCCTTAAGGAAGAAATGTCCCCTATCACATCATAGACAGCCAACAACTATTCTGCATAGGAATCAGAGGTGGGTTTTAGCATGTTCTGGAGAACCAGTAGCGGAAATTCTGAGTAGTTCGGAGAACCGGTAAATACCATCTCTGACTGACCCCGCCCCCATCTATTCTCTACCTCCTGAGTCCCAGTTGATCGGGAGGAAATGGGGATTTTGCAGTAACCTTCCCCTGAATAGAGGACGGAATGGAGATTTTACAGTATCCTTCCCCTGCCACATCCACCAAGCCAAGCCCACTAAGTCATGCCCACAGAACCAGCTGTAAAAAAATTTAAAACCCACCACTGATAGGAATCCTAAGAATTATATTCCAAAACATTGCAAAAGCACCTGTTTAGTCTAAAGCATACTTTAGAATAATACATATAAACATTCGGGGAAATGTCAACCTTGTGTTATTTGTTGATGCAATAATTCCTAGATTTCCAAACTTCCAGTCAAATGTGCTTCTGAAGATCCATTAACAAGCTGTGGCTTACGGTAGTTGAATTCTTCTGTGATTACCTCACTTGTCATAATAACTTCAGAAAATTTACGGTACTTCAAAAACCCTCTATAGGTAGTCCTCAACTTATGACCACAATCGAGTCCAAAATTTGCATAGCTAAGCAAGACAGTTGTTAAGTGAGGCTTTGCTCCATTTTACCTTTCTTGCTACATTTGTTAAGTGAATCACTGCAGTTGTTAAGTTAGTAGCAGCGTTATTAAGTGAATCTGGCTTTCCCCATTGACTTTGCTTGTCAGAAGGTTGCAAAAGGTGATCACATGACCCCTGGACACTGCAACCATCGTAAATATGAATCACTTGCCACGGGACCATGGAGATGCTGCAGCAGTTGTAGGTGTGAAAAATGACAAGTCACTTTTTTGTAACTTCAAATGGTCACTAAACAAATGGCTGTAAGTCGATGACTATCTATATATAAAAATCTAAAACATAGATGTCAGAAAATCCCTTCAATCTGTGAAACGTTTCAATTTCTTTGAATCTACTACGAGGGATGGTTGGTGCTCTCTGAGCTTCCTTGTTTTCTTGCAGACGTTTCATTTCCCTAAGTAGGGAACATCATCGGTGCTAGCAAGGACTCCTCATTTCAATACAGAGCTACAAATACAGTATTCTCCTTTATTGGTAAATCTACTATAAATTCCACAATGAAAAATAGAGCAATCTGAGCAGTGGCATCTCTGCCTTGGAGGCCAAAAGTCGTAACAATCTCAGCAACAAATGCCAAAGTCTGCCAAATCACACAAGTAACAACTTTTTCTCTAGTAGCTGTAAAATACATTTTATAGCAGCTACACACTCTATTCAGTTGTACCTAATATACAATCCCTGTATTGGATAGGATAGCCTAAACCGAATGGAATTTTGGGTACATTATCAAATATAGCGACGCTCCCCAACTTTTCCAGTTCTGTGGACTGGTGGTGGGGGGCAGGAGGGGGCTTCAAAAATTTTAGCAAGGGGTTGTCTGCCCAGTTGCTGGGTGGGCGTGGCCATGGTGGGCGTGGCCTATTTGGCCTCCTGTACCATGACAGGGAGGCATTTTTGCCCTCCCCAGGCTCCGGAGGCTTTCCTTGAGCCTCTGGGAAGTGAAAATGGCCTCCCTAGGCTCCAGAGGTCTTCTGGAGGTCGGGAACAGGTCCATTTCTGGCCTTCCCAAACTTCCAGAAGGCCTGTTTTTCACCCTCCCGAGCCTCTTCATGTGCCCTACATCCAAAATGGGCTGCGTGGGAGGGGAGGAGAGTTCTGGGAGGGGAGGGGAGGAGTGGGCGGGGCCAGCCAGGAGTGGGATTTGGGGGTTCTCCATACTGCAAAGAATCTTAGCTAGAGATTCTCCTGAACCCCTGCAAAGTTTGCAGTGCAAACCCCCAGCAGCCCATCCAGGGATGAAATGCTCCCGGTTCAGACCGGATCGCCCGATCCAGTAGCAATGGAGGTGGGTGGTTCGGAGAACCAGTAGCAAAAATCCTTGCCCCCCACCATGCCCAGCTGAGTCGCACAATCATCAGAGGCTTTTTTTTTACTTTTAAAAGTAAAAAAAATTAAATTTTTTCTACAACCTCTTCAGCCGAAAAAATGCTTTTAAAAGTAAAAAAAAAAAAAACCCTCTGATGATCGCGTGGCTCAGCTGGGATTGTCAAAGGCTTTTAAAAGAAAAAAACCCTTTTTTTCTTTTAAATGCCTCTGATGATCCAAGCTGAGTTGCCTGATCGTCAGAGGCATTTAAAAGAAAAAAAGGCTCTGCCGATCAGGCAACTCAGCTGGGATCATCAGAGCCTTTTGAAAGCATTTTTTTACAACCTCTTTGCCAAAGAGGTTGTAGAAAAAATGGTTTTAAAAGTTAAATTGGCCACGCCCACCCAGTCACATTAAACCCCCCCCAAGCCCTGCCCACAGAACCGGTAGTAACAAATTTTAGATTTCACCACTGAGCCCACCCCTGTAGGGAGGTGGGGAGGAGATGTCTTCATATGCATGCATTCAAATTCAGCTTTGCATGCTCATGTGCTCGCCCGCATGGCCTGATTCTCAATAGGCCATGGCACAAGAGGTTTTAAACAGAAAAATAAATCCTTAACTAAGAAAACTAAAAGAAATTTACTTTTGCAGTTCTTCTTTCAACCTATGTGTTCATTTCCAAGGCACAAAACTGTCCTGGAAATGGAAAACAGGAGGGAGTGATAGCAGTGACCCGTATAGGAACTTACCTAATTCAAAACATTGCCATCATTATTTCCAATTATATTATTTAGCACAATAGTTAATATAATAATAAACTTAATTAAGCTGGTGGAATATTATGTTCCTGAGCACCTTGGTCAACTTCAAGAATGAAAGAGAATTGAATCAAAATTTACAGAGAGTTCTATACTGACCCTGATTGAATGACTTGGAAACTAAAGCAGGTTACTGTGTTAGCTTGCCAATGGAAGTAATTCCTTTTCTCTTTCTATGACAATGGAAGTTCTTTGGCTGCCCTCAACACTTTCTAAACTCCCACTCTTAGAAATATTTAATGCAGACATAGTGAATAAGTCATGCACACTTAGACAACAGTATTGTAGCATCTGCCGATCTATTTGCACGGTAGGCAAATTGCAAGGGGTATGCTGCTAAGTTTCTTTAGGCGTTACAGTATTTTTATTTCTTTATGCCACTCAGACACAAGGGTAAAACATTATTATTTAGAATTGCAGCATTTTGGATTTGGCAGCCCGCCAATGGTTAGGAGGAGTGATGGGGACATAGGAAAGGTGGAGTTCCCCAGTGCTTTTGTTGGCAGTGATGCCGTTACAACAGACGACTTCTAAACCATTTGTGTAAGATATTACAGCTGTTTTTCTGAATAGTCTGTGAAGTAATGGAAATACCCAGGATTTGGAAGGATGTAAGATGTAGTGCGGTGCCATATTGACAGCATCTTTTCGAAGGTTTTCTTGACTCTGGATGCCAGAACTACTGGTCTGTAGTCATTCAACTCCTTGATGGAGGGTCTCTTGGACACAGGAATGAGAGTAGAGCGTTAGAAGCAAGACGGGACATAACACATCTCCAGTAATTTATTAAAGATATGGGTGAGGATGGGAGCCAATTGATCAGCACAGACTTTCAAACCAGAGGCAATTATCCTGTCTGGCACTGATGCTTTTCTACCTTTGTGTTTATAAAATAGACCTCACAAATCTTTTTCTGTGATCACCAGAGGTTGGGAGGGCAGCGGGATGGAATTGGGTGTAGGAGACTTAGCTGTTGTTGATGTATCTGAGATGGAGATAGTAATGATAGTTGACAGTGGTGTCCTCTCAAACCTACAATAGAGCATATTCAGGTCATCTGCCAATTTCCGATTCTCTTCCTCAAGGGAATGAGGTCTTCTGTAGCCAGTGATATTCTTCAGGCTTTTCCACACATTTGCTGGTTCATTTGTGGAGAGAGGATTCCTCAGCTTTTCAGATAGCTTGTTTCAGCTTAGTTGGTTTATTATTACTGTAGCTATGTAAGGTTTTGGTCGGCATACATAAATCCTCACAAAAGCTAACCTAGGATATCACAGTGTCAATGAGTTCATCCAAGTCCACTGAGGCAGCTTCAAAACTGCAGTCTGTGCAGTCGAGGCAAGCCTGTAGCTTTAACTTTGCCTCTTCAGTCCAAGATTTCACTGTTTTAACTATCGACTTTATGATTTAAAGTCTTTGTCTATAAATACAGTAGTGGCCATAATTGTGGAAACCTTTTGGGGAAAGTGTATTTTCTAAAACTAGCTAATAACACCACTTTTCTTGGAGTAGTACCATAAAATTATATATCAATGGAAAGATAATTTAATCAAGAATATAATGCAATAACTTTTATGAAGGATTTACTATTAGAATAGCAGTTACAATATAAAGAAGAAAAGTGAAACACGTAGCAAAAATGAGATATACAAAAATTATCACTATAGAAAAAACGAGATATACAAAAATTATCACATCAGTTAATACTTAGTTGGGTAACCATTAGCATGAATTATGGCCTTACAATGTCTTCCCATGGAGTGAACCAAGTCTTTTAGTTCTGCAGTTGTTATAATGTGAAACCAAGATTGAATGATTGCTTCTATTAACTGGGTTTTATTGCTGGGTCGCTTCTGACTAACAAGTTTCTTTAGTCGGCTCCATAGATTTTCAGTTGGGTTAAGGTCTGGGCTATTCCCAGGCCATTCCAGCAGTAGAATATGATTATCTTGAAACTCAAAAAAAAAAATTGGTATTATTAATCATCAAATCTCAAAAATACACTTTCCCCAAAAGGTTTCCACAATTCTGGCCACAACTGTGGATACAAGGTAAATCATGCAGTGATCACAGCTACTTTTGGTAGAGAGCGATAGGCATCTTTAATTGTAGAGTAGCAGTGGCTTAAAATATTCTTGCCTCTTGTGAAACAGTTGGCATGCTGAATGTATCCTGGCAGCTGATAGTTTAGGTTAGCATTGTTAAAATCTCCTAATAGTATGAGTAGGGAGTCTGTACATCTCTGTTCAGTCCACAGGATTTGGTCTGTTAATGGTGGTATGTAGACACCAACTAGGATAAATGAAGAAAACTTTCGGGGGGGGGGTTATAATAGGGTATGCAAATGATGAATAACTCCAAATCACAAAATTTCTTTAGTGTAGTGACATTGTTACATCATTGGTTGTTAATATAAGAGTATATACCTACACCCTTCTTTTTGCCGGATGTTTCTGCAATTCTATCTACTCCTTGAATCTGAAATCCTGGGATTTGCAAGCAGCTATCATTAATTGAATCATCCAGCCACGCTTCAATGAAGCAGAGGGCTGCTGAGGAACAACTCAGAAAAGTCTGAGTTCCTATTTAAAAGGAGCAGTGCATCTGTCTTACTTACAAGTGAGCGAAGATTAATTAAATACAGTGAGGAGAAATTTTCTTATTCCATGTTTTCCGAGTCTTTGTAAAATGCCTCTTCACTTGTCCCCCCCTTCTCCTTCTCTTGTTTCTCTTCTGCCTCTTTCTAATTGCTGTACCAAGAGGGATAACTACCAATCCCTCAGTCAGAATTTCCTCCACATTTGAAAGGAAGGGAGGAATAGACCCAGAAATCTGCTTGTTATTTAAAGTCCACTGTCTGATATTCAAAATCTGATCTCTTGAGTATGAAATTCTAAGAAAAGTCACAGAAAAAAAACCCATCAGAATTACTAGAGAGCATATTGTAATGTTGTAATAATGTACTGTATATTGTAATAATTCATATCCAATATAATCAACAATAGCTATAACTCAGAGGCTTTAGGATTATGACATGGTATTATGATAATAAAAGCTGATTTTATTTAAAGGGGTTAAAAATTAAGTGGGGAAAATGTGTTTTTGCATTATCGGGTGTATGTGTATATATGTCCACATATGTACTGTCTATGCTGCTGTAATTGTATAAGGAAGACATAATAAGCCTACAAAGAAATACATAAAATACAGAGGATTTTAATATATTTTTGGAAATGATAAGAGAAAAAAGTTCAACAAAAAGCTTTAATAGAATTATTACTGCATTCCTTCTTATTCCTTTTATTATTTTATTTATTATTCAGTTGTGTAATTAGACTTCTACTATTAGTACAATTATGCATTCTAATACTTTCCTTATTAATCATGCTAATACACTACTTATACATTTGTAAATAGCATTATTTGGCATTTTATTCTGATCCTTTTATCTGATGCTGCTAGATATATTGAAACTAATTTTTGCATTAATTTAAATTTAATTGGAAAGCCAATTTGGTGTAGTGATTTAAGGCATCAGGCTAGAAACAAAAAGACCATGGATTTTAGTCCTGTCCTCGGCACAAAGCCAGCTAGGTGACTTTAGGCCAGCCCTTCCTCTCAGCCCTAGGAAGGAGGCAATGGCAAACCACTTCCGAAAACCCTTGCCAAGAATACTGCTGGGATTAGTCCAGGTAGTTACCATGAGTCAAAAATTAACTGGAAATCATATTTTAGAGCACAAACAAAGGTTATATTTGGAGAGAAACGTCAGACTCTTTCCACTTGCAATTGATATGCCAGATGTATTTTGAATCAAATAAAATCTTAGAGCTGTTAATAATTTAGTGGGTTTTTTAAAAAGTTCTGTATCTTCTGTTCTGTGTGTATCTCTCTCTCTCTCTCTCTCTCTCTCTCTCTCTCTCTCTCTCTCTCTCTCTCTCTCTCTCTCTCCTATATCTCTGGGCATTCAGCAAATATTGGGTTGATCACCATCAGATGGCAGCAAAGGGTTGGCATTTTCTGTATTTCTTTGTTACAATTTAGTGGGCATCTAGATTTTTGTAGCCAGAAACACATTGCTCCATTCAGAGTGCAACTCTGGAGCAATAAAGATAACCTAAAGATAAAGATATAATTCCAAAATGATCCCCTTTACTGTATGGATGTCATTTTTTCTTCTTTGCCTAACCCATTCTGTCAATTTGAACAGGACTCAGACATGGTGAGAGATAGATCAAGAAGATAATATTTTTCAGGGGCTTTTTTTTTAGATTATTAAATTCACAGTTGCTAGCGATAGTTGCAGACCAGAAATAACACTAAACTCTAAATATAGTTCCTAGTTTTCTGCTGAGAAATACCAATATATTTCCTGTACTCAAGACCTTCCTGAAAAAGAATAACGGTTCTTCTAGTACCAGAGAGCATATCTGATGTTAACAGAATGTTTTTATCAATAATATGGTCAAATAAGCATTTTTGGAGGAAAAATGCTGATGTTGTAACAGCCCAGCTTTTCACTTTTATGAAAACCTTGGACATTTATCAAGATCCTATTTACAAGTGACACGAAGGGTTAAGGTTTTTGTAAAACCTACATTGTGGGGATCAAGCTGCATCTGTTAAAAAGACAGGAGGCTGACAATTCCTTGAACCTTAAACAAACAAAATAGACTGCCAATATTACTAATATCAAGCAAATGTTTCCTTAATAAACAGGATTTTTAGTTCCTGGAAATTATAATCGTGTACACTGTGTTCTCTTCCTTCTTCCTTCTTCCATAGTTATCACCAGTAATAAGTTTCTGTTGCATCTTCTTTAACTGCTGCACATTGTAAAATATATCTTTTATTTTTCTTCAGGAGTCAGTTTTGTGTCTGTCTCTTATCAGGGGCTCACAGTATACAAAATTTTGCTGACTCTGTATCCTCCGCCTTAGCAATTTCTACAACAAGCAGTGTCTTCGGTCAAGAAAATTATGGCAAAGGAGTCTCCTAACTAAATAAACAGAACATGGTCAATGCAGCCCTACACAGATTACTCTGTGCAAACCCCGCTGAAAGGAATGGTTGCAGAAAACTAAGGATTGTTACAGTATTTTTTTAAAATACTAAATGGCTAGGTGGTTCAGTGGCTAAGATTCTTAGCTTGTCGATCAGAAAGGTCGGCAGTTTGGCAGTTTGAATCCCTAGTATAGGTCTCTTGTGTGAGCAGGGGGTTGGACTAGATGACCTCTAAGGTGCCTTTCACTTCTGTTACTGTTACCTGTTAGATAGGGGTTTGCTAATCTACTTAAATCAATCCATTATATAATCTGTGTTAGTATTTATTTTATTTATTATTTATTTTATTAATCATATTTCTATGCCACCCGCTCTCCGAGGACTCTGGGCGGCTTACAACAATAGACAGTATACTAAATAGCATATTGCCCCCAACAATCTGGGTCCTCATTTTACCCACCTCGGAAGGATGGAAGGCTGAGTCAACCTTGAGCCAGTGAGATTTGATCTGCTGATCTAGCAGTCAGCTGAAGTAACTGCAGTACAGCACTCTAACCACTGCGCCACCTCGGCTAGAGTATGAGCTCTAGTTTCATTTTTTTCTTTAAAACTCTATAATCTGTTTTCTTTCACACTATTTGGTAATATGTATATAAGCATATGTAACATGTATATGAACTTTTTCTAGCCCATCTATCTATAAATGTAGATTTCCAAGAGCCCTGTTTTTAAAAATGCAGATTTCGCTGATATTCTTAGTTCTGCAATTTTATCACTGAGAGCTCTTCTTTACCCAGAGGTGGGCTGCTGGGGGTTCAGAGGGGTTCAGGAGAACCTCTAGCTAAGACTCTGTGCAGTTTGGAGAATCCCCAAATCCCACTCCTGGCTGGCCCCACCCCGCCCACCCCTCCCCTCCCAGGAGTTCCTACGCGGCCCGTTTTGGATGCAGATAAATCCAGGGCACACACGGAGCCTCAGGGAGGGCGAAAAATGGGCCTACCAGAAAAATGGGTCTACCAGAAGTTCGGGAAGGCCGGAAACGCTCCAGAGAGTCTCCTGGGCTTGGGGAGGTCATTTTTGCCTTCCCGGAGGCTCGAGGAAAACTTCCAGAGCCCGGGGAAGGCAAAAACACCCCCCCGCCATGGTGCAGGAGGCTGACTAGGCCACGCCCACCATGGCCACGCCCACCCAGCAACCAGGCAGAGAACTCCTTGCTAAAATTTTTGAAGCCCACACCTATCTTTACCTCTTTTTGTTCCCAATTTCCAATGACATAGATTCTTTTTCAGTAGCTCACAAATTGGAGAGGAGTTATTTTTTAAACAGACAATGATGGTTGTATTCAGTGTTACCATTGGACTGAGGTGGGGTACATTTTGGTAAAACTGCTGCAAAAAAGGTAGGAACACTTTGTTTAGGTCAGATGTCTATGTAGATTCTCAGTCATCCTGTCATGGTTGTCCCAAAGGTGTTTTTTCAAAAGGCAACTGGACTTTCTTGTTTTTTTTCTTTTGAAGACATTTCGCTTCTCATCCCAGAAGCTTCTTCAACCTAAGTCAGGGGTTTCCAAACTTGGTAACTTTAAGACTTGTGGATTTCAACTTCAACTTCAGTTGGCTGAGGAATTCTGGGAGTTGAAGTCCACAAGTCTTACAGTTCTCAAATTTGGAGACCCCTGACCTGGGCCAAGAATCATATAGGGGGAGTTTTGGTTCTGGTTTTTAGGGCATTTCTTTAAGCACTATTGACTAGTGTATGCTCATTCAATTCAATTCAATTCAATTCAATTCAATCTTTATTGTCAGTACACAACATATGTACAATGAGATTGGTTGAGCTCCCTCAGTGCACCCCAGGGGTGGGTTCTAAATTTTTTTACTACTGGTTCTGTGGGCGTGGCTTATTTTGTGGGTGTGGCTTGGAGGTCATGTGACTAGGTGGGCGTGGCTAGCTGGTCAGGGTCATTTCTGGAAGGTCCTCGCACTTATGACCAGTCCTCGCACTTATGACCCGACTCATTTGTTTGCTTTTAACACTGATCAGCTGTAGGACAGCCCTTTGAAGACCCGCAGCAAGAGTTTAAATAGTTTTTTTCCCTCTAGTCATCAGCTGGGACTCAGGAGGAAGCAATAGATTGGGGGTGGGACCAAATAAAAGGTAAGAATAACGTGGGTGGGGGTGGGGGGGAGGGTGGGGGGGAGAACCAGTTCGGTGACGTCATATTGTCACCGCTACCGGCTCGGCCGAACCGGACCAAACCGGGAGGAACCCACCACTGGTGCACCTCCCCAACGCAGTACAACTCACAGTGAAGACAGAAAATCCCTAACCCAATAAATCATATTAACAAAACACCCAGTCCTGTTGCACCATCATTTTCCTTATATAGAAACTGATAGGTGCTTTTTATAATTCTATGCAAGTTAACTTCATAGTATATTAATGTATGTGCACGTTTCCACATTGTAAAATTTTAAAATTTGAAAACTTCATTATAAAGCTTGAAAAAGCATGATTTTTATCATATAGCATTTAATTTGTTGAGTTCCAGTTCTAATTACATAAAAGTTACATCTTACATTAAATATGCATTTAATAAATTTCTCTGCATCATTTCTAGACATCTATGCTTTTGCTAAAAAAAAGGATTTTTTTTTTTGAAATGGGCAATTTTAAAATACTTTAAAATTTTTCATAAATTCTAAATTTCCAGGGTAAGTCTTTATCAAAAGGCATCTTACAAATACTTTGTAATAAATGATGCCTTCTATCCCATGACAAATGGGAAAACCCCTAGTTCAAAATGAAAATCTCGTCCACTTTGATTTTCCATTTGTTGTCTTTGTTCTCACCACTTTAATCTTTGGAGGGATTTCCTCTGAAATATAATTGCCAAAAAGGAAGGCGCATGTTTAACAGAATCGCTAAGAAACCAGCCTATCATCTATGACTGAATCTCCTGTCTAAATACCTTTCTATATAAGGAATTTTCATGAGTTAAAAAGAAATTTAAAAATATCCAATGCTGCAAATTTGACCCTTTATTTATTTTTTTCAAATATTTAAAGAAACAATTATTCCCTATCATACTTATTCTACTTTCTAGATACTTAACTGAATTTGACGTGATAATTTAAAAAAGAAAACATTAATGTATCGTATCTTCATAATTGTTTCCAGAGATGTCTTTCAATTGGAACTACTTTAAAAAAAAAAATTACATAAGTGGTTTTTTTTAGAACTATATTTGATGTCATTAGATAAATGCAGTCAGTTAAAAGATGCTTAGTGAAAGGGGATCATACCATCCTCTTCTCAAAATTTAGGCAACTTTCATCATGTGAAAAAACCTTTCTGGAAAGTCAAGGACTTCAGAAGGCTCTCAAAAGAGACTGTTGAAGGCAGGAAAGATTTGCCCAATTTGTTTTAATTTTTCTTACCCTCAAAAAATTCATTAGAAAAGTATAAGATTCTTCCCCCAGTCTTTAATTCAGCAAAAAAATATGCTAGCATAAACAATGTTAGCTCCATTGCCAATCCCTATTTTGCCTGCCTCCCCACCCACCTCCCCAAGAATGCCAGAAATGATTTCACTGATTTTTTTCCTTTTCATCAAGCATTAGCAGGAAAACAACCACCAATCATTTCCCTAACAGGGGGTGAGGTTAGGCAGAGGTGGCATTCATCAGGTTTTGACCAGTTATGGAGAACTGGTAGCGGAAATTTTGAGTAGTTTGGAGAACCAGTAAATACCATCTCTGACTGGCCCCGCCACCATTTATTCTCTGCCTCCCGAGTCCCAGCTGATTGGGAGGAAATGGGGATTTTGCAGTATCCTTCCCCTGGAGTGGGGAGGGAATGGAGATTTTACAGTATCCTTCCCCTGCCACGCCCACCATACCACGCCCACCAAGCCATGCCATGCCCACCATGCCACGCTCATAGAACCTGTAGTAAAAAAATTTGAATCCTACCACCAAACCTGGTTAGGTGAGTTTAGGCAGATGCTTGGAAAAGTATATTTAGTCCTCTTTAAATTTGCCTGATTATCATACGTCAGGCATGGAGGGAACAGTGGGAGGCAACTACCCTAATGCCAGTTTCTATGGCTCAACAGAAAATCTATTGACTACTTAAATGACAAAACATGCCTCTACTGTATTGATTTAAGCTCCTCCTCTTCCTCTCCTCCTCCTCCTCCTCCTCTTCCTCCACCTCTTCTCCTTCTCCTTCTCCTTCTCCTTCTCCTTCTCCTTCTTCTATCATTGAATGCTACTTTGCACGATCAACTGTGTCTCCAGGGTATAGGCCTTGCATATCTTTGTTGATGGTGTCTTGCCATCTCTTTTTT
Source organism: Pantherophis guttatus (assembly GCF_059756535.1). Lineage (NCBI taxonomy): Eukaryota > Metazoa > Chordata > Lepidosauria > Squamata > Colubridae > Pantherophis > Pantherophis guttatus. Next base: position 87,126,148 of record NC_142065.1, read on the forward strand.
GGATGCCCATGAGGTTGCCCGCCATTGACTTCTAGTTGGTAGGCAGTCTTGGCAATGGTGGAAGGTACTGTTCTCAGGACATGTCCATACCAGGGGAGCCGGCCTTCTCTCATCTTCTCTATAATTGGTGCCACACCAAAATGTTGTCCCAATAGTGTCATTTGTGATATGGTCAAGATTTAAGCATATCCTGGTCATTTAGATTTTTCTTTTGTTGGGCCTTCTTTTTCTTTTTCATAAACAAAGAAGAGATGAGGGCACTACAATAAATGTCAGAGAACAGCATTACGTAAGAAATATGGGTGGCTAATTGGAAGTAAAATAATAATAGATCAAACAAAAGAAACAAATAATATAACCATTATGCAATAACTTAGGCACCAATAATACACTCATGTGATGAGCATGGAGAAATGCTAACAGACAGGGGGAGATCTATTTTCAAAGAAGGCAGCCTTGGTGATTAAGACCAATTGAATAGGACTTGTTAAAATTACTATTAGAAGTGAGCTTACTTTTCTATTCTTATTGCTCCCCACTCTTAAAATGTTGGTTTGGGGGCCTGACAAATTACATGCTTGTAATTTGTCACAGAGGAGTGACATAGATTCTTTTCTCCAAGAGCTGGTACTTCTGCTGTGCTTTGGGATCAGAATGAAAAAAAACAATATTGATGGAATGATGGGAAAGGCATTTGTGGCTCATTAATCTTGTAATTAAGAAACTTGTTTCTTGTTCTACTGATCTTCTGGTTCAATAAAATGACTATTTGGGAATACCGCGATAAAATCTTTTTCTGCATTATAAAAATAAAAAATAAATAGTAAAGAATAGAACATTTGGGTAAATTTATATAAACTGTTCTTTTAGGGAGATAAAACAATTCGTCAAGCAGAAACTCTGAGCTTCCGCATTTTGACTGTCTTTACTAATTAAGAACATTCCAGCCAACTTTCTTTCTTGTCAAGTGCTTTAAAACAAAGAGTGCACTCATAATTATCTTTAAAATTCATTTACAGAGAATCCATTTATTGGGTATAAATTGCATTCAATTTAGCTTCAACAGCAAAAAGCACCTTTTAGTTCTATTATGTTCAGAAAGGGAATGAAACAGAACAAACAGTACATTTTAGAACACGATAGCACATTTTTATATATGATTGAGTAAAGAAAGAAACTTGAAAACCAATAGATACACTTACCATAAGCAACACTAAAATCAACAGGCAAAAAAAAAAAAAATTAGGAGCGTTAAAAGCTCGCTATGAAACTTAATTTCTAAACATTTGTGTCTGTTTCTGCTGATACTTCTGACAATAAGAACATTTTTTTTCTCTGTAAAGAGAAAATTAATTTCAAATTACTCTTGAAGCCCTCAAATGCTAGTCTGACATGAAATCTGATTTTAGATTTTATCTACGGGTAGTCGTCCTCAATCTATGACCATTTGTTCAGCGACGCTTCAAAATTACATTGGCCCTGAACAAAAGGACCTAAGCTCCCTCATAACACACGGAGAGCGCTCGATCAGTGGCACAGACACTTGCCTAAGAACCTGGTGAGTTGAAATGGGTGCCTCAAAAATGACAGTCACTTCTAGGATCATGTGTTATACAGTCCAGGAACAGAGTGGTTTGCCCTCCTTCTCTAACCCGAGCTCTGGAGATCTTAAAAGATAAGCGTACAATGGGTGATGCAGAATAAGGAGGAGGATGTGAGGCCTAGTGAGGTGGGAAGCAGGTCCAAGACATGCAGTGACCCTATGTGTGGGCAATAAGAGGGAGATGGGTGAGGGAGACCACTGCAATGTCCCTGCAGTCGGCCATAAGGGCAAACAACCATAACTTTGCCACAACTTTGGAACAGGGTTTCAAAAGGCTTTTGGGGGCAGGGGATCTGTCATAACTTGGAAGGATTGAAGATGGGATCAGTGTTATACAGTTTTTATTACACAGTGGGTGAAAATGTTTGATCTGCTACTGGCACACTTTTGTCCTGCAAGTTAACAGCTGTCAGCACGTTTTTAAAAGAGCCATGCCTTCTTCTGAGTTCATAAATTGTCCACGGCAGTAGTGGGTTCCACTTACTTCGCTACCAGTTCGGAACTGTGAACGCGTATGCGCGCTCGCTTTGCTTGCGTGCGGTGCTTCTGCACATGTGCAGAACCTTCTGCACATGTGCAGAGGGTTCATGATGACGTCTGGGCAGGTGGGTGGAGCCTCCTGCCGCCTCCAGTACCGGTTCGCCTGAACTGGGGCGAACCAGTAGAAACCCACCACTGGGCCATGGGAACAGAGACTAGAGGTAGCTACAAGGTATGGTGCCATATGACTCCACTCTATTGCCCCCTCTTGAAAAGATCTGGTTGGTTTAGAATGTGATTTGATCAACTTTGTCCCCCATAAAAAAACTTACACTTGGAAGTAATGTTTAAAAAGCCTACTGCTTTCATCACAAAAACCAGCGTCGGTGTGATCTGCATCAAAACCTTTACATGAGCAAGTTACATTGTTAGGAGAAATCGCATAAAGCGAGCTGTTAAGAGACAAGGACGACTGGATGTGGATTTTAATTCAGCCTAAAAAAGAAAATAATATACTAATGCAGATACGCCACTTCTTCCTTGTAGTTTCAAATCCCATCAGGCTTATTATACCTGGATGGCTAGAGCATTGTTAAAGGAGCCAAAGAAAATTTCACATGCAAAATAAATGTTATATAATATCTGATAGAAATTGACCTACACTTAAGTAGCTCAGCAATGAACCCAGTCTCTTAAAATTTGGTAGGGTTCTCCCTCCACCCCTCGTAAACTGATTAACAAGTATGATTCATTATATTTAGCACATTTTCTGCAGTGAGGCAAGTGTGAACATGTTTGCTTAGCAATAACAACAGTCAGGCAGCAGAATCACTTCACTACAAGTGTTAAAGCAGAAACTGGATGACCATCTGTCAGGGATGTTTTAATTTGGATTCTGTCCTGAGCAGGGAATAGGATTAAAAGGCCTAGACTAGAGAATCCCTTCTTGCTCCATAGGTCTGTGCTTCAGGTTACATTAGTCAAAATCAGAATTTTCCTTTTTTTGAAGATCATTAGATGGATATAAAACAAGAACTTAATAACAATTGCATGGTATTTCAGGTAATTCTATTTCTACATTTGTTGATTATTTTTAAAAGGAAAATAATGCTACAAGTCAGTTTAAAAAACTTAATAATCATGGAAAATAGGGAGCTGCTGTGTGTAAAAAGCAATGCATTTCAAATAAATAGAGTATTCCTCCTTAGGAATTTTGCACTGTTGCAGCAGAAAACTAGCTCAAAAAAGTGTATACATTTCAGTGATGGCTAACCTTTTCGGCACCAAGTGCCAAAACTGGAGTGAGAGCACACCAGAGTGTATGCGTGTGCACGCTGAAATGCCGGAACCTGGAAGAGAGCAGCTGGCCGGTGCACATGCGCACGGCAGTCAGCTCTTCTGGGTTCCAGTGAGAGCAGCTGCCCACCGTGCGCATGCGCGATGGACCAGGTGTCTGGTGCGCATGTGCGCGATGGAACCCAGAAGAGCAGCTGGCAACAGTGCACGTGCCCACAGAGAGGGCTCTGTGTGCCACCTCTGGCACATATGCCATAGGTTCGCCATCACAGCATTATATACTTCTGCCATGGCTGCTTTGATCCTCTACTGGCTTTCTGTTCCTTCTCAAATCCTACTTATGGTCTCCTTTTTATCTTCTCCAATTTTACTCCTATGTTATCTCTTAACTCTTAGAGACTTTGGTGAGGAGAAGTGAAGCCCTCTTTCCTTTCCCTCAGTTCTATTATCCTTCTCATCTTTACGCTTCATTTTTAATCTCCTTTCTCTCTCTCTCCCTCCCTCCCTCTCTCCTTTCCTTCCTTCCTTCCTGTTGGAAATGAATTCAACCAACAAGCATGGGTCGATGAAAACAAAGAGACTTTATTAGAAGAAAATAATAAAAACAATTTTGCAAAATAGGATGGTATCCCAGCAGATCTCAACAAGGAGTTTGAGCCAGGAAGCCACACCTAAAGTTTCAAAAACATTACATTTTCTATCCCGATGCCCCCCCATGTCCCTCCTACATCGCATCCAGTGACCGATCACGGCTAATCCGAAGTGCCTTTTAGAGAGAACATCATCTCTTTATCTAATTACATGTTCATCAACACCTCCCTATAATTACCCATAAAATATTTTGCAAGCATGGCTCTTTCTTATCTCTATTGCCTTGGCATTAAAGAGTGGGCCTCTTTCTAACGGGCCTCAAACAAAAGAAGATCTATTCTAACACAACATTGTTACATATTGGCATGCTTTCAGCATGTTCTCCAACTATCTTAAAGCAAAATAATGTCTAACAAATTTAACAGAGTAGCAGAGCTGGAAGGGACCCTGGAGGTCATCCAGTCCAACCCCCTGCCTGATCAAAATTGAATCTAACCCTAATTTATATACATTTCTAATCTATATACCTACATACTATTTTATTTTTGGATTTTCTCATATCCTACATTCCTTCCTTCCTTTTTAAAGGTAGTCCTTGACTTACAACCTTAATTGAGCCCAAAATTTCTGCTATTAAGCAAGACATTCGGTGAGTTTTGCTCCATTTTATGACCTTTCTTACCTCACTTCTTAAGTGAATCACTGCAGTTGTTAAGTTAGTACTACACTTGTTAAGTGTGTCTAGTTTTACCATTGACTGTGCTTGTCAGAAGTCTTAGCATCTCACAGTAGACGAACATCAATGAACTTTTCAATGACTGTTAAAACTAGCCACGCCCACATGGCATAGCTCAGATGGCTGCGTCCACCCAGTCAGGCCCACCTGGCTTCTGTGAGTCGTCATAGACCTGTTATACATCATGTTACGATGCCTCTCTGTTTGGATTTTATTTATTTATTTATTATTTATTATTTATTTATTAATCTAATTTTTATACTGCCCTTCTCCCGAAGGACTCAGGGCGGTGCACAGCCAAAGATAAAACAAGTACCCATATAAAATTTAAAAACAATTTAAGAACACATTAAATAATTTGGCCCTGGCGTCATTAAAACAAAAACAACCCATTAAAATTAATGTTTAGGCCAACCCAGCTTATTGGAACAATAACGTCTTGAGGGCACGGCGAAAGGTGTGCAGGTCAGGGATCATCTGTATCTCCGGGGGCAATTCATTCCAGAGGGCGAGTGCCCCCACAGAGAAGGGTCTCCCCCTGGGTGTCGCCAGTCGACATTGTTTGACCGATAGTACCCTGAGGAGTCCCTCTCTTTGGGAGCCCACTGGTTGGTGGGAGGCTATCGGTAGCAGAAGGCGATCTCGTAAGTACCCAGGTCCTAAGCCATTTTAAAGTCCCACTAGCTCTTAACCCACCCATTTTCCAAAACCTTCTGAACTTGATGGTCCCTGTCCTTGTTACATTCAAATCTAAACCTCTGGCAAAGTTTCCTGTGAATAATTCTGGCAACTCGGTCATGACACTGCTTATAGTCAGTTTGTGAAATTTGCTGCAGCCACTCATTAAATGGTCAATTTTTCATTCTTCTCGCTACAAATTATTGTTATTATTATAATATAGACAAAAATGTGAAATCACAGCTTCCAGTTCTGTAATTGGTGTTAGGGTTCATACACATTGAGTTCTTTCCAAGAACCTAGGAGGTTGTAATATATTGGTGTAGAATATGTCTTGATCCAAGTAGTGTGGCCTTTTGCCATTGACATATGGATATTTTATCAATGTGCAAAGTTTTAAAGTGCTGTCCAAGTATTCCTATCACTTTCTGTTTAATCCTAGTTAAATCTGGTAGTTATAGGCCGAGATTTTATAAGTTCATATACAAAAATCCGACTGTTTTCACCTCCTTATTTTTAACTACTTTTCCAACTCCATGTTCCCACCAATATTTCATTACTGGCACATAATAATTTTTACAGATGTTCCAATGAATCATTTTGACAACGGTGTTATGTCGTGGCTTGTGCGGTCTTCTTGCATGAGCTGAGTATATGATTTACTGTTTCTTCTGCTTCTTTGCACAATCTGAATCTTTTGATCACTGTTTTTCCAATGCTGGCCCTGATTGCATTAGTTTGAATAGCTTGCTCTTGCTCTCAAGACTGTATATTTTTAGATCCATGCGTGCATAGCTAGTGCTTTAGCGTGAAGGAAAAATAGACCCTCAAGTATGAACGCTAACAGCATGATAAGAAATATGGACAATCAAATCTTGTAGACAAGCCAAGTGAATTGTGACATGAACTGCTATCAGTGTGTTTCCCTTTCAAGAGGGATGTTGTCTGGGCATCAAAGATGACCGCCCTGGTATTCAGATATACATATCTGAGGGAAAATGTTTGGCATGACAGCATCACCCTCTATCAAAAAGAAGGTATTCTTTGGAGATAAGAAACAAATAGAAACAGATGTGATGTGTGTCTAGAACAACTAGTCTGGGAGGAGTGTGTGCATGCAAAATAATTTTGAAGGAATTTCAAAATAGTAGATTGCTAAATTCCTCCAAAGAATTGATAATGCCATGATTTGAGGCCAAACTGTTATTTTGAGCAAAATAACAATCTATATGTTAAATTTTCAAAAGTGAAATAATTTTGGACAAATATTTGTCAGAAAATTGGCTGTTCCTTTCTTATTCAGGTCCAAATGTGCCAGTCTTGAACCCACTGTTTGAAGGCAAAGAGACAAGGGCCTTGGAAAAATTAAGAAAAAATCTCAGCAGGCCCCAAAGGAATGTCTTGGACTTTTCATATCATCGGTTGACAGCAGTAGTGGGTTCCACTTATCGTTGCTATCGGTTCGGAATTGGGAGCATGCATGGCACTTCTGCGCATGCGCAGAATCTTCTGCATATGCGCAGAGCGTCCGTGATGATGTCCGGGCGGGTGGGCGGAGCCTCCCACTACCACCACTACTGGTTTGCCTGAACTGGGGTGAACTGGTAGAACCCCACCACTGGTTGATAGCTGAAATAAGAGAAAATTTGTGCTTATTATTATTTTTGGCACAACAAAATATAATAACTTTAGAAGATGCCATAAATCGTTGACCGGGAAATAAGACATTAAATAAGAATGAGTTAGAATTCCAGTGAACCAAGGACACTCCCTGTTATTGAATATTTCCTCCCCACGTCCTCAATGCCCCCACCCATTATTCTGTGTGTCCCTAGCCTTGAAGGGATAGAGCAAAGCAAGATTGGACTGAAGCTATGTTTGGGAAAGTTGGAGCAGAGCAAAGAAGAAATATGTTCAAACAATGAGGGAAAGCTAACTGACTATTCAAAATTGAGAGTGGAATCAAAAATACCTTTTTTCAAATGTCTTTGCAGTATTTTGAGTATCTGCGTGATTTACTTTGGAAATACTAAGAAAGAGAATGTTAACTTGAGAATCTTCAAAAATTTCAAATTCTAGGAAGAATCGATCGTCCTTTTCAAAATTGTCACCAGGGCTCGGTGAACAAGGTAATTGCTTTTTTTCCTGAGTCTTCATATCTGTTCAGCCATCTGAAAATCTTTTATCATCCAGCTTAATGAAACTGCAAAGTAATTGTGGTCTAATAAACGAACAACAACATACAGTCAGTAAATTGAAAGAGGCAATTTAATCTATGAAGACTAAAAAGCTCTGTTTAGTCAAGAATCTTAATTAAGTTACCTCAGGCAGATGTAGCCGCAACACATTGCTGGTCACATTAACTATATAATAATTACTGTATTATATCTTCCATTATCTTTTTCACAAATACAATAATCAACCCAGGAATACTCCCATTTATATCTTTACCTTTGTTTCCTATATGAAGAAATTTCCACTTGCCTCTGTTAATTTAACCTATCAAGACAGTTTTGAATGATATTTCCATATTTTAGAATATTAGCTGTCCTATCAAAGCTTTGTGTTACCTGCAAATGAGAGAAACACTGCCTTCACCTTTTCATCCATTTCATTAACAAAAACAAAAAAGACTAGAAGACCCAGGACTGATCTTTGTGGTATCCTCTCTCAGATCTGATAATTTTCCAAACATGATTTGAAGCCAGCTATGTCTCCACTTAATGCCATGCCATCCTGCTTACACTCAATTAGTTTGCTGATCAGTACATCATGGGCAGTAGTGGGTTCTAACCGACTTTACTACCGGTTCTCTTCATGCACGTGATTCACGCGCGATCGCCGTGATCACAAGCGCGTTGCGAATCTGCCCAGCACTCTGCCGCACCTATCAGCTGGGCTAAAATAGATGAAATAATAGGTAAGAATAACGTGCGGGCGGGCGGGAGGCCCCAGCTCCCAGACAAAGAGAATCGGTTTGGTGACGTCATATCGTCACCGCTACCGGCTCGGCTGAACCGGGCCGAACCGGGAGGAACCCACCACTGGTCATGGGGATAGTCAGTTAAATGTTTTCCTGGAGGTGTTATATTTGATCTTAAAAGCATTCCCACTCTTTACTGAGGAAGTTATCCAAGGAAAGTATGAGTGGTACGTTAGCTTTGCAACATTTGCATGTATATAATCTGTCCTGTCATCTGGTCAATATTCCCTTCTTTCAAGAAGTTTATAAATCAATGCTTATAAAAAAAAAGGTTCATTTTACAAATCAAATAATCTTGGAAACATTAATCTTATCAGTTTTCAGTGTCAAACAGAATTGTTCTGCAGTTTATTGTAGCTTCCATTCCCCCCTCCCCTTTTTTTTTCAAAAAAAGGGGGAAGGGGACAGGATTTGTTCTCCTCAAGGCATCCTGTCCGTCACCAGAGGAAGAATAGGTAGTCCTCGCTTACGACCACAATTGAGCCCAAAATTTCTGTTGCTAAGTGAGACATTTGTTAAGTGGGTTTTACTTTTACCCCGTTATATGACTTTTCTTGCCACAGTTGTTAAGAAAATCCCTGCAGTTGTTAAATTAGTTGTTAAGTGAATCTGGCTTCCCCATTGACTTTCCTTGTCAGAAGGTCATAAAAGGTGATCACATGACCCCGAGATACTGCAACCATTCTACAAATGAGTCAGTTGCCAAATGTCTGAATTTTGATCACATGACCATGAATATGCTGCAATGATCATAAGTATGAGAAACAGTCATAAGTCACTTTTTAAAGTGCTGTTGTAACTTCAAACGGTCATTAAACGTACTGTTGTAAATCATGGATTACTTGTACAGGATTTCTCTAAGATAATATAGCAAGAACATCAGCTAATTCCTCAGTACTACGAACACAATTCACCTGGCCCTGAAGATGTAATTGGGTAGTTTCAAATAAGAACAGATCAATGATCAGCCCTTGTGACTTTCTGCATTTTCCCCTCATTTGACAGCACCTATATTCTCTTTTACATGAGGAATTGCACTGTGAGATATGGAGCAATTGCAGGTATACATTTTTTCCTCAAGGCAAATATGTTTCGGTTTCCAGATGGCTTTATAAAATCCCCTGATTTATGCAAAGTGTGAAGCGCTGGATATAATTCACAGGATGATGGATATTTTGTTAAGGTTACTGTTTGGACATAGCAGGACAGTTACAGCTTGAAAATAAAGTATTATTTGGGAGAAAAAGGCCTTGACAAAGTGCATAGGCAGTCTCTGAAAATAAATAGATGAGAAAAGAGCTTAGTTTCAATACTGAGGAAGGTCTTGACGTATGGGGAAAAAAACCCACCCACTGTTCTGGAAAGTGAAATCCTTCACAAGAGGCCATATTTTAGCCCAACCATCTAAACCAGGGGTGGGTTCTATTTACCTTTATTACCGCTTTGCATCGTGCCCGCACACGCTCTTCTGCGCATGCACAGATCACCTATAATGACATCCGGGTCAGTGGGCGGAGCCTCCCGCCGGTTTTACTACCAATTCTTGTAAACCGGTCCGAACTGAGGGCAACCCACCACTGATCTAAACCCCAGACTCCTAGTGCCTCATGACTAGTGTCCCATCTTTTTAAATGGATTGAACTTCAGTCAAACAATTACATTATTTATGCTAATAACATTATAAATTTAGCTTTGCAGACCCTGGTCTTCTTTCCCTCCCCCAAACCTCATTCTCCACTTCTTTCTATAGTATATTATATACTATTTCCTCCTTCTTGTGGTCACTGATTAGGATCATGTTTCATTACAGGGAATACAGGTAGTCCTCGACTTACGAGCACAATTGAACCTAAAATTTCTGTTGCTAAGTGAGACATTTGTTAAGTGAATTTTGCCCCATTTTACGACCTTTCTTGTCAAACTTGTTAAGTGAAGTTGTTAGTAACATGATTGTTAAGTGAATCTTGCTTCCCCATTGACTTTTCTTGACAGAAAGTTACCGAAAGTGGTCACATGACTCTTGGACATTGCAACCATCATAAATATGAGTCAGTTGTCAAGCGTCTGAATTTCAGTCACATGACCACAGGGATGTTGCAATGTTTGTAAATGTGAAAAACAGTCATAACTCACTTTTTTTCAGTTCCATTGTACCTTCAAATGGTCACTAAATGAACTGTTGTAAGTTAAGAACTACCTGTACTTTCTGATCACACCACTCCCCATTCCATCCCCTGAGAACCTCACCCAACCAACCGGGGAACATTGTTTCCCATGTACTTTGTAGCCATGAATTTAAGGCTGCTTGTCTGGAAATGGAGATTTTCTACTGAGATATCCCTCCGGATCTGAATGCCCGAGGCTAGTTTAACAAAAAGAGTTGCATAACAAACATAGTTTTGTCATGGATGGAAAGCAATAGTCCCGAAGGTATCACTGTGATACCTGCTGCCTTGCACATAATGATAGTGTTGGCTCTTCTTCACTGGAATATGGAAAGACAACAAATGCTTTAGGAGTAGAAACATACTTGGGTGAGGTAATAGAGGATTTTTGCTTTGTGGTTCTCCCTTCTCTATTTTCTTTTTCTCTTTCTTTCTTTCTTTCTTTCTTTCTTTCTTTCTTTCTTTCTTTCCTTCCTTCCTTCCTTCCTTCCTTCCTTCCTTCCTTTCCTTCTTTCTCACATTTCTGTATCACCCAGAGAGGGAGGTTTATACAGACAAACTATAAATCTGAACTATAGGTTTATAGTTCAACATATTATCACATTATTGAATATGGTATTCTGGCTCTTAAGCTGCTGCGATGTGTGCCTTGGTGGTGCAGTGGTTAGAGTGCAGTACTGTAGGCTACTTCTGCTGACTGCCGGTTGCCTGCAATTTGGCAGTTCAAATCCCACCAGGCTCAAGGTTGACTCAGCCTTCCATCCTTCCGAGATGGGTAAAATGAGGACCCAAATTGTTTGGGGTAATATGCTAACTGTGTAAACCGCTTAGAGAGGGCTATAAAGCACTGGTAAAGCGGTATATAAATCTAAATGCTATTTCTATTTCTATGTCCTTGGCCTGTGTGAAACAATTAATGAGTTTCAAAGGATACGGTATTAACTGGATTCTTCAATGAGACCTTTGTTATGTTACTGTTTAATTCCTCCTTCCCCCATGCTTCACATCATATTCATATATATTCTGTACAGGTAGTCCTTGATTTACAAGAGTTCATTTAGTGACCATTCAATGTTACAAAAAAGTCATTTATGATGGTTTTTCACACTTACAACTATTGCAGCATCCCTGTGGTCATGTGATCAAAATTTAGATGTTTGGCAACTGACTCATATTTATGACAGTTACAGTGTTCTGGGGTCATATGATCACCTGTTGTGACCTTCTGACAAGCAGAGTCAATGGGGAAGCCAGGTTCACTTAACAGCCATGTTACTAATTTAACAACTGCAGTGATTTACTTAACAACTGTGGCAAGAAAGGTTGTAAAGTGGGTCAAAACTCCCTTAACAATTGTCTTGCTCAGCAACAGAAATTTTGAGCTCAGTTGTGGTTATAAGTCGAGGACTACATATAACCTGCAGTTATCAAAGAGTGTACGGGATGAATATGAGAGCCATTGTGCCCATAATTAAAATATGACCAGAATCCTTTGCAACACTAAGGGCTATAATCCAAATGTTTAAAATGGACAGGGCTTTTTCTAAGTGAAAAGGTGACAAATCAATAGAACAACACCTGAAGAGGGCTCAAGAACGTTTATTATCTTTATCAAATAATATAGCAAATATAATTGCTTTCTGCCTGCACCACCAGCTACAAATGCTGATAAGACTGATTTCATTTTTGGTGAAAGAACAGAAACAGCTTCATTGTCCTTTTTTGCTCCCGAGCCTATTCGACAAGACTCAGTAGTTCAAATGGCCTTTCTTCTTGATTTATGCTTTTGACTTCACTTAGTATATAGTGAATGTGTCAGTATAATGCATGATTATTTCTGATTGATTGGATGGGGACAACAGTATTTCAGTATATAAACATCCTGGCTTGTATAGAATAGCAGGAGTATGTTTGAGCTCTGATTGCACTTATGGGATATCAGCCATAATATGTCAAAAGTAGTATGGCTGTAACTAAGATTGTTAATTCTGTTTGTTCTTTATCTTATGTAAACACCTCAATTGACCAAAGCTATAATAAGCAGGAAAACTAAATATTCCTGAACCTACTTGCTGACTTGCAGTATGGAATATAAGAGGAGTAAATGATAAAGAGCATGAATTAATAAAGTTAACTAAAATAGATCATTTGTGTGTTTGTAAAATTAAGAGAAAGGGGAAGGAGGTAATAGATCTGAATAGCTTTGCCTGATTTTGTGGAGTGCAGCTGATGCATATGTGCAAGAAAATGAAGGTGTAGGTTTAATCATGAATGGAAGGCTGAAATGTCTATCAGAAAGAATGAATTAAATCTTGTGTAAGTCATTCTAAGGGTGTAAGAATTCCTAAAACGATAACAGTTCCGGATTCTGGTTAAGATTCCATGATTAAGTAGACATTTCTGAAGGAGCGGGGATGACGTTGTAGTAGGGATTGATGACCCGGAGAGAACGTGAGATTGCCCACCTGCACTCCGGTCAGTTGCTCCTCAAGAGGAGAGCACAGAAACAAGAAGAGAAAGGATCAAGAGTGAATGGATGCTGAGAAAATATGAGTAGAAGAGAAGAGTGAGTAAGCAGTATGAAAAAAGTATTATTGAGATACCTTTGTCATACAAACACAATGAATGTTGTTGAACAATTTTATGAAAGAAGAGTTAATGGAAGGGAAAGCATGGAGTTAATAAGTTCCTGAAAAAGAGAAGTTTGGCATTTAATGAACAAAAGGCTGTACGGATGAATGGTTTGCAAAGATGGAAAGATACAGAGAGGTATAATGAATAGTGCTACCGCTACAAAACTACATTTAATTAGAGTTCATTTTCTTTTATCTCCTGTCTTTAATTTCTTCTGCTTATTACTTCCTATTCTTTGCACATGAAGTAGAGTTGCTTGTCCTGAAAGTGCACAGCTTATGAGTACGGATGGGTGTCAGACCTCACTTAGAATAAAGCAGAAGGCAAGTGCTTTGCTTTCACCGTTAATTTAACAAAATTTAGATTTTTGGGTTGAACAGGTATCCTACTCTCTTAAGTGTTTTCTTTTCAAACTTTCTCTCATCGCATAATCTTTGGTAATGTTCCATTGTTCCTTTCAAGTTGGGCTACGCTCTTCACTCCACTTGCCCTGAGATGAAAGAAAATGAAGTTTTCATTACTACTTGTCAAACACATATCAGAAAATGCCATGTGGTTTGTCCAAAATATGTATTTTCTATATTTACCTTTTTGCATGCATGTTTTACTTTTAGCCTAAATTTAGGAGATGAGGCAACAGAAGCTTCTGTCTTTTAGGACATAAAAATGCAAGTATTTTTTTTATATTTACTGATATGCCTGAAGTTATTCTTTGAAGCTTAGGAATGTTCCCCTCTATCAAATGGTACATTCGCAATGAAATATTGGCACTATTTTGGCAAATATTTATATTTTTTCCACAGCCAAGACAGATTAGTAATTTTATAGCATTATCCCATGCATGTTGACACCAATGTTTGTGCCTATAGGAACAACTGTCTTTTGTAAAATGCATATTGCATTGCAATAAATTGCAAAACCTGTATTGTAAAATGGGGAAGTACTCAGAAGTAGCAAATTTAGTATTGAAGAGAAATTCAAATGGATTTTTACACTTCACAGGGTGATTTATTGTCCAGGGAGCATTGGATAATGTTTCTCTCTTTTTTGACTAAATTTAGGGCTAGGTTGCCTTTACAACAGGTATCCTCAATTTATGGCCACAATTGAGCCCCAAATCCTTGTTGCTAAGTGAGAAATTTGTTAATCCTAATTAATGGTTTATATCAGAGGTGGTATTCAGCAGGTTCTGACCAGTTCTGGAGAACCAGTAGCAGAAATTTTGAGTAGTTCGGAGAACCGGTAAATACCACCTCTGCCTGGCCCCGCCCCCATCTATTCTCTGCCTCCCGAGTCCCAGCTGATTGGGAGGAAATGGGGATTTTGCAGTAACCTTCCCCTGGAGTCGGGTGGGAATGGAGTTTTTACAGTATCCTTCCTCTGCCATGCCCACCAAGTCATGCCCACCAAGCCATGCCATGCCCACCAAGCCATGCCCACAGAACCGGTAGTAAAAACTTTTGAATCCCACCACTGGTTTATACAGATACTACAATTGGATGCCCTGCAGATGTGATGGAACCATTTTCACCTTTACAAGCTATGAGGTTAATGACCACCTGATTGGGGAATATTCGTCGATGCTATTCTATTCTCTTCCTCGCACTTTTCCTTCATGGAAGTTTCAGTTCTAACATTTACCTGAGCCATGAAGACAGACACCTTTATTTTCTATGATCTTTAAATTATGAGACAATCAACATTACTTAATGTTTCAAAGGTATTACAAGGATGGCTAGTAGCAAAGAGCTCCCACAGCCCTTAACCAGAATATGGCATTTCTCATGACAAAATATAGCTACCCTAGTGACCGAGATGCCTGTCCCTGATTGGTTAAGAAGCAGTTACTTTGAGCGCGGGAGTTTCCGCGCTCCCTGATTGATTAGTGCTGTTTGACAGCCGCATATAAAAGAGCTTGTCAGACATATTTGTTGTTGTTGTTAGGTGAGCTGTTAATAAAGAGTTGGTTATGACTTGCCCGTGTCGCCTCAGTTACTGACCTCGCTTCCGACAGAACAATCAACATTACTTAATGTTTCAGAGGTATTACAAGGATGGCTAGTAGCAAAGAGCTCCCACAGTCCTTAACCAAAATATGGCATTTCTCATCACAAAATATAGCAATGATGCCCAGCTTGGATAGTTACAAAAGTGTTCTTAATGAGAATTAATGAAGAATAAGACTAGTAAAACTTCTTGGTATAGATGATGGCTATATATTACCTTTAGCAAATTGTGGCGGTAGGTTTCTCATTACCAGTTGCTAGGAAACCACAGTGGGATAGTGTATTGTGCTCATAGCTCGCTTACGGGCTTTCTACAGATACCTTGTGGATTAGTGTAGAAAGCACGATTCTGGAATCAACAGGGCTTTGATCTGACCAGCAGATCAGTATTTTTGACACTAAAAATGCTATAAAATATAATCATTAGAAGGATACGGTTGCGTGTAAATGTTTAAAAATCCCCTGGTCAAACTGTACATCTCAACGAATACTTAAGTGAATCGAAGTTACTGGTACAAAATGAAACACAACTTTCTTCAAATATAAATGCATGCATACTATTTATGTGCAGCTGTTTACAGAATTGAAATAAGGAAACAGTGACCATGATGCTCTTCGAATTGCTTCCTTGCTACTTTTTTTATTTTTTAATGTGAAAGGAAAAGTCCTAAAAGTCGACTGATTTGTTAGATCTGTTCAATAACAGTTCTACAGATGAACAATCCCTCTGAACCACCTAACCTGTCTGGTTGTGATTGTTGCTTTACTTTCAACAAATATGGGTTCTTCTAAATATTTGAAAATGAAGACAATTCATTCTTGTAAAAGAAATCTTTAAACACTTTCAGTTAGCAATTTTATTGGTGACGAACTCAAGAAATCTGTGCTAGAACTGCCCCCAAACTGGTCAAATCTGTAAAACAACTCACTGCAAATGACCTCTTGAAAAATCTACAGGTCCGTCAAACAATGTTGCTTATACAACAGTGATCCATGTGGGAGAGATGACAGGTGGAATCTTTTTTCTCTAACCTCATCATCTAAAATCTGTTGAAGAAAACTTTGATAAGCCCAGAACATTTGAGAACAATGTTTTGGATTCATTGTTTATAAACTGAAACTAAAAATGGTAGCACATAAACAGAAAGCATGCATTCATATTTTCATAAAGTTGTTATGTTTTCTACTAGTAGAGGTTCATCTAGAGCAGGGGTGTCGAACTTGTGTTGTCATCACGGTGTTGTCATGTGATGTATCACGACTTTTTTCCACTTACTAAACCGGGTATGGGCGTGGCCAGCGCATGACACATCTGGCCTGCGAGCCGCGAGTTTGACATCCCTGATCTAGAGTTTCATTTAAACTAGTGTTTCCCAATGTTGGCCCATATAAAGATGTTTGGACTTCAACTCCCAGAATTTCCCAGACCGCCAGAGTTGAAATCCAAATATCTTCAAGTGATCAGAAACACTGTTTTAAATATACAATTTAACCAGAGGTGCCTAAACTTTTGCATGCAATTGAAGGAAAAGACGTGTTACCTATTTTGGAAGGATCATGAAGATGATGTTTGTAAATTAACATATATAGAAATCTTTAGGCATTCTCAAGTAAGATTGTACCATAGACTAGAAGGAAAGAAATTGTTTTTATGGATCTATTCATTTCTATCCTTTGTATTAAAAAAGCTTGAATGTCAATAAAATAAAACACAGTAGCAGCAGTAAAAGCGTGCATGTTTGCCTGTGAAAAATGACTTGCTGATAAATGTTACTGAGAGAAACTTTAGGGACAACACACCTGGCAGGGAGAATTAAGTGTTTCCTTCTCTGCTGAACTTCTTGTAACACAAACGGCCGCATCATAAGAACCTTGGCAACTGAATAGAAACTGCAGTAAGATCCTGAGATATGGCAGAAGCAAAGCATATAATTTCCCCTGAATATACAATGAACATGCGGTCAAAGATAATTATGAAAGGAAAGAGTGGAAGGAAACAGACTGTGTAATGATGCTTTTGAATTCCAAATTGAACTGTAGCAAAGCTAAGCTGGATGGGAGTCAACAGGCTCAGACTTAACCCAGACAAGACCGAGTGGCTGTGGGTATTGCCTCCTAAAGACTATGTTGATTGTCCATCCTTGGTTCGGGGGGGGGGAGAAATTGTCCCCCTCAGAACGGGCTCACAATTTGGGTGTCCTCCTAGACTCACAGCTAAGATTAAAGCAACATCTGTCAGCTGTGGCTAGGGGGACCTTTGCACAGGTTCGCCTGGTGCACCAATTGCGACCCTTACTTGGATCAGGAGGCTCTCTTCATAGTCACTCATGCCCTTGTCACCTCACGGTTAGATTATTGCAACGTGCTCTACATGGGGCTACCCTTGAAAAGTGTTCAGAGACTACAGTTGGTCCAGAACGCAGCCGCGCGAGCTGTCGTGGGTGCACCTAAGTACACCACATTACACCAATTCCCCGCGAGCTGCACTGGCTCCCTATTGGTCTCCAGTCACAATGCAAGGTGTTGGTTATTACCTTTAAAGCCCTACATGGCTCAGGGCCAGGTTATCTTCGAGACCGTCTTCTACCGCATAACTCCCAGCGACCGGTAAGATCCCACAGAGTTGGTCTCCTCCAGGTCCCATCAGCTAAACAATGCCGGCTGGCAGGCCCACGGGGGAGGGCCTTCTCTGTGGCTGCCCCATCTCTCTGGAACCTCCTTTGATCCGGACCATCCCCACTCTATTGGCCTTCCGAAAAGCGGTGAAGACCTGGCTTTTCCGGCAGGCCTGGGACCGTTGATCTCGCTCTTGCGATCTGGCAAGATCTGGCCATGAATGGTGTGAATGGGTTTTAATTGTTTTTAATGTTTTAATTTTTAATGTTTTTATATATGGTTTTTAAATGCATTGTAAGCCGCCTTGAGTCTTTGGAGAAAGGCGGCATACAAGTTGAACAAATAAATAAATAAATAAACCATACCTGGAATTCCAAAAACTTCCAGAAACACTGGATGACAGCAAAGAGACAAGGAAAAGTTAACTCTCTGTGGCCATTTCTTAGTCACCTGGATTTTTGCAGTCCAGATCTGACAGCTTTTTAGCAAAGATATTTTATTCCCCTCTGAATAGAGGGGATAGAATAGAATACATCTTCTATTTCTGTTAACAGGAGCGACTTGTAACTTTTGCCAAAGACCCAAAAGGATTCCTGGATGGATATTTGCCTAAGAAATTTTTACATTTCCTTGTTTGAGGCCTGAACTACTTTTCCTAATAGCTCCATTACCCTTTTTGGGATTCTGACTGTAGCTCTCCACTATCAGCATGCAGCCCTTCTCAGTTAACTTATATCAAAGCCTCTTTTGCCATTCAGCCCAGGTTGGAACTGCCCTATATTCTTTCACAGGTTCCTGAGTAAATTATAAGCCAAATTTAAAGAGAAAAGTCCTGTGGGAAATGTGGGCTCTGACTGTATTTCCAATGGGATTGTGTTTGGTTGGCTATGGCTGTCTGTTGAGGAATTTTTAAGCAGACAATTTTGAGGCCTTTCCTATAGAAAGTGTTCAAGAATGCCTCTTGCATTTCCAAATATATTTCTTTCTCTTTCTGAACCCTTAAAAACATTTACTTGATAAACTACCAGTACAATTTTAGAGTTTTCATCTTATTTTTGCAGTTTACTGTTGCAAGTACAAATGGCATTGTCATAAAGGAGATTGCAGTATAAATAGGGGATCCTTTATTATTTCAAAAAATGGTAATACAAGGCTTCTGAGATTTTTAGTAATAGACTCGACTGCCTTATCTTCTCCTTACATCAAAAAGCTGGTGTGGAAAGTTAAGGTTGCCCAAAAGTTTGATCCTCAACCATTATTTGCGCATACAGATAAATTTTCAAGGTGTACGTTTTGTTTAAAACAATTACTAAATAGTACTGAAAAACAGCTTTATAGTCATTAAATAATTTTCCCTTTGGATCTTTGACAATGACAGAAAGAGAAATATGTAAAACGAGTTACTTTGCAGTAAATCAAAGTATGTCCCACAAGAGGCTTAATTTTGCAGCCTACTTTCTGTCAAGTATTCCTTGTTTTTCTATTCTGGGGGAGGAAAATGATAAGGCAGGATAGAAAATTTGAAGAAGAAAAGCAGAGATAGTATCTACAAAAATAATATACTCTAATTATTTAAGGGTTGATTTGCTGAATCATAGGATGAAAGGAACTTTTTTTTCCTCATTCACCATGTGGAGAAAGAGATGACTTTTGAATTTAGACCTGTAGTCCAGATCTAGAATGTGGAGGTAAAGATGATAAGTCAAAATTCCTTGGAGTGACCCCAAGGAACCCCAAGGTCACTCCAAGGAATTTTGACTTATCATCTTTACCTCTACATTCTAGACCTGGACAACAGGTCTAAATTCAAAAGTCATCTCTTTCTCCACATGGTGAATGAGAAGCAAAAAGTATATTTATCATACAATTCCACCAGTGGTGGGATTCAAATAATTTAACAACTGGTTCTCTGCCCTAATGATTTTTTCCAATAACCATTTCACCAAACTGGTCATAAAGTTAACAACCGGTTCTCCTGAAGTGGTGCGAACTGGCTGAATCCCACCACTGAATTCCACCTCCTGAGGTCTCTATAGGAAACTCAACTACATTACAAGACTGAAGGCATATGACAAAATGCCTTTGAGTTGTCTGTGACAGAGCATATAAAAATGCTGTAATATTGGCATGTGAGATTGAGTTCTGTCTCTCCTCATACACAAATATACCCATGTTTAAGAGAAAGCAAACATATGCTTCATTTTTAAGAAAAAGCAAATATATCACCATCAAATTAAAATTTAATAGAGCTTCCATTGGTCAGATACAATTATATCAGGAAGAAAGAGTTGGTCTATGAATATTAGTTGTGTATTCAAGATGGGTCACAAGAAAAATATTGCCCCAGACCAGCTTTGCCTGTATCAAACACCTTTTGTATGTTCCTTTTGATCAAGAATATTTTCCTGGAGCAGAATAAATTAAATCTCAGTGCTCCATTTATGTAAGATATAGCAATTATCTGGATTTAATTAGAAGTTTTTACTACCGGTTCTGTGGATGTGGCTTAGTGGGCATGGTGTGGCTTGATGGGCATGGCTTGGTGGGCATGGTAGGGGAAAGATATTGCAAAATCTCCATTCCCACCCCACTCTGGGGCCAGCCAGAGGTGGTATTTGCCAGTTCTCCAAACTACTCAAAATTTCCGCTACCAGTTCTCCAGAACCTGTCAGAATCTGCTGGATATCACACCTGAGGTATATTTAATATTTTCATTGCTTAAACTCTGAAAAATATAATTTAGGAAAATTGTTTCCACAGAGTTAAAATACAGTAATAAATTCTGAAACAATATATAACAATGGAAAAAGAATAATGCATTTAACTCTTTAAAATGAATACGTTTAGCTGAGATTACTTTTTTGATCATTGGTTCCATAGAAATTGGTACAGCTTCAAAACAGTGAAGAGGAGATCGGATTATTGTTATAATTTCTTGTGTTAGTTAAGTCTAGATACTATTTGTGAACACTTTGTCTGAATGTCTGCTCTTATGTACAAAATAACATAATATAAGACCAAGCATAATTTAAGTAAGCGTGGGAGATTTCAAGAGTTTCAAAAGTAGCACAGATAAAAAGAGGGAGAAAAATAATAATGGAAAGACCTCACAAAACAGCTTCTTGAAGATAGAATAACTGAGTTGGAAGGGACCTAGTCCAACCTTCTAGCTTCTTCTAGCTCAGGCAGGAAACCCTATACCATTTCAGACAAATGGTTGTCCAATCTCTTCTTAAAAACTTCCAGTGTTGGAGCATTCACAACTTCTGGAGGCAAGTTGTTCCACTAATTAATTGTTCTAATTGTCAGGAAATTTCTTCTTAGTTCTAGATTGAGGATTCCCTTAGATATCTGTGTGCTCATAGACTCAAACCCAATGACTCCTTAAATTATAGTTATTCTCCTTCATTCTTTGTATCTTTTCTTGTCTATACAAGCACTCATAGCCATGCAGACAACCTTAAACATAGCCTTATGGGACGCACATGAGATATTGGACTACGGCCTCCAATCACTTCCTGAATCTTATTCCCAGCAGTCAGGTGACCACAGACAACGAAGAGAGATACCTAAAAATGTAGCTCAGCAATATTAAGGCAGCCACTTCCCCAAGTCTGCATGATACCACATTTGTCATCTCAGCTTCCTCTGTCACTCATCCTTTAACTCAGGGGTGAAATGCTCCCGGTTTGGACCAGATCGCCCGATCCAGTAGCGATGGCGGCGGGTGGTTCGGAGAACCGGTAGCAAAAATCCCTGTGCCCCGCCCCCATGTCCAGTTGAGCCGTGGATCATCAGAAGCTGTTTTTTTACTTTTAAAAGCATTTTTTCTACAACCTCTTCAGCTGAAAAAATGCTTTTAAAAGTAAAAAAAAAGCCTCTGATGATCGCGCGGCTCAGCTGGGATCATCAGAGGCTTTTAAAAGCATTTTTTCTACAATCTCTTCGGCCGAAGAGGTTGTAGAAAAAAAAATGCCTTTAAAAGCCTCTGGTGATCCCAGCTGAGTTGCCTGATCATCAGAGGCTCCTGAAAGCATTTTTTTCTGCAACCTCTTCAGCTGAAGAGGCTGTAGAAAAAATGCTTTTAAAAGTAAAAAAAAAAAAAAGTTGGCCTCGCTCACCTAGTCACATTACCCCCCCCAAGCCACGCCCACAGAACCGGTAATAACAAATTTTAGATTTCACCCCTGCTTTAACTCATTACAAGGATCGGTACTGTGCTGAGAATCAAAACTACTTTTGCCATTAATCATGAAAATATTTTACACCATCCAACTCTTATCATGCATATTTTCAGGACAGAAGGAAGCTTGTGTTCAAGTACCCGTCTGGCAACAACTTAGTACTTTGGAGGATTGTTAACCAAAAAAGGAATGCAAATATTTTCCGGCTACTAAAACAAAACACACATGCACAAAACAAACATATAACCAAAACCCCATACTTGCTTTATAGTTAATACATTTATAAGCAATTTGAGTTGTACAAGATGCTTGTCTTAGCTTGTGTACAATGAGCGAGCTCCTGTAAAATTGCATATAGTAATGTACTTTGTTACAAATATATATGCTTCCCCCCCCCAGCCTATCTAAAGGAGCAATAAAAAAAAAACTTCTCCTTAAGAAGTTGAAGACTTCATTTCAGTGAGTCATTTCCAGTTGCAACTTCCTTCTAGCACTCTTTCATTCAGGTGTGCTATAGGTTTTCTTTGGTAATTGCTGAAATTTTAAGCTCCTTGGGCTTTCTAACTTGGTGCTGACCTGTAATGGCTCTCAAGTTGGAGGAGAAATTGTTGGAAGAGTTGTAGAGGTTTCTGCTATGGCTACTGCTACAGTTGTACATTCTCTTCCACGTAGTATTAGGCGTAGGCAACGCCTAAATTCTTCGTTCTTCCAAGTATAGAGCAGTGGGTTGAAGGAAGAAAGAGAACAGAGAAGGAGCCAGCTGGATAACTGCAGCCCACGGGGGGCAGGCTGAAAGAAAAAACCCAGGAGGCTTACCCACACCAATGGTTGGGTTGTCAGGAGGAATGTTAGGCACAGGAGCAACACAGAGATGCTGCTCAAATGGCGCTGGGACCGACGGGGAGCTTGGCCAGTAGTATGGAGAAAGGGCAGCTGTTGCAGCAGATGGAAGTCAAGGACACTGACCCGTTTGACACTGCCTTGAACGTGCTTCACAATCCTCATGTAGCAATGGAGCAGGAGAACTGTCTGGCTGAGAATAGCAAGGGCTACTCCTAGACTTGCATAGTTAGAGCTGTTGTTACTGGTGGCATTTTTAGACTCTTGCTGGATCGGTTGCCAGGTTTCCAGCCCTGGTGGAACCAAGGCAAGGAGAAGAGCAAATATCCAGGTCAAACATATCATCCAAGTAGTATGCTTCCTCTGATAAACAGCCTGGTATACGATGTGTGGTTTGGTGATGAGCACGTACCGGTTGAGGGCCACCAAGAGGTGGGAAAGTAATGAAACAAACAGCCCAAGAGCAACAAGACTAATCTGGAATAAGCGGTAACTTCCTGAATGAGCTGTAGGAGAACCAGAAGGCAGTAATCCCTGCATTGCTTCTTGTGGCATCCAAAAACCACACACGCTGAGGTCAGCGATACAACCATTCACAATGAAAGCATTGCTGGTGATACGCAGCTTTCTGGAAGTGAAGACCATATAAATAACCATGAAGTTGGATAAAGTTCCAGAGATAGCCAACAACAAATAAAGCAAAGACAAAGGCAGCCTAGTCCCTAGGGAGTCTTCACGACAAAGGAACAGTTGTAGGGGTCTGGAGCTCCAGGAAGAAGAGAAAGAAGAAGTGTTGGCCATCTTCTTGCACACAAGTTAAACTTTCTCGAATCTCCAAACAAACATATTCCCTGCTTGGTTCTAGAAGTGATAAAAGCCTTTCAGAAATTAAGACACGTCTACAGGACTACACACAACGGACAGCCGAAGATAGATTGTTGGAAAAGTCGAAGGCATCCCCAAGAATGCAGAAAATATCTAAGAGAATCAGATAAACTGGATCCCACAGAAATCTGTAAAACTCCCCGATCATTCCATATTCAGTGTCAGCTATAAGCAAAAATTTTAAAAAAAGCATAGATGGGATTCAGAAAATAAAGTGAGGAAGATGCAATGTTGTTTGAAGTTGCGATGAGATCCCGAAAGGTGTGTGTGAAGCGTGGCAGTTGTGAATAAGCAAAACATTAAAAAAAAAAAAAATCTAGAGCAAAAAGTAATTCAACCATATAAATCCCCTTCTAGATGCCCAGGACCTTCTAAGGTAGCAATGAGTATCCTAAGACAGGAAAATGAGGAGCATTCCTCAAAGAAGGAAAAGGAATACCAGAAATCCTAGGAAGTGTCTTAGCAGTGCATCTGAAGATGTGGCGCGTTCTCTTGAGCTTCTCAAAATGCTTGCTGCATCTATCAGCACTATACTGTGACGCTTCTGCATCTGATCTTTATGAATTATTCAGAGATTATAGGAGGGAGAAGGGGAGGGAGAAGAAAACCCAACTTGCTGTGAAAAGGCAGCTATTGCAGAAATGGATATTTCTCCCGTCCCTCCACCCACTGTGGTTCCTGAGTCACCTTTTGTTTGAGATGGTACTTCTGTTCCCTGCTCTTCTAGCCTTCTCTTACCACTGATGTTCATCCCAAGCTGGACAGAAACTCCTGCTTACACATATTCTTCTCAACTCCAGGTTTGCGTTACGGTGAGAAAAGTTTCGATGCTTCTACTATTTTCAAAATATATGACCTAATTTTATCTTAATTGCAATATTCAAACCTTCCCTTAATTACATACTTTCTGCTCCTTGGCAACAAGAATTGTTACATTACTGAGCTGGCTTTCTAATATAATCCCATCTATGTTAGGTAAAGTTGTAAAATTAATATGTTACCCAACCGTTCAAACTTCGATGTTTGAAATTTTGTGCAATGTGTTAATTTGCACAAAAATACCTGCCATTTTGATCCCAATTTTAAAACCTCTCTGGAAATGAAACAAACAGAAACTACAAATAGAGAAACGAGTAACTGAGATGGACCAATATATCTTCCACTTGCAGCTGTCCTAAACTTTCCTGCAGCCTGTTTCATCATTTTCAAGAAAAATAAAAATAAAAATAAGGAAAGAAAGTAACTGTAGTGAAAAACTGGTTGACAGTAGTACTAGATAGGGGTGAAGGGTCTAACTCAGAGGTGGGGAACTAAGGGCACTTTATGACCTGTGGACTTCAACTCCCAGAATTCCTGAGCCAGCCATGGTGGCTCAGGAATTCTGGGAGTTAAAGTCCACAAGTCATAAAAGGGCAATAGCTCCTCACCCCTGGTCTAACTGGAAATGAGACCTTCTCTAGATGAACTCAGGTTTTGGACAACAGTTGAAACTGCTACTATCGTACTACCCTCCCTGCTGCATAGCATCTTTCCTGATGGAACTTCTGGATTCCATTACTGGATTGGTGGTGGACTCCACGAGGATAGTAGCTCTCAGGGATTTTAATATGCCTCCAAGGAATGTTGAGTCCATAGCAGTTTAGGGCTCATGGCCACCCTGGCAATCATGCATCTGTTCCAAATAATCAAAGGCTTGACATATACCAGGAGTTGCACTCTAAATCTATTTTTTTTCTACACAGCAGATATGATGTGTCATTGAAGACTATTACCATTAGTCCATTCCTGTGGACAGAACTCTTCCAACCTGATGTCACCAACCCTCTGGAGAAGGCAGGGCATGCTAGATTGGTCCATCCCAGACAACTGAAAGACCAATTTGGATTCTCGATGGAGCTTGGGATTTCCCTGAGGATCTGGTGAGCAATTTGGTGCTGCCTTGGCTGTAGCCTGGAATAGAGATGGGAGAGGCCTTGGACTACAGGTGGTCTTTGTTTAATGACCATTCAGTGATCATTCAAACTTATGATGACATTGAACCAGTTATGACTCCTCCCTTGTACTTATGGATGTTATAACATCCCCATGGTCATGTGATTGTGATTTGTGACTTTCCCTGCCATTGCTAACCAGTTGTGGGGTTTTTTTTGACATAACCATATTGCTTAATGACAAGAGTTTCTGGTCACGATTATCATTAAGCAAGGACTATCTGTACAATATTCCTATGTGGCCTCCCATGGAACAGCAATTCTGGAACAGCATCCCCCTGGAGATATGCACACTCACATTCTTCAAGTCTTTGAAAAGTTGATTTTGCTCCTAGACCTGGGGTTAGGTTGTTGTTGAATGCCTGATGATTTTTTGTAATGTAATGAGTGATTTTGTCCAGGCATTACGTGTTCTTTTCTCTTTTAATTTAATGATTTATTTCCTTTGTAACTACATAGAAACATAGTGGTCCATTAAGTCTGTCCTTTTGAGTTTGTTTTTTGTTTTCTTTTTAATTATTTTCTTTTTAAGTATTATTTTATTTATTTTGATTTAAATTTTTAATTTTCGTCAGATGATGGGCATGTTTTTATTCCAAGTATGTTTACATGCAATTACTGATGATTGATCCACTACCTCCACTGGAAGTTGGTTCCAAGTTTCCACTACTCTTTCTGTGAATACTTTCTAACATTATTTTGCACTTCTCTCTGGTCAGTTTGAGGTTATCCCCCTTGTTCTCGATTTTTGCTTTAATATCTTGATTTTTGCTTAATAGCATAATTCATAAATTGCCTAGAGTCACTGGAAGTTGGACAGCTTTCTAAACTAAATAAACAATCATAAATATGAAATAACACATGCCACTTTGAGTTCCTAAACAAAAAATTGTATATAAAACTAATAAATAATATTTCCATTGTCACTATTACTGATCCTAGCATAGGACAGAAATAAAGGAACTTTTTTTTTTAATCCAGGTATTAAGTATTGCAGACAGCAAATTATTAATTTGGGATGGCAGTATAGACATAACTTTACAGAAATAATTAGATAAAGATTTTAAATGCTACTTTAATCTTACCCAATTTTTTAAAAATGATTTCATAGGAACTCAATTTACAAATTGCTGTGTAGAGAATGGCAACAACATATTTGAAGAACAGGAAAGAAGTAAATTTTTATTACTCTGATATAAAAATAAACATTAATAGTTCCAAATGTTTTATAAGAAAGTGGTAATAATTGCATTTCATGAGAAAATATAAAATGGATCCTTTAAATAAAAATACAAATAGCACACTTCAGAGAATATGACCACACTGAAATAAGAAAGCATAGTTAATATTGCTTACCAATTAAATCATTTAAATTTTTTTGAAACTAAATTTTATATTGAAATATAGATTACAATTGATTTCCCTCTATAATCTGCATTCCTTTCAACATTTCTTCCAATTGAAAGAACCACTTTGTATGCTTTGCTTATCCACTGTAATGCTGTTCTCTATAAGGAAACATATTCGAAATGCTCAGTTATTCCTAGTATAGATACAAAAATTACAGAAGAGACCAAGAAGGGCCATGGTTCAAGCATGTCAATAATGAGACAACAAATTGCTGGTATTAACAATAGTATTGTATTTCATAATATCTGTTTCAAATAAAGAATAAACCTATGCATAATTTTGACATTCATTAGCATTTATATTTCTACATTGGAAAAATAATACATCTGTCTCATAAGTAGTCTAATAACAAAATACATCTCAAATTTTAGAGGTAGAAATTACCTTAGATTTTGCCTATTACTCACTCATATATATAGTACATTTGATGTACATTTGATAAAATATTGCATTCAGTAATTAAAGCAGCTGATAACAAATACAAAACATCAAAAATGTAGCCATCATAATTGGAACTATTTCCCTCGCCTATTTAAATACCCAAGCCTTGCTAATTGATATAAAATTATCTATCAACCTTCGATCTCCCCCCTTGACATGATTCATCAAATTAGCAAACTTCCAGTTAACTGGAATTGTGCATTTTGTTCCAACTTGGAAGCCGAAATTGCCAGATTAAGAACAAACCATAATAATAAACTTAAGACTATATTTGATCATACTAAGCTATTCTAAAGGAATGAATGATAGTTTAGTTTTTTAGATTAAATCAGAGCATTTTGACTAACCACAAGGATCTGTGGTTTTTATTGTTTGTGCAAGGAAGGAAAGACTGAAATGGTTGCATAACATGCATTAAAAGAAAGTATTCTTTCCTTGGTAACCATTAATAGGGGAGCTTTCTTTTGATCATAATACAAATGGTATGTGAATGTTACCAATTAGTGCATCCAGCATGGCACTAAATTAGTACTACAGACCCAACACAAAGCAGGTTCAAAAATAATTGTGAATAGAGGCAGAGGAGGTTTTACTTCAATTTTCATTATATTTTGCTGTTTAGACCTCAAGGTCACTTAGCCAGTGACATGGTAAGATCATTAGAACTAATAAAATCCACGTTTGTCCTTAGAAGGAAACTAAGGAACAAGACAGAAATGCTACACCTTACAAAAGCTTGAAGGACATATTCTGTTCCTTATTTCTCAAACTGACAGCCCCGCCCAGAAAAATTAAGTAGTTGAAAATTGGCATTTTACTCTCAAAGTGGGGGTGTTCTTGGGGAACAAAAATGGGACCGGGGAATATTTGCAGCTCATGGTCCACTCTCCTCTGCTTTCAGATGAACTGGGAACTAAATGTTCAAGATTATATTAGCCACTAGCTACACAGCATTTGCAAATAATAATATGGATAGTTATGATTGAATGTATAAAAATAGTGGAAAATAGGAGTTATATTCGTTCTTGCAATCTGTAATTAAAATGTGAGTAAAAGACTTCCTGTCTCTTGGTCTCTGTTTATAATAAAAAGAAATGTCATCTGTCTTATTTCATTGAATAACCCAATGAAAATCAGATAACATTGTTGTCTTACAAATTCAATCAGTATATTAGATCTTCCCTGCTATGACAACCTTTTTACTCATGTTCTAATATTATACAACTTGTAGGCAAGGCTATACAGAAAGGAAAACACAGAAAACCCTTTGACATACAAATTATAGAGCACAATTGTTAAGAGATACAGACTTAATTAAAATTAGTTTCTCTTTGTAATTAAAGATGCTAGGGCAAGTCTATTTCACAGACTTCCTTAAGACCTTTAAAATATGAACATTTCAAACATCAGCATCTGAAATTAAAAATGGTACAACAAATATAATTTTTCCACTAGTAAAATTCTAAAAACCGAACAACAATGATAGACAGATACAATAAAGACAACAAGTAGCAGGATCGGTATGGCCAAGATCAAGAGATGTTCAATTTTGTTTCCAAATCTGCAGACATAATTGAGCAGTCCTTGGGGTTTCTGGAGTCATAACTCACGAGGTTGTAGTACTAGCAGCCATGTTCCCCCAGTATGTCTGCAGATGGACGTGTTTCTCTGGATCTTGGCTCATGTTTGAAGTATAAAACAATATTTGAAAAATACACATTTTTGGTAAAAAAAATCCACCCTGAATTCTAAATCAAAATATACTATATTTTTATACAATATACATGTTTTTGTGTACACGTGGACACATGACACCTTTTATTCGATACATATACATTATAATACTGAACCCAGAATCATCCTTATAAACTATTGCTACAATTCATTACAAGTATTCTCAATATTAAAATCTTGATCTGTACACAAAATTGTAATATTCAGAAGTTCAATTACGACACATTTGTAGTAGTCACTACTGAAATCCCTGATTATGCAAAGATTTGGGGTTTAGGTTCTAATCATGTGTGAAGAAGTATTTCTCCAGTGAAGTGTCTCCTTCAACATTCTTCCTCTTTGAAGAAAAATGATTTTTAAGAG
Source organism: Pantherophis guttatus (assembly GCF_059756535.1). NCBI lineage: Eukaryota > Metazoa > Chordata > Lepidosauria > Squamata > Colubridae > Pantherophis > Pantherophis guttatus. The sequence goes on from NC_142065.1 coordinate 87,155,784, forward strand.
ATGTCCAGCTTTCACCGAAGCAGTAAGGCTTTAGTACTGAACATATTCAGACTGAAGGGACTGTGTAGGTAAAAACAAAAGCTGGTATTAAGATGCAGTTAGAAGTACTTCAATTTCAACCATATGAACATTTTTTTTAAAGAAATGAAACCTTTGCTGCACAAACAAAAAAAAACAGCTTTAGAGGATTTAACACACATATCTTCCAAATGTACTCCTCTTATATCATAAAAAAACACACGAAGGGCCCAAAAGCTGTAAAACGCTAACCTGAAGCTAACTCAAACCTCAGTTTAAAACTGTAGCTACAATATTACATTATTCTGTGTTTCATTCTTTTGTAAGGCCTTTTCCCCTTCCTATTAGAGGTAAGCCTGGAGAGTGATGTGATCGTCTCTTAAGAGAGCAGAAACAACAGTAAAAGCTGAAGAGAAGGACATCTTGGCTCATGATCTTTCCATTAAGAAATTTATTTCTTAACAGAATTAACAGTTCCTGTTCATTTTACCTCCAGGTTTAGAAAACAAACTACAACTGTTGGGAAGTATTATAATAAGCTCTTTTTCTGTGTTATGAAAATTCAAATAAAAATATATGGAAAAGAACAGAACATTTGGGTAACCTTATAAAAACTATTCTTTTAAGGCGATAAGATAATTCTTGCACAGAAACTGGACATTCAATAGTTCTCTATATTTTGTCTTAATTAAGAACATTCTCGATGCCTTTCCTTTCAAATGCTTTAAAACAAAGGGCACAGTCATAATTACCTCTAAAATTCACTTCTGTACAGAAAATCTGCTTATTGTATCTTAATTACATTCATTTCAGCTTCAATAAGGAACACTTCAGTTTCATTTTGTTCAAATAGGGATCAAGCAGGAGTATATTTTAATAATTAATGAGAGAAGAAAGAGGAGGGAGAAATAAAAATGAATATATAGTTAATGTAAGCAACAATAAGAGCGACAGGCAGAAAATTAGTAGATTTAAAGCTTGCCATGAAATCGAATTTCTAATAATTTGTGCTTCTTTCTGCTGATATCTGTAATAGATATTGGTTGGTTCAACTGCTGATACTTTGTCTACAAAGAGAAAGTAAATTTCATCTTACTTTTGTCTCTCTAATAGTTGTGTGACATGGAATCTATCTGATTTCCGTATTTTTCAAGATATCTACCTGATAATAACTTCCAGTAAAGACAACTGGACTTATTTCCAGTTAAAGAAGCTGGAAGAAACTCCTCCCCTCATATACCAGCAAATAATAGATTTCACTAGATTGCCTAGGTCAGGGGTCTCCAACCTTGGCAACTTTAAGCCTGGAGGACTTCAACTCCCAGAATTCCCCAGCTAGCAAAACTAGGTGATCTTACAAAGCCAGCGCATATGCAAAAAATAGCACGCAAATTAGTACAGTTGTATAACAGAATTAGCTCAATGAAGTAAAATTTCAGTTGTGAATACTCAAGTATATTTCATCAGTGTTGCCTAATTATTTAAGCTGAGAAGACACACTCATTAGTCAAAAGTAAATTTTTGAATTAAGTTTTGAGAAATAAATCCGGTACAATCAAGCTCATAGGGCTGGTTTTAAAATGCATGTCCTGTATATTCAGCAACATTAGGAAACATCCTTGTGTGAACACAATATGTCTACCTATTTTATACAGGAACAGCAGAGATTTTAAAAATCAGAAAAGAGCATAGATAATAGGGAATATGCTTCCTGGCAGGATTTCCAGTCTACTTTTTCTGGGTTTTTTCATCCATGTGAAAAGAAATGCCAATTATCACATACTTATTATCTACATCTATTATTCAAATCCCCACTTTCTATTCCACTGAGGCTGCTAAAGCTTTCTCTTTAAGTATGTCACATATATTACTATTCTTTTTTTAAATTTTATTTTCAAGATAGAAATTTTATGGATAATTTTTTTTTGCGAGTTTAGAAGTTATGAAGTTTAGAAGTTATGAGAAGTTTAGAAGTTATGAGAAGTTTAGAAGTTATGAGGAAAGGTACCTATTTTCAGGATTATAACCTGAGAAAACAGCACCATACTACATGTAAATATGTACATTTATGTATACTGAACAACTGAGGAGTAGTTTAAATATCAATTTTATTGCATCATTCATTGTCTAAGGTAGAATGTTTTGTTCTATCTTGTTCTCCTATGATTAAATGTTCTGTTCTATCTTGTTCCATTATGAAATATAAAAGGCTGTCCTTATCTTCTTCAGACCAATAAGAGCAATAATAATAATAATAATAATAATCAACTTCAATATATTTTTTTCAGAAATATTTTTATGGACTTCAAGTTTTACTTTGATGAAGAGAGTGCAAAGTTGACGGACTTCAAATTTGGTTGTGACTTTTTGTAACAACTCTTTTTTAATTGAATCCATACTGGTATTTTCAAATGTTGACAAAATTGGCACGTATGGTTAAATTCACTCTTTTCAATTTTCCTGCTAATATTTATAAACCTAAATTTGATTTTCTACTACAACTACACAATGCCAGGTATGCATTTTAATTTATATAAAGTGACATGTCTCCATTTATTATCTATGTATGCCATGTTACATTTATTAAAACAAAATATTATATATTTTGATATTTCCAGCTATATAAATATATCGCTTCTCAGCAAACTCAGCAGCAAATGTACCATTTATGGCCAGCATCTATGTCTTTCAACATCCTTTTGCTCAGGAAAGCAGGTAAAGATAATTTCAGTCAACAGATATTGTCTCACACTTCTCTCAAATCCATGATGGATTTATACAATCCCATTTCTTATTGGCAGCTACTTAGACGGACGGAACTTAATGACATTGAAGAATAAAGTTACCATCATCCTTTAGAGTAGAAATAAGTATCTAATTCTCTGAAACTATGAATACTGTGAAGTCCAAGCTAGATGTTTTTGGTTAGACAAATATTGGTCTGATCCACTTCAGTTTCACAAGGAACCACTGCAATGTCTCATCTCTTATATTTATGTTTGAATATATTTTCTCTTTATATTGCTCTAACTTTTCAAACATTCAGGATGTTTCCTGAATTTCTCTTACTGTGTAATATTCTAACAAAATAACTGTGATCTAAGTTATGGGGGACTTTCTATTTTTTAACATGCTCTTATCTCCCGAAAACAACTGACGTTTTAGTACTGTGCTGAAGACATGTATTATGAACGATATGTTCCATCTCTTTAAGCTCTCTGAGCAGAAAGATATAAATAAGGACAAAACTGGTCACATGGTGCCTCCTGGTGGTCAAGGCAACTGAGAACACCACATAGGATACACACTGTGTAAAAGTAGACAAATTCTCCCTCCCTCCAAGAAAGGTTACGTCATGTAAAATCCCACACTTGGGGTCATGACATAATGTAACATATATATTGCTCTGCTCTAAGAGCTTAAGGGTAGATAGATTATATGTATACCATTTGGATAGTTTCTGAGTATTCCTTCTTATAACCATTGAATTGCAGGGCCTGGATAGCTACTAAAGCTAAAACAATGCATGAAGTCATCCGATGGGCAAAGATCCACAAGTTCAATTCCCAGCAGAGGATTTGAATCCCAAAGAATAAACATCTGGCTACCCACATCTGAAGCATCCCAGTAAGGATGACAACGATCGCATGTAACTAATAATAAAAATAAGTTCTCAGGTGTGGAAAATATACTTGTTTTTTTTATTGTTGTTTTTAGTAGCACCTGGAACAAACTTATTTTAAAGTAAATCCTGAGATTAGTTGAGTTTCAAATTTGTGTAATATATTATTTTGTCAGAAAAAATATTTGCAAGAATTCTTTTTAAAACAAAGTAACGTTATTTCCCAGATATTCTCAACAAAAACATCTCATACTGACCAATACAATAAAAGGCCTTAGTTCTTTTATTTTTAATATTTCCATGCTATATTCAACAGCTGATGTAAGAGATAAATCTTACAAGTTCAAAAAGGTAAACAGCAGCTAAAATTTGGAATGCTACAATTTCTTACTGTTGCAACAAAGGCTTTTCTATGTCCTATGCAGAGGAGATAATAGTCCTTGCACAAATGGCTTAAACAGTATCTTAGGACACCAGTTTTTTGGTATTTCCCCCCCCAAAAGTTATGTAAAATGGTGATGGTACTTATGTAAAATGGTCAGAGGTACTTATTTATCCATTTAATTTCATTCACACAGAGGAAATATATATATAGTAAACAAGAACGTGTAAGCACAAGAACAAGAAAAAATTTAGAGTAGACTGAGAACCAATACTGATTCCCCCCCCCTCACTTTTTTGTCTATTATTTTACAGGTAATCCTCACCTCATGGTAGTAATTTGGACTGGAATTTCATCACTAAGCGATGCAGTCATGAAGTGGAGTGTCTTGAGACACCTATAGGTGATGGCACCTATGGTAGTTCTCACTGCTGTTAAATAAAAACAGGACCTCATGTGATTGTGACTTGTGACTTCCTGCCAGCTTCCCACAAGCAGAGTCACTGGGGAAGCTTGCTGGAAGTCTTGAGTCCTGAGTGGCTTGCAAAGAACCCAGTGGGCAGATGCATAGTATGGAATGAGGTGAGGAATTGCAGCAATGAGTACATGTAGGTTTGGTGGGGGTTGCTGCAGCACTGTGCGAGTGTGTGTGGGCTAGGGAGGAGATGCTGCAGTACAAGTGCACAATGGAGTACGAGATCTCTGGGATCTCACATTCTGTAAGCGGCTCCCCAGGATAAGAGGCAGCAGGAGCAACTTTCAACCTTCCCTGCAGGCTTCCCCAGTGATTTTGCTTATGGGAAACCAGAAGTGAAGGTTACAAATGGTGATCGCAGGACAGCGGGATGCTGCAACCATCATATAATCCGGTTGCCAAATGCCTGTTTTGCAACCCTGGACTATAGGGATGGTATAATAGCTGGAACTTCGAATGTTGACGACTGATTATAAGTACAACTTGTTCACCATTGTCACGACTTAGAACGGTCACTGAATGAGTGGTTATCAACAAAAAACTACCTATATAAATATAACTGATTCTTCTAACTTAGACAATTCAAAATCCTATTGAATCTCTCCATGCTCTTTGTATGTATCTTAAAAAATGTTAAAAAAAGCCTTGTACTGATATGAACATCTGACACTTTCAGCGTTTTATGACATTGAATTAAAATGGATATAAAAAGATAGGTGCACTCACGGAAGACATTACAAAAATTAGAGTGTGAAACAATTATCTTTTTTCCCCAAAGTGGCAAAGAAACCACAACAAAAAGGAGCTGACTGGTTTTGGTTGAGATAATAAGATACTACTTGCGCAAGAAGAAGAGATCATAAAAGGAGAAAAAGACCAGAAAGGAAGGTCTAAGAATTGTTAGAAACTTTGGAGAAAGCTTTGGTTGAAGGGAAGGTCTCTGAAAGGGCTGCTGAACTGTGAACTTACAGGAATTGATCGACTCAGGTATCTTGCTGAAGAAGCAGCGAGCCCCGTAAAAGATCTGAAGGTGTTGTACTCCTCTGCCAGGACGTTGGGAGAATTGACATAGTTGTTGAGGTTGGTAGTGCTATTGCCTCTCCTGTTGTACAGGTTGTTGTTCAGCTCATGATAATTTCCGGCAGGCAACAGTGCACTGCCAATCAAATGACTGGAGAGTTGGCTTACAGAATAACCTGTCCTAGAGGATGATAATGTCAGTTTGCTCTCAGCATCATCTGAAGCAGCATGCAGGTTCCCTAGAGAACTGGCTAACCTGGAGTTTATGGAAAAGCTGAATGGAAAACACATGTGGGGTAAAAAGACACACAAAATGTACGCACAGGTGATGTTCAATGTAAAACATGCTTTAAAAGGCACTTGGAGGGAAAAAAATCACTTTCTCAATATTAAATGGTGGCAACATACATCTTAATTCTTTCGGTAAATTATGAGGAAACCATTGGGAACATTCTAGGATAAAGAACAGTTGCAAAATAATTGCAGGGCTTTGAAGAAATACATAGATGTAATCTCCAGTGATGCTGAAACTTTATGCAATATTTTTCTTGTTGATTATTTCTAACATTTAAAGGGGGTTTCCTTTTGGTTTCTATAAGCTGGCATAGGCCATTATGGGAGAAATTATTTTGAAAAACATGCATGTAGCTCTTTTAAGATGAAATCAATGGGATGATATGAAATGTAATTTTATTAGTGCTCATAGCCACTTATTCCCATAGTCAAACTAAGGTATCAGAAGCAAGTATTTAAAGTTACATCAAAGACATTCAGAATATCTTAGATTTCTTACATAAGAAACCCCAACTGCAAATGAAAAATATAGTATTTGTTCCTATACTCCCTCTTCCCAAAAGATAAAAGACATAGCAGAGTAAAAAAATACCTTTTAAAATTTGGAACGGAGGATGGAGCATGTCTATTTATTCTCTTTGCTGTGGGGGATGCCGAAACCATAACTTTGGTGGCCTTCAAAGGAGATACGGACCCTTGAGAGAGAGCTGCTGTATTCAATCTGAAAGTACACCAATAGGAAGCAAAAGTATGTTCATATGATTGGTAGAATCTTCACTTTTCTATCCTTCATTTAGTTTTCATACCAGGACCTCTGAATAAAAATCTTTACCTAAATAAATAATATTAAAACATCCTCAGGGTTTGCATGTGATGAATTATGTCTTCTACAACCGGGATCTCAGGATGCCTGGACACAATAAAACCTTATGGAGGAACAGGAAAATATTCTATTCTATGAGCACAGTACTATGTGCGAATCAGAACATTGTGCTAAATGATCTCCCATCCTTTGGGTACTTTTCAGAGGTTGTGTTTGGTCTTGAACTGCAAATAAAATTTTAACGTAATTCAGGAGTGTCTCTAAAGAAGAATATGACTGAAAAAGTCTTTCATATTTGAAGAAAACTACATATGAACCTTTAGATAGAAATTTCAAGCAGTGAACAAGCTCCCTCCCTCCCTCCCTCTCTGTCTCCCTCACAATGTTTAGTTTTTAAATTGCTGCCAATAGTTTTCAGGAAAAGAGCTCTAAGGGGCTGCAGGTAAATGACAAGACAATACAAATCTACTTCCTCTGAAGCACTTTTTTGGAACTGAATCCAAAGTCCCATACATCTTCAACAGGTAACTTGCTCCATGGACATGTATCAGTGCTACTATACTGTGATACACGAATCAGGCTTTAATGAGATAGTTCAATTTGCTTTAAATATTAGTATGGTTATATCTATGAAGAATTACATATCTAGCCATGAAGCCGAATGTTAAACAGCTTTCCAAAATTTAATCTTTGCCCACTGAAGTCTCAAAGAACAACAGACAATAGACATGTCTATCCTTGTGTGCTATACGTGTATGGACCTCGTTTATCCACAAGGAAGGTTGCATGGGATCTTGGATGTCAATGTTTCCTATTTCACAACCTTATTATTAAATGAACTCCAAAACCAGCTTTAGAGCTTTAACATGGAGAACAGCTTTTACATTCAATCACAGCACTATTACTTTTTAGTAATATTTGTAATTACTAGTACAACAGCAAAAATTCAGAAGGCTTCCATAAATGAAATTGCTTCTTTCTGCTCGGTGGCAAAGACACTGAGCTTGTCGATCAGAAACGTCGGCAGTTCAGAAGTTCGAATCCCTAGTACAGGTTTCCTGCATGAGCAGGGTGTTGGGCTAGATGACCTCCAAGATCCCTTCCAACTCTGGTGCTCTGGTGGCTCAGCAGACTAAAGCACTGTTATTAACATCCACTTACATCTGCTGCCTGCAATTACTGCAAGTTCAAATCTCACCAGGCTCAAGGTTGACTCAGCCTTCCATCCTTTCTAAGGTAGGTAAAATGAGGACCCAGATTATGGGGGCAATAAGATGACTTTGTATAACTATACAAAAGTATGAAGGCTATTGCTTAATGCATTGTAAGCCGCCCTGAGTCTCCGAAGAAGGGCGGCATATAAATCAAATTAAAAAAAAAAACCTCTGTTACTGTTACTGTAAACAATCCAAACAAATACCTGAAAGGCTGGGATATGGATCTGACATGTGTTTTCATATCTTCTAACCTAAAAAGACAATAATATTTTTACATAAAAAGTATCAAACTAAAAAAGATATATATTACTGAATTTATATAGCCAACATTTACTCTTCCAACGATCCAATATATTAAATTAAACACATATCCCACATATTCAGAAAAGCAGTCAAGCAAGCAAGCAAGCAGGCAGGCAAATAAGTAAGTAAATATATCAATAAATATATCAATAAACAACAAATACATAAATACTGGAGTGTCGCTCAGATCCTCCTGTCCAAATCTAGCAGATGTCTTCCTTAAAAGGAAATTATTTCTACCATGATCTGCTTCAATGATCCTGACATGAAGAAAGTCATACATGCAACTGAATGACAATTCCCATCATCCCACACTCTTATTTTGCTGGCTAGTACAGTAGCGATGTCAGAGTTCAACACATTACCCATTTCTAGGATATGTGACAGGAGTAACAAGTCAATAGTACAGCACACAAGGTTTTTATGGACAGGTTCAACCACTAGCACCTTCACATAAACAAAATGAGGGACATATTGCAGATTGTGGCTAAGAGTTAAGAATGGTATAAAGAATGGTTGCTGGGATTGGGCATGTCTAGTTTAATGAAAAGAAGGACTAGGGGTGACATGATAGCAGTGTTCCAGTAGCTCAGGGATTGCCACAAAGGAGACGGAGTCAAGCTATTCTCCAAAGCACCTGAAAGCAGGACAAGAAACAATGGATGGAAACTAATCAAGGAGAGAAAGCAACCTGGAATTTTATTAGAGAAATTCTAATAATATTAGAACATATTAGGAGAATATGTTCTCCTAATAGGAGAAATATTAGGGCAGAATCATTCAAGACTGAATAGCTTACCTAAGAGCTCCTGTTGTAGCTGAACGTGGCTGCCTCTGAAGTTTTAAGGCACGAAGTTGATCTCCCTGGGTCATGTCATTCTTAGCTTCTGAATCTTCTTCCAAATCATTCTGGAAAACAAAAATAATTTATTTAAAAGAAACATTTTGAGAACAAATCTATGACACAGGAATCACTATAGGTTTTTCTTCTCTCTCTCCTTATTTTGACTCCTGATAACTTACCAATAGCATTTATCACTTTGAAAATGTTTTAAGCAAAAAAGGGATAATACAACAAAAGCAAACTTAACTGTGAATGCATACATAACATACTGAAGGAAAGTTGTTGGAAAGGGAATATAGGTAGTCCTCGACTTACAACAGTTCATTTAGTGACCCTTCAAAGTTACAATGGCACTAAAAAAAGGACTTATGACCGTTTTTCAGTTACCACCTTTACAGCATCCCCATGATCATGTGATCAAAATTCAGATGCTTGGCAACAGGTTCATACTTATGACCGCTGCTGTGCCACAAAAGGTCATGTGATCCCCTTTTGCGACCTTCTGACAAGCAAAGTCAATGGGGAAGCCAGATTCACTTAACAACCGTGTCACCAACTTATCAACTGCAGTGATTCACTTAACAACTGTGGCCAAAAAAAAAAGTCGTAAAAGGAGGAACAACTCACTTAACAAATGTTTCACTTAACAATAGAAATTTTAGACTCAATTGTTTTCCTAAGTCATGATCTACCTGTACTTTAATAATAAAAGTACTGCACATTGACGCAGCGGGGAGTTTAACTTGTCCCAGGTTCCCATATGGATGACGGTGAAAAATCACAATATAGTGTGAGCATATACATGCTTTCGTTCTTCTAACAAGTTGGCCAGGTCTGTATAATTAAAGTGGTGACTACAAGTGGGGGAAAAACCAACTGCAAATCCACAGCTGATCACAAAAGAGTTCTGGGTGACTATGGCTCAATCACTTTTTCTTAATCCAAGCTACCCCACTGTTTGCATGCCATCTTAAACTTGCAGAGAAATGGTGGGGTATAAATATAAAATAAATTTACTAAATAATCAGACCTTTCCACACCTTGACACATGAGGACATTTTTACCTTCTACCTCCTCATCTTGCTCCTTGGAGTGAAACTTTTGGCTTAAATTAAATTAAAGTTATATTAGGTCAGAACCAGAAATCAAATTACAAAGGAGGAAAATAAGTCATGATTGATGCGATGAATCTAATTAATTTTCTTAGGAAACATAATCATTAAAACACTTATTTTAAACGGTAGTTTTGGCAAAGGGCTATTGAACCCATCATATCTGCATAGGATTCCACTGCATTCCGTCTTGGCCCTAATCCTTACTTGGCTCAGCCTTGCAATTTGCAATATTTCAATAATCATACTGAACTCTTTTACTATAAGGTTTACAACACAAGTATACTGTATATGTCAAACATTTTGAATGTATTATGCTGCTGTGATAAACTTCAAATATTTTATTTCTGAAATTATTGACATATTCTTCAAGTGTGGTTGGAAACTTTACCTCTATATATTTATCCAAATTTTCAATTCTAGTTGAAGTTCCAGTGATAGAAATGTCATCGAAGCCCGATAAAACTTTGCTCAAACTATCTTCATCTACTTCTTTTGTTTTCTGTTTAGTTCGGAATATGTCTCCTTGGACCCACAATATTGGCTGTTTTCTGTTCAATAGAACCAAAAATAAAATCAGTACCAGTGGCATTGTACTGTAGAAAATGAGGTATGGCTTTCTTTTAAAATATGTGCCTTTCAAATCTTTAAATCTGTACAATCTCACACAATTATTGGATGATCTAGTTAGACTTTGGCCCTTATAATTAAAATATTTATTGCTAGAGCAGAATATTGGTAGCTCATTGGCTTGTCGATCAGAAGGATGGCAGTTTGAGACCCAAGTACTTCGTTACAAGATAAGCTCCTGTTCTTGCCCCAACTACTCCCAACCTAGCAATCTGAAAGCATTCAAATGTAAGTAGATAAATAGGTACCACTTTGATGGGAAGATAACAGCATTCTGTGCACTTTGGTATATAGTCATGCCAACCACATGATCATGGAAGCATCTTTGGACAATGATGACTCTCTTGGCTAGGAAATGGAGATAAGCACTGCTCCCTACAATCGGACATGACTGCAGGGCAAATCTTTACCTTTTTTTTATTCTTATAGAATTAAATATATCAGTAATAACCCTTTAATTTTTGTCCTTCTCTTTTTATATGTATGTGCTAAATTTTGCTGCTCTTTCCCATCTATTTTATCTAACTGGATAATTAAACATGACAGCTGCAGAAATAGGCAGAAATAAACAGGGTCACCCATATATTTCAATTCAGACAAAAATTCCTGTTGGGAGATCAATGACTGTGGAATAGAATAGGATTAGAACACTGAAAACAGTATCCTTGTAAGGAAGCTAACATGGAGTATAATTAAATGAGGCAAGCCAGGCTAACTCCTAGAAAAATTTACTGAATGAGTATCATAAACACATAAATCAAGAAAAAAAAAAGTCCTTGAATGAATCAGGGAAGTTTATGCTTGCTTAGAATGATTTTACCCATGCATTGGTGGATGGGGACACTTCTTTCAAAGTTAGGTTGGAGAGATTATTGTTAAACTGACTTCAAAGAACAGTAACATGGTTGTTAATCCAGAGCAATATCACCTAATGAGAAGCAGTATCACTGTTTTAATTGCAAAGTTTCGTATGTCTCAGTCCAATTTTTTAAAAAATCCCACTCTTCTTCCTTAATTATTCTTTAAAGCTCTTATGATAACTATCACCAATAACAAAACAAGGTGCCAAGGTACTGAATGTCAGAAAATTAGAGAATTAAAGACATAGGCTTTGATTGAAATAGCATAGCAAGGAATGTAGAAACTTCAATACAAAAATCTAACCTATGGCAGAAAACAGTTTTGGATGACTAATCTGCAACACTTGCATAAAAGAAACAAACCCATCAATCTCAAATCAATAATGCCCCCAAATAATTATTTTTTTTACAATTTATCCTGCCTGCTCTTTACTGAAAGTTGTCTTCCTACTGTGATAACTGAGCTTTGCTATTCTAACCTCTGTTGGACTAAAAAGCGATTGCAAAATTGTCTGCCCTGCTCTCACCAAAAGCAGCTTGCCAATAGTTCTCTGGAGGAACAAGGCATCGATGGAATCCAGCACAGAGAACAGAGTGAAAAGTTTCAGGAAATCACAGATCATCATAGGTTCCCTGGCACAACCACCATGCAACAGTGTCCCCAAGTCCCATCTCTGGTCCTTTGTTGCCACAGACCGCTGGCACAAACCGCTGGCATAATGCTCTGAATTTGTCACAATGCTACAATGCTGGCTGGGGAATTCTGGGAGTTGAAGTTGACCTATCTTAAAGTTGCCACGGTCGAGGAACATTGGTCTATACTGTTCCAAACCATTTCAGGTTCATGTATGAAAAAAACAAGAAGTACAGATTGTTTCAATAATTATTTTGACGGTAGGGTTTTCATTACCCTGTTAAGTACGAAATAATAGGCAGTAACACTTGAATAGTTTTGAGGCATTCCACCCACTTCATGGTTCATTTTATATAATTCCTAGCGATTCACTCCAAATGTATTTCCAGGACATTACACAGAATAGCTGTAGCAATATAGGGCTACAGTATGGTATAAAATCAGAAATCCTCATGCAAATGTCTTGTGTGATGTATTTACAGCATCTATGTGCACCCAAGTCACACTGTGGGAAGGATCCTGTATTTTATTGACTCACTAAATCAATTTTTATCACTAAGACATAACAAGCAGATGTTCACTGCCACTGCCATAAATCCCATAGTGAAAACCAGATGGCTTGATCTGATCCATTCCAATTAGCACCACAGATAGGCAGCCTTGTTAATTATCACCTTTTCTACAACTTTAGCTACTTTTAGTAAAAGTGATGGATACATTTTCCCCCTCCTTTCTATCTCTCCGAAGGCAGATGAAAAACATTAGCTGACTTCAAACAAAAGCTGCATGGTTAAAAATGAACTTTAATTAGATTCTGATACTGTCTTTTCAGGATTAGATTGAGATACAGTTCACAAAAAAGCACAAAATATTGACAAGTAACTTGTTAAGATATGCTCAGGCAACAAAACCAAGAGAAGGAGCAAACATTTTCCAGATTTTTAACCCATTCCTGGAGTTACTTTAAAAAGGGCATTTTGAGACATGAGTAACACAATAAATTGAATAACATAAAACATTACAGCAGCAGTGTAACATTACACATACCTTCTCCAGAACTTGTTAAATGTTATAATAAGAACTCTATACCCAATTCAGTAGAGGGAGTTCCAAAAATGTTACCATGTTTTGTGGCCTTAATAAATATTTAGTAAGAGTAAAGAACACATTCTGGAGCATCCATTATATGATTAATGTAGTTCTCATACTTACTCTTCAAGGAAATGTTGTTGAGGTCCAATAATAGAACCTGGCCGACACATTCGTATCCAGGCAATGGCTTCAGAATGGGTGAATTTATAGTGTTTGATTATGTAACTAGCAATCAGTGTTCCTGTCCTTCCTAGACCAGCTACATTAATGAAAAAAAGACATAAACATTGAGTTTTAAGAGATCCACAATTCTGAATATTTGGCACGGGATAATGCCAAATATATTCTAAATATTTGTTTCTAGGTCCCAGGGTTTTACAAAACTCACAGCCAAACTAGATATGAAATACCATGTGTCTATTAAAGGAAAAATAACCTGCTATATTCTATACAGCTTGATTTATGAGAGTGAAAGTTTGTTCTCCAAGCTTGTGGATCAGTTTCCGAACATTACCAGGCTAGGTAACATCTTCAGCAGAGTTTAGGGTATGCCAGTGTCAGTGTTCTTCTGTTTATGCTTGATTTATGTTTATTTTAATCCCTGGACCATTTTCTATTCCTGACGTTGATAGTTTCTAAGTATAATGCTTTGTTTCTAGTGCTATACAATTTATCCACAACACTGATGTAACCATAGCTCTTGCTGATTTCATCAAATTGCCTCAAGTCGTTTTATCATGATCTTCTGAGGTATATCCATGCACAGAAGATACTTCCAAAATGAAGTAGGGATACTTCAAACATTCAATGCTTTGCCTTGATCCTCCAAGAAGTTGATTTGGAAAGGTACTTTAATTACTTCTCAGATTATCTTCTCAAGGCTTTGTGTAGCCCTATTTCCTACATGTGTAAAATCAAAAGCATTTGCAGAGCTAGATCTGTATGGATAGTTCTCAGGTTGCGACGGTTCATTGAGTGACCGTTCAAAATTATGATGGCACTGAATGAGGGGGATTTACAATAGGTTCTTGGAATTCCAGTCATTGTAGCATACCTGCAATCACATAATCATGATCTGAGTACTTATTGCCCAGCTAATGGCTACAATGTTGCAACAAGCAACAGATATGTACCGGTAATTGCGATTTCCAATTTTCCCTGCCAGCTTCCCACAAGCAATGGGGAAGCTGGCGGGTAATCAACAGTTGTGGCCACATGAGGTCCTCGTTTAACAACTCGAATGGCCCTCATTTAACAGTGGCACCCAGGATTGCTGGAATTAATATCACTATGTGACACAGTCACATGCTGTCACACTTTACAACAAGGTCACTTAATGGTCCTAATTGCTGTTGTAAACCAAAGACTACCATAATATTAGTATCTTCCTTTTAACGTGTGGGACAATTAATAGGGTAAAGATGTTGGAATATGAATTAAATATATTATATATCATTAACTAACAGAAATGGAGACAGGCCACACAGTCTGAGGTTGTTTTTAATAACAATCAGACAAAATGTCATGAAACATTTAAGCTCATTATTTTTAGTATGTTGACACTCTACGTCTTATTATTTTAAAACATGATTTCTTAGCATTTCAGCTTCCTCAGACCTATAATCACGAAGGCAGGCAGATCCTTCTCATCACTACTAGGTGAATGTGATTTCCTGACGGTATGTTTCTACCGTAATAGGGTCCTGCCCAATTGAACAATAATATCTAATAAGTCAATTTTGCTGACTTAGAAAGCTAAACAGGATTGTCCATGGTCAACATAGATGGTGGGTCATCTGGGAATCCAATAACGTCCTGGCAGGAAGCAACAACAACCACTTTTATAACATATCCATAAAACTACATGGATGTACCCGACCAGGAATTTAGTTGCTTTTCTCTTTTAATGGAGACTTGATGATCAGTGATGCAAAGAAACAAGCTTCCATGGAGCCAGCGTAATCTTCAGCTAACAAGCATTATAAGAATTGTCTGATGCTATAAACCCTTTCACAATTTTACATTAGCCCAGTGCTGACAAACTTCCTTTTTTGAAATGCCCTTTCTTAATCCTTGTGAGCCTTCAACAATAGAACCAGAAGCAATATGGTTATCAGATTATTTGCTCTTGTTCTAGAGAAACATAAATATTAAATTCACCAGAGACAGGTCAGGGAGACTACAAAAGAGGCTGTTTTCTAGATTAGCTAAGTGCCATCAAGTTGTTTTCGACTTCTAGCAACCACACAGATATATTTTCTCCATGATGATCTGTCCCTATTCCAGTCTTTCAGGTTTTCCCAAAAGCAATGGAAAAACTGAAAATGGATAAATTAATTAAATAAGACAGGCTAGTGAAAAAAAAAAAAAGAAGTGACACTGCTTCCTCTATATTTTCAGGCTTTCCAAGTAAAATCATTTTATTTAAATGATACGGAATAGAAGATTCGAGATGTTAAGGCACACAACACACAAACTATATAGAAGTTCATTACTACTCTTACACATGCATAAAAACTGAATCTTCTAAAGAATACTAAAGAGAAATATTTACAAAAAAAAGAGGCAACAGCATCACTCAGTGGAATAAAAATGGCTCTGCATAGGTAGGAAAAATCAATGCAACATTTTAGCTAAGGCAAGAGTTTTAAAATGTGTAATTTGGAGTAATTTATACAACTCAATATATATACATGTATACCTGGAACTCATATGTGCAAGTCTTGCTGTATTCGGGTCTTTTCCCGTGTAAGATTGAGATTATCTTGGCAACGTTTCGGCAGAATCTCATCTGCCATCATCAGGCCTGTGCAAGGGTTCTTTAACAAGAAGGGTTCTTTAAGGTTCTCAATCTTACACGGGAAAAGACCCGAATACACCAAGACTTGCATACCTGTACCCGTGAAAATCTACGAAAACAAATATATATATATATATATACACATTGTTCCTAGAAGCACAAGGCCGAAGACACTAGCCTGAAGATGACGAATGAGACTTCGTCGAAACGTCGCCAAGGTACTTCCAATTTTACGCGGGAGAATACCCGAATAAACAAAGACCTACATACAAATACCCGTGAAAACCTCAGAAAACACACACACAAACACACACACACATATATATTCTAATTCTAATTATTTTATTTTTATGTCGAACAGATTTAGTATTGCAATTCAGACTTACCTTTACAGTGTACAGCTATAGCGCCTTCTGCTTCCTCACAGATGTTCAAAAACTGTTGCAATATACTCTCACTCGGGGTGCTTCCATCAATGAAGAATAGGTCGTAGTGCTCAAATCCACCATCTGTGAAGCGTTTGGCTTCATAAATCTTTTTGTTGAGTCTTATGATAGTTGTTATGTTGTGCTTCCTAAAATATGGGAAATAGGCTTCGGGCGCATGAAGCGGATAACCTACAACAAGCAGAATGAGAATACTTGGATATTTCCATCTCATCTCCAAGTAGCTGAACCATTAAGAATACTGTATGATGAAAATAAACTATTTTAAAATAATATAAATATTGAGGGGTCCTGGTGCTCTCTTGAGCTTGGTTGGTTGTTTTCTTGCAGACATTTCCTTACCTAACTAGGTAACATCATGATGTTCTCTTCTATTGGTAATAAAAATATTGTTAGGCAAGTCTATTCAAAGTTGCAAAGCTGTACGCTTTAGTGTTATAACCAAAAAATCTTAAGTAACAACATCACAGAACATTAAAGAGCTCCAGCTAAGATTCTGAGAAATCATTTCTTCTTGTTAGTTCTAAATCAGAAGAAAGCATTTTTTTGTGGAATCTTCATCATCATAAAAAACAGATCAATCAGAATAGAGCTGGAAGGGAGCTTGGAGGCCTTCTAATTCAACCTCCTGCTCAAGCAGGAGACCCTATAACCGTGATGGTGAACCTATGGCACACGTGCCACAGGTAGCACGCGGAGCCATATCTATGGGCACGTGAATGTTGTCCTAGCTCAGCTCCAGCATGTATCAGCCAGCTAATTTTCGAGCCTTCCGGGCCCACCGGAAGTCAGGAAATGGGCCGTTTCCGGCCTTCGGAGGGCCTCGGAATGGGTAGAGGAGGCAGTTTTCATCTTCCCCTGGCTCCAAGAAAGCCTCTGGAGCCTGAGGAAGGCGAAAAATGGACCTACCGGGCCCACAGGTAACCTTTTTGCCGTCGTGTGCCAAAAGTGGGGGGAGTGCAGGGTGTCACACGTGCATGCACAAGGGGGTGGGGCGGGGGTGCATTGAATTATGGTTTTGGGCACACGTGCGCACGACCCCCCCGCGCTCCCCCACTTTTGGCACACGACGGCAAAAAGGTTAGCCATCACTGCCCTATAACATTTCAATTAGGTTGCTATCCAGTTTTTATTAAAAAACCTCCAGAGATGAAGCCCCTATAACTTCTGAAGGCAAGCTGTCCCAATGGTTAATTGTCCTCACAGATAGGAATTTCTCCTTAATTCCATAATATGAATATTTGGAAAGTACTATATAAAACTGTAACTATTTGGGAGCGACTTGGCATAGTTATTTTGACTGATTTGCTATTTCTTTCTTTCACGAACTAGATCCAACACAGTGAAATTGCACGTTTTGTGTTTATTTTCATCACTTCTTTTTATACAACTTCTTGAAATTGTTTAAAAGTTAGATACATATTTAAGGTAATATTCACTGATTTTATAAGGCTGAGATAAAACTGATATTTGGGGTGGCATCAAGATTTAGGGGTAGGATCCACACAATTGCAGGTGCGTGTCAACTATGTTGTTCTAAACATTAAAAAATCAGCAACAACCTTGTAATCTTTTATTATGCTGCAGTAAAGTATTTTGTACAGATTTGCTACACTGCCTTTTGTCCAGTCCTTGGAAAATAAAGGATCCTCATATTCAAAATTAAAGTTCTAATTACCCTTTTGAAGTTCATTTTTTAAAAAATCTTTAAACTTATATTTAAATTTTCTTTTGCTAAAAATTGAAGGAAACTCACCCTGCACTTTCAGATTTGTTAATCCAAAGGTTCCTAATAGTTGAAAAGCAGTTAAAAAGCAATTTCTAAAAGTGATTAGAAAAGGTAGTATACGAACCTAGTGTCCTTTGAAGGTTCCGACTGTGATTAGAACAAGATGGCTATTCCTTTATCTCCCAGAGCTCTAAACCCACTGGAGATCACTATCCTGCAGTCTCCTCGTGAGGAGCAACTATGGGCGATCTCAAGTCCTCTTTGTGCCCAGAGAGAAATTACAAAAATCTGGTCTACTAGCTGGCTTCGCATTTTACCACCATTGTCCTCTGTATCTCTTCAGTTTATCATATCTTCCCCAGAAGTCACAAACCTTACTTCCTAATCACTTTCAAGAAATTGCCTATTCACCATTTTCAAGCTTGTTGGCCCAAAAGTCTCTGATAGCTATAAAATGGTTAAAATATTTTCATCAGGTGAGTTTATCTTCAACTCTGAACAAAAGAAAAATCAATCATAGGTTTAAGAACTTAAAGAATTCAAAATAACAAAAACCCAAGAGCTAAATAAGCTTTTGATCTTAGGACGTTATACAGGGATGAAAGGTCCAGATAAATCTGACTTTTGCTACAAGATTTTGGAATTAGCTATGAAAAATAAACAGCTTCTTGTGGGTAACAGATGTATTTTAGCTCTCCTAAACAGTGTAAATCGTAACAAAGATAAGTGATAATTTTAGAAACTAAATACTAGAGGGGTCTAAAAATTACAAGCAAAAAACCAGGATTTCATTACAATGAATGGCCTTAAAATGATAATTAAAATTTCAAAAATGTGTAGTTGGATAATGTGGATTTAAGAAAAGATTTAAAGAAAAGAAATTCAACTGTGTTATGGGACATCATTGTAATACATTCTCCACAGAGCTCAATTCCACATTTACTCAAAATCTACCCTGAAGATGTGAGGGAATTTCTGGAGCAATTTTTAAAGGGGAAGAGGTAAACAGTTTTAAAGGTAAAAAGACAGAGCTTGCTATCATAAACAAGCTCTCCGGAGGTACACTGTTTTACTTGTTGAGAAAGTTAAGTTACCTTCATACTAAAAATTAAATTTTTCAGTATTGGTAAAAAATAAAAAAAAAAAGTTTCCTAAACAATATAATGTCCAAAAACCTGCATACATCCAAGGCCTTCTTGTGCATGAGATTTCTTCCTGGATTTCACTATTAACCAAAGTTGTTGCTCAGAACTATTATCCAAAACTGCATTTGTCAAAACAAATCTTTTGGACAGAAATTACTTGGGTAAACTCTGGACTATAGTCAATGACTAGCCATAGGAAACAAAACCAAAATTCTACCCATCCCTCCCCCCCCCCCCAAAAAAAAAAAAAAAAAAAAGATAAATACCATTTTCAATCTTGGTCTTCGGATGTGGTCCACTAAACGCTAAGAATTTTCCAGGGACAATCCAATTGAAGTCACCATTTTCTACTCTCTATGGAAAATGAAAGGAGAGAATTTTTTTTTAAAAAGATCTCTTTTCAATGTTTGAACAGTATCTTGTTTTGAAAAGTTCATAAAAATGTAGCTTTGCTTTAATAGCTGACTAATGTCACTCATGGGGGAAAAAAAAGTTTGCTGAAAGATTACCTTAGGCAATTTGCTAGTAAAATCCATCTAATTCTATCAACAAATCATCATGAGGACCAGCAAGTACTGTACTTTTATTTTCAGAATTCACAAAGGCAATGGAAGTCTGCCATATTATTAAGATTTGTAAAATTGATGTTTAAAACAATTCATAATTAAAACCAATCAGTGTTAACATTTTTACATTGTAAATACAGCTTCCTGCACTTTAAAATTTGTTGCAAGACCATATTTGTTTCCATTTCTATACCGCCCTTCTCCAAACAGGACTCAGGGCGGTGAACAGCCAAAGTAAAAAACAGAACATACAAAATTTAAAAACAGTTTAAAATAATTAAATATTTTGGCCGTAAATTAAAACAACCCAATTTAAAATCAATTTAAAATTTAACTCAAGCCAGCCCATATGTAACTCCTCTTATATCAAATAATGAATTATGAGTAGGAATTCTGTGTCAATTGAAATCACTGACATTATACTTTTAGTAGCAAGGTTACACAGATAAGAAGTGGAATTCATTTTGAAAATTTAAGTACTGCCTGAAAATGTCAACTTAACAAATTACCTTAAATAACATTGCTTAGTGTAATAGTTTTATATAGCAATTGGTTAATCTAGCTGCCTATTATTCCTTTTTAAAAAAATGTGACTGAGCACATATACATTTTCAACTGTATTCTTGAAGCATTGTTTCAGATTTAGTACTTATAAGTATTGTATTAGGCTAAGAGATGTCACATTACTTGCTCAAAATACACATTAGAGTAATGAGATTCCACAAGCTAAGTGTCAAGCAAATTTAAGCTTTTTCTAAGTTTGGGAATTAAACAACCAGTACATTTTCCTAGATTTGTAGCAACTTAATGAATGTTTTAATGAATGACTTCAGTACCATTGAATAATATATAAATTAGCTTGTTCATATATCAGATAATCCTGGGGCTGTAACAATCTTTTATTGCTTTTCCGTGATACTTTTATGACAAAGAAACTAAAAATTTATACAACAATTTAAAAATCATCAGTACTACACCAAATGTATATAAGTATCTCAAGTATAGCAAATTTTATAATTTATCTGTAAATTAGCAACTTCATCATTTAAAATATATACAAAC
Organism: Pantherophis guttatus; assembly: GCF_059756535.1. Classification (NCBI taxonomy): domain Eukaryota; kingdom Metazoa; phylum Chordata; class Lepidosauria; order Squamata; family Colubridae; genus Pantherophis; species Pantherophis guttatus. Next base: position 87,176,858 of record NC_142065.1, read on the forward strand.
CTCATAGTGTTCATATTCATCTGCATCAAATGTCTTGAAATCAACAAATCCATGTTGTAAGGCCTAGAAAAAAAGCATATCAAATTCTCATGAAGCTGTTCATAAAAAAAAAAAAGAATCCAGTCCCTTCTGAAATAATATAAATGGAATTAGTGCTTATTTTACATCTTTAGAAACTGTTTTAGGCTGTTGATAGTGTTATAATCAAGATTGTTACTTGTTGTTGTACAGTTTATGACTTAGCAAAACCAACTATCTTGACTCCAAGTTTCCATTTTGATCCAGAAAGAATAGTTAACTAAGAGTGATGGGATGAAACAAACTGTAATAGAAACAAGGAACATATTGCTAGAGACGCTACCTTTTATCTCTCCCAGTGATTAAATTCAGAAGTTGTGCTTCTTTCTTAAGCTAGAAACTTCTCCCTGTAACTCTCTTCAGGAGGAAGCTTTGAAATTATCCATCCAGAGGTGTAGCAAAAAAACAAAACAACAACCAAAAAACCCCAGTCCACTTTCTAAAATGGTTTAACATCTTTTTAGAACGTAACACCCAAGAAATTGGAATTTTATTGGGTGCCACCCCCCCTTTTCCTCTCTAGCAGCCTAAACAGGATATTTAAGGATTTTTTTCCCCACTACTCTAGATACTACATGTTCTTTGTTCTGTCCCAGTCTGATGTTCAAATGTTGTTAATATTGTGACACAACATCCCTCCCCACAAACTGGGGCTACTTCAAACAGAGCACCCCTATTGATTCTACATGTTTTTCATAGGCTGGAAAATGTTCTTAGGGTATCTTAAATGGGCACTTAAAAAGGCTGCCCTCCCAATCTACGTTGCTTTTATTCTTAATTATGCCCTCAAAGGTTTAAAAAAAATGTGTAAAAAAGAAAAACATAAAACACCCAAATGAACCTACTGAAAGATTACATTTGATTTGAAGGATAAATGGCAAACCAGGTCTGATCATGGCCTAATGTTTTGTGTTACGCTCTCAAAAAATATCTAAGAAGGTATTTTCTTTCCCCTGAGCACTGTAAGGTTACCTTTTTTAGTCCTTGTAGACAGTCGAGAATAGATAGATTATATGTACAGTTCCCAAACGAAGCATCCCTATGAAGAAAAGAAAATATTAACCTGTCAGAGGAACAGAGAACAGCCAAGTATCACAATAACGCTGAAGAGAGTGATGTATGGCCTCCAAGCTTTTAGATTTCTAAAAATTTCAATCTTGAGATCATAGTTCAATTATACGTCTAAGCATGTAGAGAGGGATCGCTTCAACTAACTAAAGAATGTGTGAACTAAAGAACTAACTAACTAAAGAATGTGTGTTCATTTAAAAGATTAATAGAATTATTTTAAAATGAAGCAACTGATTTTTCCAAAGGAGGAAAATTGTGCAGTATCTCTGGACACTCTAGATTCCCATTTAATGGAATTATTCTAAAGCCCATCCCTACTTAAACTATTTAAGTATAAGAGTTTTCATACACTAGTCTGAATAAAAATAAAATAGAAGACAACAGTAGAAGATATGTAAACAAAATTGTCTTTCAAACTATTATCATCTACAAGTAGTCCTCAATTTACGACAACTGAGTCCAAAATTTCCATTTATAAGCAAGACTGCTGTTAAGTGAGTTTTGCCCCATTTTACAACCTTTCTTGCCAGTTGTGAATCACTGCAGTTGTAAAGTTTTTAACATGGTTGTTAAGTGAATCTGGCTTCCCCCTTGTCTTTGATTTTGATTTTGGTCATAAAATCTGATCACATGACCCCGGGACACTGCATCTCTCATAAATACGAGTCAGTTGCCAAGTATCTGAATTTTGATTGTGTGACCATGGGGATGCTGCAACGGTTGTAAGTGTGAAAAACAGCCATAAGTCACTTTTTGCAGTGCTGTTGCAACTTGGAATGATCACTAAATGAATGGTAAATCAAGGATTAACTGTATTACATTCACCTACCATGTTTCCCCAAAAATAAGACCCTGTCTTATATTTTTTTGAACCCTGAAATAAGTGCTTGGCCTTATTGCCATGCGCTCAAAAGCCCGATTGGGCTTATTATCAGGGGATGTCTTATTTGGGGAGAAACAGGGTAGATGAATATGATTTTAGGCTTTTTATTGATTTCTAAAATTTATATTACATAATTAATATTACAGCTCTCAATATCTCTGGTCAAAATAGTTGCACTTCCATCGGGGTCATGCGATTGTGATTTGAATGCTTGGTAACTCGCTTGCATTTACAATGATTGCAGCTTAACTGTGTGATACACTTAACAATCATGGTAAAAATGGCGGAAAATTGGGTCCAATCACATGATGGCTCACTTAATCGATGCACCACTTATCGACCAAAACTCCAATCCCAATTGAGGTTGCAAGTCAAGGACTACTAGTAGTACCATACTGTTGAAGTCTACTTTGTCTAAAAGCAGTATGGTTACTAACATATTCATATATAATATTTTGTTATTAGAATCAAAATTGAATACCTTAATGTTTACCAAAATGTCCATTGTCTATAGACAATTATGAATCTCTAATATCCATTTTGTAATTACAATTAAAAACATACCTTCATGTACTATTATTAAAAGTGTTCTATTTCATTGGATTGCTGCTAAGAGGACAATGTATTTAATATATTTGTCATACATATATTTTTGCATTTATATCAAATCCTGGAGGTTTCTGTGACCTCCAGTTCAACCAACGTCTAAGGAAATGATCTTCACAGAAAGAGTATACGCATATTCTCTTTAACTTGTGAAACATAGTGTTATAAAATAAATCCAAAATCAATAGCAACAGGAACAAGGTGTGTAATTTTCTTCTGTGAGAAGAATTGTGCCAGTTATTGCAACATATTATAGATCAGTGATAGAATCTGAATATTTACAGTTTGCTCATGAAGCAGAAACCATATTTTTAAAAACAAAGCAATTTCTTTGTTAATTAAACTTGTTAATGTTTTATAAAGGGAAAGTTCAAAATTTATACATGGGAAAAGCTAGGCAAAAATACAGTTTCTTGCCCAAGGCTAAGTATATTTTCTGTTTAAATAATTCATCATTCAATAGAGCTTTACAATGTTTGAGGCAGTACGATCGAGATTAGTAGCAAAGGCAACTAGATTCTTCCCAATGAGTTATATTAAACATAACGATTTTAACGGGGCTAAACTACAAAAACATTACAATATATAGTTGATTTCAATCAAACTGAGAACTCCATAATGTTTTAAAGGAGATGTAAGTGAAAATGAATTCACATGGAATAGCAACTGAACCTTTAGTGCAAGTTTTAAATGCCTGTACCAAGTGTATGAAAATGATGTACTGCCAGATGTGCTAATTAAAGTTGACAAGTCTAATGTAGTAACAATGAGCTATAATAAATGAAATGTGATCTGAAAAAAATAATTTGTTTTCAGAAAAGGTATAAATAAATTTCAGAGTCCCATTATTATAAGATACATTTTGAATGTTGGAAGGGCTAACACACCTCTAATATATATCTTATTTAAATACTTTTCTTTAAATTTTTAATCCCCCCCTCAAAAAACCCCGCTTTCATTCATTGATTAAAACAAATGTTAAATAATATAGCCCAAAGATTATGCATGAGCCTTTTCAGCTGCAATCTGGGTCAATTTGAAAGTGCCAGTAAACTAATTTATACTTATACCTTATTTCTGTGTTATGCAATAAATATTGGAATGTTTTCAATTATAATTTCTACAGCTATCTAAAAAAAGGAGAGCTGCCAATTTAAAAATGGTTTTAGCTAATACTCTTTGCTCAATATCCATATTCATGTGTAGTCCACCCTTATAATCCTGTCCAAGTAGGAGAATTTACATTAAAAAATGTACTACTTTCTATAGTAGTGTTTTATGGATGCAGAAGATGTTTAGATAAAGGTCAGGTATCAAGATATGGTTAAAAAAAAATGTGTAAATTTTCTAGCTCTTCAACTAACACTAGAAAACAAAGTTGTGAAGAAACATAAATTTGCATAAGTAAAATTAAGTTTTCTTGATAAGCAGTATACAAAATTCTGGATATGAAAGTTTCTCCTTAATTGTAAGGGTAAAAGCACATATATCTCTCCTCACCTATAGCAAGACAGTATAAATGAATATGCCTCGATGTTGTAAGTTTGAACACTCAGTTTCACCAAACACAGAACTGAATTAGCAAATATTTTAATAGTATGCAAATTACTGATTATAATATATTGAAATAATGTAGATTTTATCCAAACTTCTGTTGGTGTAGCATCTGAAAATTACGAATTTTCTTCCAGAGTCAATTTTTCTGAAACTCTGTTTTTGGATGCAAGTATTCCCAACTCCCTTAAATACACAGAACAACTTTACCCCGGAAGCAAGTAGCCCTTTATTCACACTCATTTAAGGATTTGATGTAGGTGCCCAGAAAGCAAATCTAATTTCATATTATAACAGATTAAGATAAAGGTAAAGGTTCCCCTCGCACATATGTGCTAGTTATTCCCGACTCTAGGGGGCGGTGCTCATCTCTGTTTTAAAGCTGAAGAGCCAGCGCTGTCCGAAGATGTCTCCTGGGTCATGTGGCTGGCATGACTAAACACCAAAGGCGCACGGAACATTGTTACCTTCCCACCAAAGGTGGTCCATATTTTTCTACTTGCATTTTTTATGTGCTTTCAAACTGCTAGGTTGGCAGAAGCTGGGACAAGTAACGGGGGCTTACCCCGTTACGAGGCACTAGGGATTCGAACCACTGAACTGCCGACCTTTCGATCAACAAGCCAGGCATCTTAGCCACTGAGCCACCACGTCCCTCTATAACATATTACCCGTAGCAAATTCATATTTCTTCATGCTGATATCTTTCATCTTCCATGTCAGAAATCAGGATGAATGATTAACAAACAACTATGCTGCTTTTGGTCAACATCAAGATGTTTGATAACATTTAACAGCGTACTGCAATCCAGTTGCTAGGTTTTTTTTAAGCAAGCAAACAAACAGAACATCTGGGAGAAAAGATACAGAAAATCTTTCAAAACACATTGTACTGGGATTCTATTAAGGCTGAGACCTAACATACAATTTGATTCAGATAATGCTTGCACAATTCAGAAGCCATCTTAAAAATCAAATTTTGGTACTTCCCCACTCAACTATCATTGAGAAATCAAGAAACAGGTGTAAGTTTAGCAATTATATGTAATACTGCTTGACAGATTCTGTTGCCTGTTATGGACAGAAAAAAAATCCCCTATTGAGAAAGCAGTTGCAAGGAATTTTGTGCAAGAGCAATTTTGGGAGAGTTTCATTAAGAATTTGCTAGCTCTTCCAGTTCTATACAGGCAGGGCAATTGCTACGAAAATGACTTACAGTACTTGACAGAGGAGACTTAAAGGACAATTCATACCAATTTTTAGTATAGATTTATTCAGGGGATTTAGGAGTAATCTCTACAGGCAGGTTTCTATTAATGCCATTACTACAGCATTCTGCTGTGGTTCTTCAAAATAAGCCTTTCCTTTTTTGAGCTTTCCTCAAATAGAACCTTCCTTTTCTCCATTTTACACAATTAGCATCTAAAAACCCAGCACAACTGTGTATGAGCTAGCATCAACCATATGCACACTAGCCTCATGCTAATTGCATTTTAGATCATATTAAATAGAATCTGGTATCAATTTGTTAAATCATACTAGATCAGGGGTGTCAAACTCAAAGCCAGGGGGCCAGATCTGGCCTGAGGGGCTGCCCTGGAAACAGCGAAGGACTGGCCTGCAATGCCTCTGCTAGTGAAAACGGAACTTGAGATGTGTGTGGCCCTCCCAAGCTTTGTTTTCGCTGGCAGAGGGTTCCAGGAGGCCATCACAGCTGAAAACAGAACTCGGAAGCCCGTTTTTGCTGACAGAATGTTCGTGCCACCACAGGCACCCCCAACACGAGTGATGTCGAGCTGGCCATGCTCCCTGGCCACCTCTGCCTCCCCCCGAGGTCAAACACAACCCTGATGAAATCGAGTTTGACACCCCTGTAGTAGATCAAATTTCACACTTTGGGCTGGCATGAGTTGCAACCTACCTTGCAGACCTGGTGCTAAATGAGGTATAAAAAACAGGATTTAGGGTATCAACAAATTTATATTTTGTAAGTTTCCTGCTCAACTGACCATACTGAAGTCACAATATTAAGCGCTTCATCCTTAAGTTAGTGTGATGTAATTTTATTTTTAAAAAGTTATGCAATGTTGAAATTGTACAGATCGTGCAGGATCTATAGAGGGTTCTCTCTCCTCCCTCCCTCCCTTTCTCTCTCTCTCTGTGTAGTGTTTTCAAAGATACATCTTCCTATTTTTCCTGGGCTATTTCTTATGTTTCTGACTGTGCAATGTTTATAGAGTGAAATACACTTCTCTTTCTTTCCTTTACTACATTTCAGATACATGATCTTAGGATACTTTAATGGCCTCAGACACTATTTTACTTCACTGAGACTTGGGAAACAAAGATTCAACCAACTCCACTTTGGGGGTAAAAAGGAAGGGGGAGTGCTTGGTACACCAACTTGAGCTTCTGGAAGAAATCTAAAAAAATAAAATAACAAATTCAATTTCCACATCTGGTGAACTGAGCAAAGAAATACACATTGGAATGTATTTTAGCAAATTTGTCTACAACCTCATTCTCAGAACACTGAAAGATTTGCAGGAACAGCTTATGAAACCACAGTTGAGGAGTTGGTACTATACTAAATCTCTAGAAGCTTATCTGTCTTTCAAAATGAGGGATCCTTATTTTTATTTCTACAGGAGAGCAACATGTTCTGACAAGACCAGAATATATTTGCAATACACTACTAACAAAGCGATCACTGTACAATATATTCTTTCCCTGGCAACAAACATCAAGATGGGCCACTCATGTAAACAAAGAAACATTCTTCAGTGCCAGACATGCTTTATAGCTCTAGAAATTGTACGTGTGTGTAATAAATTCTTTAAAATCTTTCTTCCACTAGTTCCTCTAATGTATTATATTTCCGAATTGTTCTTTGCTCAGATCCATATGGAATACTGTAGTGTACAAACAGTGTTTCATTGTATAATTTTACATTGATGAAACCCATTCAAAGTGAATAGGTTATCCCAGTGATGGCGAACCTTTTCAGCACCAAGTGTTGAAAAGGGAGCACGCACGCATGCTCGTCTGGGTCACAATCCGCACGCGCATGTGCGCCAGACAGCTAGTCTTCCGGGTTTCTGGCACGCATGCATGCGCAACAATCAGCTGGCTGGTGCACATCATCATGCAGGAAAATGGAAGACCATATCTTCCAGTTTCTGGCGCTGCCACACGCCCAAAGGCCAGCTGATCATCATGCATGCATGCATGCCAGAAATCTGGAAGAGGAATGGGCAACACTGGGCATGCCAGGCAACATGGCTCCGCGTGCCACTTCAGGCATGTGTGCCATAGATCCGCCATCACAGGGTTATCCAATTCAACATACCTATGGTATAATCCAATCATCAAAATTAAATTATTAATTATGATTAAGTATGCTATCCATTATATTTTTGTTCAGATTGAATATTTGGGCTATTGAAGTGGTACATGTCAGAAGCCATATGTATATTTGGCAATTTAGGCATGCATGAAAATGTTTTTGACTGGTTACTAGTGATTATTACATTCAAGATGTAATAATCTAGTGATTATTATGTACATTCAATTTACAGCACAATAATTGAAAGATCATATCTGCTCATAGGTTTTTAAATAAAAAGATCACTCAAAATTAAGTCAGGTTAATTTAAAATATCTTCTCTACAAGATTCAAGTACATAACACATTAACAAATATTCATTTCATTATTTACTATGAGCAGTGTTTATTCATTATATAAGAAATTATTGTGCCTTTTTTTACACAACAGCACAGGACTTTATTTATTTATTTATTTATTTATTGGTTCAATTTATATGCCGCCCTTCTCTGGAGACTCAGGGCGGCTTACAATGCGTTAAGCAATAGCTTTCATACTTTTGTATATACCTGCTTAGTAGGGCTTTTGGCCCCCCCCAAGCGGTGTTCTTTTTTTATACAAAGTCAGCTTATTGCCCACACAATCTGGGTCCTCATTTTACCTACCTCGAAAGGATGGAAGGCTGAGTCAACCTTGAGCCTGGTGAGATTCGAACTTGCAGTAATTGTAGGCAGCTGATGTTACTTAACAGCACTTTAGTTTGCTGTGCCACCAAGGCTCTCAAGGTTTAATGAGAGTATTGTTCTGTGACTTTTTCTTAGGTTCTAGAGATGAATTTCAACACAGCACGGTTCAATAGAAGCCTTACTAAAATATATGAAAACTTATTGGCATAGGTTTTTACATTTGGCAGTGTCCCTGTATCAAATCGGTCCAAATGAGGAATTCTTCAAAAATAAACCAATCAGAAGTCCCCCTCTACATAATCAGCAGGCAGGCTTGAAGATAGGACAACCAGGAACTGTTACTCTTTAAAATTTCTTCAAAATAGACCAACTGGACAAGGATCCCACTCAGGAATCATCTTTCTTGGACCAATGTGACATGGCCCACTCAGATATCAGCTTGCCAGGTTCAAATACAAGAACCCAGTCAGCCCAGTTCAGAGGCCTGTGCCGCTGAAAGGTACACACAAAACAGCTGTTTCTGCTTCTGAGGATGCCAGCCACATCAGTATAAAAGAAAATCAGTTCATGGTCATTTAGCCCCAAAGCTCATCAATTTGATGAAAACTTATTTTAACAGACTTTGATGCAACAGACTACTTGCCATAGATCTAATGTCATTACATAAATAATGTAAATTTGATGTAAATAACAAGCTGGATCATGTATGATGTTGTCAATGCATGTGACTCACACTTGTGATGTCCCATTATTCAATTCAATGAATAACTGAACTGAACTCCTAAATAGCAGCTATACTTCCTCTCACTTAACTTATAACGTTTAATTTTTTTATATATGTTTCTTGCATTTAACTATTTAAATGAACAATATTTTGCAATCTAGAGCCCGGTGGGAAAAAAATTAGAGCTGTGTCTGACAAAGCTAATAACAGAATCAAGAAAACATTGAGCTTGTTCTATTCCAGAGGCGACAGGTTTATCCCTGCTGCTATAAAACTGTTTAAACTTAAACCTGTTCTGCAGATGGTTTACGATTTACAGGTATGCATCTATAATACCTTTAAACCCCTAGATATTTTTAGTCCACATTTTTGCATGCTTTCTTCAGGGTTCTATGCTTTGTCTTAAATGCTCTGATATGTGTGGAATCATTGCTTGAATAAATAACCTGCATTTCTCACTTCTCCTATTGGTTAAAATTTTCCTTCACCTATCATTTGCTGGCCCCCTTAATTCTGACAATTTCCCTTCATGATAGAAGACAAACATTTGGCTGACTTGTGTTTCTGGTCTCCCCTCTAGTTTCTATAGACAAAGCCAGAGCAGATATCTGCTCAGTGGGTGGACCTAGGGGTTACCAATGACTGCCATGGGTGAGTTCTAGATCAGCATCTCCCCTTGTTCCTATTAAGTATCTATTCAATCTCACCTCTACAAACTCCACAGAGTCTTTGCTTGACCTGCTTTGACATTTTTTTCCCCACAGCAAAATTGAAGTGTCAAAATAAATAAATAAAACCTTTTGTGGAAAATTTGTTCTTGTGATAGACTATTTGATTTAGTGGTTAAGGCATGGGTGTCAAACTTGCGGTGTCAGGTTTTTGTCACGTGATGTATCGTGATTTTCTCTCCCTTCACTAAAAAGGGGTTAGGCATGGCCAGTGGGTGGGCGTGGCCAGCATCTGGCCTGCAGGCCGCGAGTTTGACACCTCTGGGTTTATTTATTTATTTATTTATTTATTTATTTATTTATTAAATTTATATACCGCCCTATTCCTAAGGGACTCAGGGCGGTGAACAGCGAACGATAAAAATACATGTAATACAAACGTTAATAATAAAAAACCAATTAAAATATACTAAACATTCTGGTCCTAGATAATTCAAGACATTGGGTTAAGGCACTAGGTTAGAAACTGGGAGACCGTGAGTTTTATTTCTGCCTTAAGCATGAAAGCCAGCTAGATGTCTTTGGGTCAGCCTCTCTCTCTCAGCCCAAGTTATCTCTTGGACTTCAAAAAGGTATATTTTAATAAACTCAGATAACAAGTAAAATCTACCATAGAGAATGCTAATGAGAAAAAGAAATCAAGATGGTTACAAGTTCCTAAAACAAGAAGAGTTCCAATTAGGAAAAACAAACAAATAAACAAATGGCTGCAGAAGAAGCCCATGTGCCCATCTGAAAAGCTCTGTTAAGATCTGAAAATAAAAACTCCAAAAGACACATGCAAGAAATGCAAAAGGGCCAGATCAAAAAAGAACTGTAGAGAGCCGGAAACTATAAAGTTGATATTAAGAAAGTAAAAACTCTGAAGTCAGAGTTAACAGAGTTAACAGAGTTAACTAACCTCAGACTTCAGAGATTTTACTTTCTTAACTCTGTTAACTCTGAAGTTAACAAAACAAAAAGAATCAGGATACCAGTTACTCAGTGAAGATGGGAAAATGTTAATGTGTAATAAAGAAGAGCCATAACTACCTATCTTGGTTCAGAGTTTTCTGACAAAAAAAAAGTATGTTGCTCCAACCAAGGAGCAAAATTGAAGTTTGAGATTAAGAGAAATCTAATATGGAGCCCTTCTTTACTTTTGAGTGAATTTAAATCTTCAGAACTGCATCCTAGGAACTAGCTGATGGTATGGCTAAAACCTTATGGCAATTCATTTTCCCAAGGGACCATATAACAAATTGGGACTGTTGTGGAGGCCTGTGAAGGTGGTAGGCATGATCACATGCACATGTATACATTTTTTTAAAAAGCAATCACCTCCAAAAAAATGGAATGCAGTTGTATTGCATGTACGGCATAGACTTATTTACATTTGATTTGTAATTTGTGATTCACCTCACGCAGGTCCAAAAGGGACAGGCAAAGGGCCAGATATGGCCCAAGGGTCATAAATTGCCCAGGATTGCCTTTTGGTGAAGTGCCAAATGGATCCTATTTACAAATGGAAGAAAAAAAAAAGGTTCAGCAAACTAAAAACCAATTTCTTTCAGTTCGATTCTTGGAAAGATTCTAGAAGATATCATACCGAGTTTAATCTGCAAGTATAATGGAAACAATAGAGTGAATTCAGGCTAGAGCAGAGATTTATCTAAAACAATTCTTGTCAGATTACATTTACCTCATTTTTAAACTTTTATAATAGACTGTTTGAATGTGATAGACATGAGGTATCTAGACTTCACCTACCATATTCATTGCTGGATGAAAAAATGAGCATGCTAGCATTTATTTACATAATTATTTCAAAGAAGGGAGGATCCAGGGAAGAAGAGAGGATGAAAGGTTTACGCCTGCTTCCAGGATTTCACAAGATTAGGTGTGCTCATCTTTATTCAAGGACAATATCAAACTTGGTGCATTCCATTAAAAGGTGCCTTCTGGGTTTTTTGGCTTTTAAGGTTCCCCAAATCCAGCAAAGCCCAAAATTTTTAGTTCTATTTTACAGAAGGGTAAGACTTTGAAAAGAGCAAAAATAATTGCCTACAATAATATTCCGTACTGGATGGGAAAGGAAAAAGGAAGAAATATATGTAGACCTAATAGCTAATGATCTTAAAAACTGAAAAATAACAGTGAATGGGATGTTAATGTGATCTTTCTTTATCTTAAACCAAATAGTTTTTAAAAGTATATTCTGAATGATCAATTTCAGGAGATAGCATTAAATTGCAAAATCAAATGATTATTTTTTTCTCCAATTCCAATACAAAGATCATATATGAATTTTTGTTTGTGGTTTAATAAAATACAGAGGGATATACAACTCAGCAGGCTTTAAAATAACTTCCCTATCACTGATGAACTGTCTGTATTTTAAATACTGATACTTTCTATTCAGAATACATTCCTGACAATTCTCTAAACTCCAGGTGATTACAAATAGTTTTGGCTCACAAAGCTTTGATCTTAGAATTTTGCCAGGTTCTTCAGGAAACTGAATCAGCAGTTATTTTGCATTAATCAAAAGGTTTATCAAGAAATTCCAACTTTATGTAACAATACTTTGTTTTTAAACCACGCACTGCAAAGTCATTGCGAAAAGAACAAAGAAATAACTTCCAGTCACAGTATATCCGTATTAAGTTTCTATCCTGAGTTTTTCATATCTATTTCGATCCTATAATTGCACTGAACTTGTACAAGGCAAAAAGTCTTTAAAAAAACTAAACTAAATACAAATAATCCTCAGCGACAATTTATTCAGCAATCATTAAAAAAAAATGGAGAAATGGATCATTTGGCACTAGAGGGATAGGAAGTCTACTGCTGCCCAGAGTCACTTGGTTGAGTTGGGTGGCTATAGAAATTTAAATAATTATTTATCTTTACCTAGCAGTAAAAAATATTCTGAATAAGTGGCAAAAGAGAGAATACAAGAGTCTTTGTGTAAAGAATTAAGATGGACAATGAAGAGCTGAAGTTTTGCCTGTCAGGGAACTGCTTAGTCCAGATGTTCCTACATTTTCTCAATTCACAGTGCTTGTAGCATCTCAGAAATTTTTCCACGGCATCTCACAGTATCCAAGAAACAAGTTCAGAGAGACTGTGGGATATTTTAAATTTTTGAGAGAAGCAGAAACTAATATTAGTAGTTTGTGCTATGTTCAGAAGATGTTGGGTACTGGTATATGTTTCCATTAAAATGTGAAATATCCCACAGTCTGAATTCATTGTGGGACCATGGCACACAGTTTGGGAACCATGGATCTAAAGGATTCGGCTAGAAATAAATTGAGGCTTGGAATGCCAAGAGGAGGATAAGTGAAGAGAAGCAAATGAGGGGGGTAGTCCATAAGGAGGGAAGAGAGTGAGAGAATTGCTAGATGAAACTGCATGTCAAGGCATTTACAGTGAGCATATTGGCTTAATTAGTGGGGAAAGCTACATTGTTTAAAGATGTTCTAGGTATCAGAAATGTAATGCATCTTTAAAAGGAATCGTTCAGACTATTGTATGAGAAGCCAACAGCTAACAAAGTTTAATGGGACAGTGTTATATATGCACAGTGAAAAAGTGGTGCATACACAGCCATCTGGAGGTTAGTTGACAAGCAAAAGGGAATAGATCCAGAAAACACACAAGGAAGAAAGAGAGTCTGAGGGAATATGTTACCCACCCTTAACCATTTAGGTCTTTGTTTGGATTAAAGAAGCATGTTCACTGGGGCAAGTGACTAACACTTTCCTTCCCTTGTTCCTTCTTGTAGAGTTTTATGTATACATATAGTTTCCCAACTTGATACCTGTTCCTTATCATAAATTGAAGATATTCTTATATATGAATTGCATAATGTCAGATAATATCATCCAACCCATTAAGAAAATTAGCAAAAGATTTAGAAGATTTGGAATGAAAGATGAACTCTTTAAGGCTGTTATTAATCACAAATATGACAAATTAATGACTAAATTAGAATGAAGGATGAAAAAAAAATAAAGATTAGGAAAGTAATCAAGACCTGTACATTTTGTTTAATAGAAGTATTTTAAAAATGAAACAAGCCAGATGAATTGCTTGGCTTATCAACTGTGTAAGGAACTTTTATTTGGTATGTAATCAGACATATTTCCACAATAATAAAGGAGGTGATAGAATAATCTGTTAAACATTACTCAAGACTATACAGTAATATGATCTGGAGAAATCTGGAATGTATTTGAACACAACCCTACTTATGAAATTTATAGACCTGCCTTAGGCATGAAAGCTGGCTGGGTGGCTTTGGGCCAGTCACTCTCTCTTACCTCACAGGGTTGTTGTTGTGGGAAAATAGGAGGAGGAAGATGCATTACATATATTCTCTGCCTTGAGAGTAAAAGTGGGATAAAAATCTTAAATATTAATATAGTTCATTGGCAATCATCAGTAATAAGCAGCATATAAGCAGCGTATGGGATATATACAGGAAAGAATTTGAGCCAGACTTGTCCTCTGTCTCATTATTAAATTTTCACTTGTATAATGAGGAAAACCCAAAGAAATTTGCTCAGTGGAGAACATATTGTATAGAATGCAAGATTTATGAGATAATCTCTTCAGGATGGCCAGAACTACCAAATTGCTTTCACTATCTTTAAAGCATTTTGAATATTTTAAGGCATTATACAAAATTACAATTATACCTAAACGGAAGATAGGGTGGATTAGACCCAGATAAGAGTATCCGATAAGCTTCTTCTGGTGTTTTCTTCAAGTAAACTACCTACAAAAATAAAAATAAAGAAACAATTTAATTTAGAAAATACAAACATACTTACAATTGTATAACTCATTATATCAATATAAAATCTGAATAGAACTCAACAAGACTTTGATTTCAATTTTTTTAATTCCTAGAATTAATGCTTCAGAATCAATGTATGTTGATGCTTCAGAAAATTGTTTTTATTCCAAGCTAAAAATATGAACTCTCCAAATCACTCTTGACGCCTGATGACTCCATAGACACAACCAGGAAGTTTACCAGACAATAATATCAAAATGTTTTGATGTTGACTTCCCAGGTTAGCTAACAGCTCTGCTAACTCCTTCTCTCCTATTTTTATTTCTTTCATAAGAAAACAAAACAAAAACATTTTTCTGCAGCTAGATGTGTTCTCCATTCTGAATGCAGATAACTGTTTACCTTCTCAAGGGAAAAAATAGGAAGCACTAATCAAAAAAAATTATTTTCATTTAAAGAAAATAAATCCAAATACAGAAGATATGTATTTTAAAATAGAATTATCAACAGAAATCAACTTGTAGTAATGAATTAACACATTTTCTAAAAAGTACTTCCCAAGAGTTTTGTTCTCATTAAAAAAAAAATAGAAAGCTGCTTCCCTAAAAGATTATACAGTATAGAAATATAAAGTTATACAGAGAATTTAAACAAGATTATTTAGAATCTGCACTTTCAAAATGGTTTGCTTCCATATCATAAACCTGTTCAATAACTGTTTTAAAACAGTTCCAATATTTCAGTTATAGCCTAATGAGTATTTTCAGAATTCTCTTAAAATAAAAACACTTGCCCACCTCAAAATCAATTACTTTTATCTTAACAAATTTTGCAGTCAAGACTATATAACACGCTTGTAATATTAAGTTGAAAGGTTCCTGAATCAAGAAGAATTCTGACAAAATAAGGCATAACCGTGTAAATGCAATTAAAAGATACTGTGTGAATGTGTGGCTTCATTTGCATCATCTGAATTTAATTCCTAATTATTATATAATATGTACAGCCTTTCTTAGAAATATTTATCCAACTCCTTTTTTCATATGTAAGCTTCCTAAAATCAGAATATGAGTTTGAAATTCCAAAATAGATTACCTAATCCAACATTTATTGCAGAAATTCATTAAACCATCCCTAAAAGTGGCCATCCAGACCTTGTAGGAAAACCTTAATTGAGGGAACTCTAGGCAGATTGCTCCATGTTTAATAACTCTTCCTATCAGGAAATTCCTCCTGATATTCAGCTCATTTAGTTTCATTTAGTTTCATCCAATTGGGTCTTGCCCTGCTTAAAGTTTCAACAGAGAAGGGTCTGCTCCTTCCAACATATGACAGTGTTTTAAATATATAGAGACAGTTTTCACCCCAGTCTTTCAGACAATTATCATCGTAAAACATTATTCTAAATCTAATCCAATTTTTCCATGTTCCTTTTAAAGTATTATGTCCAGAATTGGACATATTTTCAAGAGCAGTCTGATAAATGCAAAGGAACTATTATCTCCCATGATCCTGAAACAATGATTCTCTGAATGCATTGGTCTTTTTAGCTGTTATATCTGGGGCGAACAACCTAATATTTGCCTCCAGGATTGACTTGTACCAAATATTTTTCCAGAAGGAACATTCATATATACTATAACTTGCATATTGTATCTATGCATTCCTCTATCAGATCCATGCATCTGATTTTGCCTTCCACGATGCAGAGGTTCTCAACAATTACAACTGTTTATATCCTCCTACTGAATTTGATCCAACATTCAAGCATGCCAAGCGAATTTTGAATCGTGATTTTGTCCTCCAAGTTATAATCTCACTAAACTTGTTATTTTCAAAAATGATAAAAATCCCTTCCATTCTGTCCTCTAGAAAATTTACAAATATTTGAATAGCAAAGGGTCTGGGGCGGGTGTCGGCAACCGCGGCTCTGGAGCTGCTGTGGCTCCCTGCTGAACCGGATCCCACCACTGGCTGGCTCCGCTCCTCGCCACAGCAGGGGGACGAAAGAGCTTCATTCAGAAGGTAAGGGCGATGGCGGAGGATGGAGACTCGCTCCATATTCCAGAGTGGAAGCGAAGTGGCCCTGTACTTGCCTCTTCTTCTGGCCCTTGTTGGTGCTGCGCGCACCTCAGTCGCTCAGGGAGACACGCAACTTTGGAGAGAGAGAGAGATGAGGGAGAGAGAAAGAGATGAGAGAGAGAGAGAGAGACAGAGACAGAGAGAGAGAGAGACAGAGACAGAGACAGAGAGACAGAGATGAGAGGGAGGGAGGGAGAGAGAGATACCCGTTTCCCACAGAAAACACCAGGAGCCACAAAATCTGGGTAGGCATGGCTGGTGGGGGTGTCATGTGACTGGGTGGGAGTGAGTGACGTCGAGTTGGCCATACCCACCCAGGTTTTGTGGCTCCCAGTGTTTTCTTTTCTATAGGAAACGGGTCCAAATGGCTCTTTGAGTGTTTAAGGTTGCAGACCCCTGGTCTGGGGGAAACCCACCCAATACTTACTTCCAGGTGTTGCATTATCATTTACCAAGAAGTTTTTATAATTTATTTCAGTTAAAACCTACCTTTTCTCCTAATGCTCCTTTCCTTCATGCCTCTGGGCTTAACAGTAAGATAAACCTTTAATACTTTTGCCAATCTTCTTTTGTCATGAGAATTATTTATACCCAACCTTTTTCCATTATTTCTTTGTTTTATTTATCCTTTATATTTTCATGTTATACAGATAGTCTTTGATTTACAACAGTTTGTGTAGTGACCGTTCAAAGTTACAAAGAATGTGATTGCTTTTTCCTCAGCTTTTCCTTTCCTATTTATCTTGACTGCCAACATATTGTAGTTGCCTCACTCAAAGTGACTGATACCATCAATTTTATTTATTTATTTATTTATTTTATTTGTTCAACTTGTTTGCCGCCTTTCTCCATTCTCCGAAGACTCAAGGTGGCTAATTTCTATGTTAATCAAGTTTAAATTCGGGATAAATGACCTCCTTCCTGAAATGTTGTTCTCTGTGAGAAATCTACAAAGTAAAAATTCATGGATGAAACTAGACTAGAATATATAATACTTAGACACAATAAAAGCATTATCAATGGGATTTCATATTCTTTAGTATCAAATATCAAATGTGTGGATAAGAGCACTGTCCTAACAACTGGATAGGAACAGGAAAAAAAGAACCCTTGGTTACATTTTTATAGCCAATTATATTACAAATGACAATCATTAAAATGTAGGTTTCAGAAAAAATTAGGAAATTACAGTGTCTTCCAGTGTCGAACACACAGACACCATAAGAAGGTCTATTTGCAGCATTTAATCTAGTATTTACCAAATCTCATTTGACACAATACTTTAGCATTAAGGCAGTACAATAATTCTAACATAGCTAAGAATAATATATAATATATATGCAAAACAAGTATCAGAAAAATGTTTACTAAACATTATGATTATGCAATGCTGCGTGTTTTTAATTCAACTCAAGGTTATTGCCGCAAGTGCATGAATGTTGCAACTCTGTTTTCCTCAAAAAGAAATGTAATATATGCTATGATGTAGCTGTAACAATCAGTCTTGTAAATCAGCCAAAATTATTCCTTGAAAAATGTACAGATCTCACCCAATCTGAGAAACAGGATTCTGCTTGTTGGTTGGGAATACCGATCCTACTACAAGATTATCTATCTTGCATCTACACATTGCTTGCAACATTTAAATTGGGCTACACAGCTTTCGCTCTGCTTGCCAAAACCATAATTAAATGGTATCAAAAACTTGCACCTGATTTCTGTTTGTTGCCTGCATTAAGGCTGTAAAATTAGAGATGAGTCTACAGATTTTTTTTAAAAAAGTATTACATCACTGACAAGTAATTAAACAGTAATATTTCATTATTCAGCTTCTTAAACAAAAAAGAACATAGTACAAGAGTCCACAGCATAGAAAGAAAGAACAGAAATATCTAGAAAGAACAAAAAATGTCTTAAACATGTTTCAAAAAGAGTGCACACAATAATTCACTATGATGCAGTGAGTGCAAGCATAGAACTGAGCTAATAGAAAGAAAGCGATGAATTAATTAATAAGAATACATTTTTAAGTGTAGAATAGAGGTAGTCTTTAGTTTAAGATGGGAATGGGGACTAGATCTGCCATTGTTAAGCAATGTGGTTATAAAGCACAACATTATGTGATCCTGCTTCTTAGCCAGACAGTCTCAATTGCCATTGTTAAGCGAGGATTGTGGAAGTCATTAAGAGAGGTGCTCACAGGATCATGACTTTTGATTTCCCGCTGGCTTTCCCATTGACTTAGCTTGTGAGAAGCCAGCAGGATCATTGGAAATCGCAATCATGTGACCATGGCTTGTTATGATGTTGTAATTGCAAACCAGATGCTGAGCAACGAGATCATAGTCGGATAACTGCAGGGACATTGCCAGGTCAGAAACTCTGAGGAAAGTCCTAACCACCACTTGTTCGGTATCATTGTAAATTTAAAAGGTTGCTAAATGAGTGGTGTTTAAACTAAGACATCTGCAGCAAAATTTTACCTATCAGTTTTTAATTTTCATATTTCACTAAGAATCTACAATCATCTTTGAAAATGATCTTCCTATGAAAGTATGGGTTTCACATAACTCACTGCTGTTAAGCACAAATTTTCCCTGAATAATCAGGGAAATCAAAGTCTTGGCTCTTGCATGCTGCATCAGCTGTCAGAAATACCCTTCAAATGTTCTTCTACTGTTCACATGGGGAAACAGAACTAGTATTTCAGGACAATTAAACATTTACTAGATATTTTAAAAATTAGTAGAGAAATGAGTGGGAAAGCATTTCTCCCAGTCATACTGGAACAGATCTTTTAAAATCATCATATTCTAGCATGAGTTTCAAAGATAAACTTCTGTGGAAATTGCCAAATCAGAATTAATTAGAAAAATTTACTCTGAATATGAATGTTGATTCTATAGATAGGACTTGCTCTTCTTTAATGTTTATTTGGATTATTCATCACCAGCAGCCTCTATATTGTCAGGAACAAATCTCAGCTATGCTGATTTATTGTTTGGTTACTTGCCTGGATTCTGTATTTGCTTATCCTCCCCACAATACAACATCACTTGTAAAATATCCTTTCTAAGACACCCAATTTGTTCACATCCCTGAATAGCAGATACAGATATCTACTAATACAGAACACTCTGCACAGATTTGTTAAAATCAAGTAAAAGCTTATCCTAAGCTTTTCACTTTTTAGGATGTCCTTTTATTTAGTATTATTTCAAATTGTATGCACTGAATACAACACTGCTTATAAATAAACAGGAGGGAAAATAATATTAATATAGATTTAAATTGCTTTGTTATTATTGCGCTGAATGTTTATATCAAAATACTTAGAATTTTCAACAGAAGGGTTTAAATTTAAAAAAGAGATACAGAATGCCAGTAAAATTGCATTGTGTTGTGTTACAGTTTGCAATGGACAAACAAGACGCTACTCCCAAGATACTACATTTGGCCTTGGCCTAGTTTATCTGAAATGAAAGGGTTTCCTGTAGGAGGACTAGGAAAAATCTGTACCAGAACCCTTAAATAACCTGGATGAAGATTAGATGCCAAAGAGGATAGGCAGCTTACTCACACAACACAAGACCAGTGACTGAATTATCTCATCTGTCTTTTCACTGTGAATCATTTTCAAGGCAAACATAGTTCTCATACTGTTATTCCTTGCTTTCTTCAACACACAGATAAAATTAAAGTTCTACTAATTCATTTGCTTGCAACATGCTTTGCTGCTTCATAATAAACTCATTTATTTAAATTAACATGATTATCTTAAAAGATTAAGAACATGAGCTATTTATATGAAAAGTTATTCATAATTCCATTTTACTTCATTCAGTCAACACAGAGGCATCATTTTGTAGCACATTTATTGTATAGCATAGTGAAGTGCTAATTACAGTACAGAGTAATGCTAGATTGTATTTATTATAAATACAAAGCCAACAGGATATGTACATATTACCTGTTTAAATTAAGAGCACTGTATATTAATAAAGACCTACATGAATGTTGTTAAACATAACACCCTTAAATCACAAAATACTAGCTTTTTTGCAAGTTCTACAATTTTGATCAACTTTTCTTAATTTTAAAAAGGTAGGTAAAACATCTACAAGAAAACAAATGCCAAACTTGTGTAAAACAAGAATGAGCCTGCAGACCCCACGGTCCTGATGTTATAATTTAGCAAGAAAACTTCATCAGAATTCAGCAATAATTTGCCACTTTATGTTGATGGCATAATCTTCCTGCTCCCAACTCCACCCTTCAAATCTCTCTTGCAATTCTCTAAATGGCTGTGGGGGGGTGGGAGGGAGATAAATGATGGGACTGAGTATGGAAGCCCGTGGGAGGCAGATCATGTCCATCCCCTCCCAAGTATAATTGAGGCAATATTTTTATGGTTGGGAGACGCTTAAAAATGCAAATGGGAACTGCTTCTTTCCAGAACCTTCTTGCTCTGACTCTTAAAATCCTGAAAAAGCAGGGATGCTAGCTTTTGCAGTATCTATTTAGAGACTGAAGTATCAGCAACTTCTCATTAGAAATGCACATGGCCATTGATACTTACTGCGTATGCACCTATTAAAAACGCTGCATTTGCTCTTTTCCGTTGGTCAAAGCTGGTATAATACACAATTTTCTTTCTTGATAGACTGAAAGACTGTTTAAGATACAAATAAATAAAAAGATTAGGAGAGACCACAAAATTAGGCCAAATGTCTCAGCTCAGTGACTCATCAGCTTAAGAGACTTCTAACATGTCCTTTAAATCAGGTTATATCCTGATCAATTTTAAACCAGAGTATAAAGAAACTGCTCCCTAACCCTCCCCCCCATATAATGGGAATATTTCTTCTTTGCATGCAATTCTTAAATCCCTCTGTTAGTCTGAATATTATCTTAGGGGTAGGGAATCAGAATATCCACCCGCTTCTATCTCATGAATTCTAAGGCAACTCTTCCTTTAAGATTACTGTGCTTCAGAATTAAATGTCTAAATCATAGGCATCCAAATTTTGGCTTGTCTAGGTCAGGGGTCCACAACCTCTGGGCCACAGTCCACTACCCGGCCATGGCCTATTCGGAACTGGGCTGCGTGAGTGGCAGACTGGTGCAGGGGCACACAGCTCAACTTGCACAAGCAGTGGGCCGGTGCACATGCACACCCGTGCACAACTCAACTTGCAAACATCCATCTGTGTGCATATGCACACCAGCCCATCGCTCGCATGACCCAGTTCCCCTCTCCCCCACCAACCTGGCCATCAAGCTGCAAAGGTTAGGGACTACTGGTCTAGATCACATCGAGTGAAGAGGAATTATCTTCAGTGACATATAAAACATGTAACATAGTTAACGTATATCAATCACATAATAATATTAAATGTTTACAATCTTGTGGGGCCTCATTATTTTCATTCATTTCATTTTCATTTGATTTGATTTATATACCGCCCTACTCCCGAAGGACTCAGGGCGGTGAACAGCCACAGATAAAACACATAAATACAAAATTTAAAAGCAAAGTAAAACCGAATTAAACAATTTGGCCCAATACAGATTTAAAACACCCCAATAATTTAAAACAGATTAAAATTTACATTTTAAAAAGGGAAAAAAGGGAAAAGATTAGGCCAGGCCAGCCTGATGGAATAAAAAGGTCTTAAGAGCATGGCGGAAGGTGCGCAGATCCGGGATCCTCCGTATCTCCGGGGGGAGCTCATTCCAGATAGTAGGGGCCCCCACAGAGAAGGCTCTCCCCCTGGGGGCTGCCAGTCAACATTGTTTGGCCGACGGCACCCGGAGGAGTGCGTACCTCTATGAGAGCGTACCGGCCAGTGGGAGGCTAATGGTGGCAGCAGGCGGTCCCGTAGGTAACCAGGTCCTAAGCCATGGAGCGCTCTAAAGGTGGAAAACCAAAACCTTGAAGCGCACCCGGAAGACCACCGGGAGCCAGTGCAGCTTGTGCAGGAGAGGTGTTACATGAGAACGCCATGTCGCTCCCATAACCACCCGCGCGACCGCACTCTGCGCTAGTTGGAGCTTCCGGGTGCTCCTCAAGGGGAGCCCCATGTAGTGAGCGTTGCAATAGTCCAGGCGGGAAGTGACAAGGGCATGAGTGACCGTGAGTAAGGAGTCCCGATCCAGAAAGGGACGCAACTGGCGAATCAGGCAAACCTGATGAAAAATCCTCCCGGTCACGGCCGTCAAATGCTCTTCTAAAGACAAGTTGCCCAAGTTGCGAGCCCTCTCCGTGGGGGCCAACGATTCGCCCCCAATAGTCAGTGATGGCATCAACTGACTATACCGGGACGTCAGAAACCACAGCCACTCGGTCTTGGATGGGTTGAACCTGAGCCTGTTTCTCCCCATCCAGATCCGCACGGCCTCCAGGCACCGGGACATCACTTCAAGGGCATCAGTGGGGTGGTCCGGGGTGGAGATGTACAGCTGAGTGTCGTCAGCGTACTGGTGGTACTTCACCCCGAAACCACGGATGATCTTGCCCAGCGGCTTTACATAAATGTTGAACAAAAGGGGCAAGAGGACCGATCCTTGTGGCACCCCACATAGGAAGGGCCTCGGGGTCGACCTCTGCCCCCCTGCCAACACAGACTGCAACCGGTCGGAGAGAAAGGAGGAGAACCACCACAACACAGTGCCCCCCACCCCTAACTCTTCCAACCGGTGCAGCATGATACCATGGTCGATGGTATCAAAAGCCGCTGAGAGATCTAATAGGACCAGGACAGAGGAGCAACCCCTGTCCCAAGCCCTCCAGAGATCATCAACCAACACGACCAATGCCGTTTCCGTGCTGTACCCAGGCCTGAAGCTCGACTGGAACGGATCCAGATACGTTGTTTCATCCAGGTGCTGGGGGAGCTGTCACGCAACCACACTCTCAACAACCTTCGCCACAAAGCGAAGGTTGGAGACCGGACAATAATTTGCCAACACTGCCAGGTCCAGGGAAGGCTTCTTGAGGAGAGGCCTCACCACCACCTCTTTCAAGGCGGCAGGGAAGTCACCCTCACCCAATGAAGCATTTATAATCCCCTGGAGCCAGCCTCGCATCACCTCCCGGGAAGCCAGCACTAACCAGGAGGGACACGGGTCCAACAAACATGTGGTCGCGTTCAGTCTGCCCAGAATCCTGTCCAGGGCCACATGTGCCTGTGGGTTGGACATGCCTGGTCTAAATCATGTAAATCATCTGCCTGGCTGCATTTTCAATTTGTTCTTTACTGTATAGTAGAAAATTATCCATATTGAATCTTAAGTCTCTTGTACAAATAAAAAGTAGGACAATGAAACAGGGAGATGTTTTTCTAAATCCACCCAACATTAACTGAAATATATTAGCAATATGTTAAAGAAATTAGTATTCAGAATAAGCAGGAACAGGCATTAATTCTAAACACTGGTCTTGATAGCTATAATTTATTTGGAATACAGGTAGTCCTCAACTTACAACAGTTTGTTTATTGACCATTCAAAGTTACCACAGCACTGAAAAATGTGACTTATGACTGTTTTTCATAGTTATCATTTTTGCAGCATCTCCATGATCATGTGACCAAAATTCAGATGCTTAGCAACTGATTCATATTTATGACTATTGCTGTGTCCCAAGGTCATGTGATCACCTTTTGCGCCCTTCTCACAAGCAAAGTCAATGGAGAAGCCAGATTCACTTAGCAACCGGGTTACTAACTTGTCAACTGCAGTGCTTCACTTAACAACTGTGGCAAGAAAGATAATAAAATGGGGCAAAACTCACTCAACAAATGTCTCACTTAACAACAGAAATTTTGGCCTCAATTGTGGTTGTCAGTCAAGGACTACCTGTATGAGAGGCAATATATATCTCAATACTAGCAAATAGGAAGAAGGATGCAATCGCACTCATGTTTTGTCAGTGGGCTTCCCACAAGAGGGTAGTATCAGCCCTACAAGACAGACCATAGAACGTCTAGAATTCTATTTTTTTAAAACAGAATATAGTGAATTTTGCAAGTCTCACAAGTTTCACAAATCATCCTACGTACTTCATATATAGTACACTATTTTTCTAGTAAATAAGATGACTTTTATTCAATTCTTTTGAAAAACGGTTTTTGTAACAATAGAGTTCTACATTATAAACATAATGCATATAGATATTTATGAATGCCAAGCATGAATTTGCATGATATATTCTTTTATTACTTACTAGTTTTTATGCTTAAATCACCACTGATATGAGAAACTGAAACCATAAAAATAGGTTGCTTTGTTGCTTTTATTATACATTTAAATAACTTCCTTTCTAGCCTGGCGCCTTAACTACCAGACCACTACTTGTGACCTGCCCTACAGGTTTCCCAGAAACAAAGTCAATGAGGAAGCCAGCAGGAGGTCACAAATCAGAAAGTTACTCCCATTGCTTTTTCTCCTGAAGAATTCCTGGGGGATTATGGGAATCTCATTCTCTGTAGTGCCCACCTGCACTTAGTGCTTGTCCATCTATCCGTATACTGTAGCGCCCACCATGGCAACTGGCCACCAGCTCATACTCCATAGTCCTGTCACCCTGCTTCCCTGGGATGCGATTTCATTGCTTCTTTCCAGATTGTGGTCACATGGGGTCCTTGCTTAACAAACTGCCATAATGACGGCATTGGGGACTGCTGGTATTACCATCAGTAAGTGATGTAGTCATGGAATGTCACACATTAGGACATCCTTTGGTGATGGAAATTCCATTCCCAACTGCCATCATAACCTGAGGACTACTTTTTCATCTTTTTATTAGGTGGTAAGAACGAGCGATTACATACATTTTACACAACTCCCTTATCAAGGAAAATCTTTGTATTGCACATGAGCAAACAAGGTGAGAGTTTAATTCAAGTATGATTTTAAAGGACAAGATCTTAACGTTCTTAGCAAATATACTGTTCATATCATCATTAAAAGGATCTAATCTCCACATGAAGCAATATATTGAACATTTAGTTAATATGCAGCCCCAATCCTATTCATGTTTATCTAGAATTCATGGCACAGTCCCAAGATATTTGTGTGGAACTGCACTATAATGCCCAAGGAAATTGTACAGCTTTAATATTTCAGTGAGGTAATAAATGTAAATCAGCTCTTTTTTGTAGCACAAAAGTTTTTTGCTTTATTTAGAAAAATTAAATTTATCTGCTCAGAATATTTACCCTAAATGATCTCAGCGATGGTATTTCATACATCTTTAAATGATTAGATAGGTGGTGAATATTTACAATGGAACATGTGCACTTATCACGTGCTTTCACACATGATGCAGGAACTGATCAGAACATGCACAATTTATTTTCCTCTAGCAAGTTCTTCTAACAGTAATTAACCAAAATAACTTTCCTCTAAGAATTAAGTGAAGTTATATAGAATTTTTGTCTTATTGGGCAAAATATGAAAACTTTGGACAGCAATAGAGTTGTTTTAAAAGTTTTTATATATTCCTAGAACAGCCTCTCCCACTTTCATTAAAAGATGGAGAAACCACAGTTTCTATTAGGGTACTATAATATTGGGAAGGCTCTACTAATTACAACACAACATATTGATTGGAGTTTGGCGGACAGACTCTTTACAGAGCCTTCAGCTCACCCACCTTCACAAATATAGCATGCCATCAGTCGCTTATTTATTTATAACGCTGCTTCTTTGATCCATCTGGGTATTATGATAGAGAAGCATATTAATTTATACAGGTTTGATATTTAGCTTCTGGGGGAAGACAAATCCTTAGCAGAAAAACTTTTAAATACAAGTTTAGGGACCTAATTTGTTTTTTTAATAAAAGGCAAAAAGGTGATTAAAAATCACAAACGAACTAAGGGTACAGATGGATTTGAAATAAGAACCTTTCTGTGGGAAAATACTTCTTTTAAATTCTTTTTCAAAAAACATAATACAGACTTTGATGGTTGGACACTAGAGGGAACTAGAAGGAACTAAAGATTATAATTAAAGGAGAAGAAAATTTAAATTTGATTTACAAATACAGAATGAAGCAGAATATTCTAACATTGGAGATACTGAAGTTTATTTTTGAACAATGGATGCAGAACTTAATTATAAGAGTGTCTGCCTCTCTATCTAGACTATGTTTAAAATACCTTAAAAGAAGCAAGTTTTCCCTGACAAGATTAAGGCTGATTTGAAAGAGGGTTTAAAAATCACAGGCTGCAAAAGTAACATGAAAAAATATATTACACTGGACCTACAAAAGGAACCAGCTGATGTCTTTATAAGTAAAGGAGATATACAAAGAACAAACACAGAGAGTGATCTGGACAATATTCCTTTATTTGATTTACAAAAGAATGTTGTTAGAAGTTTGAATAATTCTGTGAGAAGGAATAAAAAATATTGGAAAGGAATTAAGATTTAGGACACTATTTGAAGGAATTAAAGATCAATAATTGTTAAAAGGAAGGAATATAAAATTAGTTAATTTGATAAAGGTTGAAATAGATATGTTATTGTCTCTGGAAACACTTCATGAACTTTTGCTGACATGAGAACTGGATTGACAAGGATTTGTTTATAAATAAGAGAGGAAGGGTACTTGGCACTCTTTGAACTTGGTTGTTTTCTTGCAGACATTCCATTATTCAAACCAGATAACATCATCCATGAGCTAGTTTGGGCAATAAAATGTCTATAAGAAAACCACCAAGCTCAGAAACCTCTAAGGACCCCTCATTTCAATCATGAGTTACAAATATTTTTCCTTAAATAAGAAATGGGATATGGGAATAAGAAATCATTTGTTACATTTTAAGAGAAGGTGATGTTACTAAAATTGTTTATGCTTGTTATGAAGGAGGAAATCATTTCTTTATATATTTCTTTACTATATTTTTTCATTTTTAAAATATTTGTTTTTCTTCTTTTCTGCACCTTCTACTATTCTTTTTCTTTTTTTAGTTTGTATTCATTTTTATTGTTCAGTGTAATTTTTATAAAATTACTATTTTAAAAAATCAATTACCAAAGCCAAGCACTCACCTATACCTCTGGAAGTTTACAGAGATTAACAAGATCAATTAAAAAATAATAAAAGAACATTCTTACCTTTAATTTTTTGTTTAATTTGCAGCAGAATCGATACACCAGAGCCAAGTTTAGAGGTCCAAAATCTGCATAAAAACTAAAACAAATATATCCACATGAAAGACTGTTCAAAGTAATTTTAACAGCTAATCAAATACTTCTAAATGCAAGTATTTCTTTTATTAAAGAGCTACATTGCTACTGGCATCTTTTATAGGGATACTGGGTAGCAGCATTACAACTAGAAATGTGTCACTATCCATTTAATATTTTCTGCTTTATATCACTGGTTCTCAACTGCAGATCTACAAAAAAATCAATTGGGAAATCGAAGTACACAACAGATATCTGCACCGTATAAATTTAGTCCATCTCTGACTATAATAGTGATTAGCTAAGCAACAGGTTACTGCAGTTTTATCACAACATTTTTAGGGCTTTTATGCATCATGCGATTACAGAATCTGTAGATTCTACATTGATCTATTATCTGTTTTTGCGATTTATAACCCAGATAATGTACAATATATATAGTCTGTTCTACAATTAGATGAAAGCTCAAACTCCACCTTGTAATTTTGCTGATTAAAGTCCATAGTTCAGAAATAAGAAGTAAATGCATCAGAAATACATAAGAAGTAAAATCTTTATATGCTTTTCTATTTTGGAAAAATGTGACAAATGCCTAACAATGTCATGATGGACAAACTTTTGTAGAGGGACTATGCTTTATGAACTGAAGAAATGGCTGGCTGGGACTGAAGAAATACAACATTTATTTATTTATTTATTAGTTCAATTTATATGCCGGCCTCCTCCGAAGACTCAGGGCGGCTTACAATGCACTTATAGCAATAGCCTTCATTCTTTTGTATATACCTGCTTATTAGGGCTTTTGGCCCCCCATAAGTGGTGTTTCTACAAAGTCAGCTTATTGCCCCCACAATCCGGGTCCTCAATTTACCTACCTCGGAAGGATGGAAGGCTGACTCAACTTTGAGCCTGGTGAGATTTGAACTCGCACTAATTGCAGGCAGCTGGCAGGTAAGTGCTACATAACAGCACTTAGTCCGCTGCACCACCAAGGCTCTTAGTCCATATAGACCATAGTCCATATATTAGCCTAAATGTTACTAGCAATACAGATAAACCATTGGGACATTCCAATTTATGATTTTGCTACGCTGTTATAAAGAAGGTGTAATAGCTTCATTGAATATTTGCACAATTTGCTTAAATTTATAATAAATATGGATTTGCAGCAATAGCTTTCAGCGCTACAGTTTTTTTTTTATTTCTACATTTTCACTTCAAATCAGAGGGACATTCAGGTGTAATACCATTATGGTATAATAGTTTCAAGTTGTTCCACTATAAATACATTTATTTACTAATGAATTAATCCAGAACATTTTATTGGTAACTATATAATATATGCTAGCAGTTTGTATTTTTGTGAAATGCCATGAGAATAGAAATTTTTAACAGGTGTGTGTGTCTGTGTATCACCTCAAGGATCTGGTAAGTACCATGTTCTAATACCTCATGTGGTATACTGTCACATGGTATTGAACAACTAAAAGCACCTGAACAAAACAAAAGCAACCAAAACATTTTCAGAAGGAGTAAGTCATATTTTACTGAGGTAAAACAAGCTATTTCATATGGAAACAGCTACAGGCCACCCATAAAATATGCTGAGCAAATGAAAGTCTATTGTGAATTAACAAGTGAAGTGTGACATGATCATCCTAGATCCCTTTACAAAGAATTGAGTAAGAGCTAACATTCCTCTTGAATAATCCAATTACCAGTTCCTAACTCATTAAATAATTAGAAGGCTGACTAATTCAGCTCTGTATCTACCAGCAATGTTTCCCTGTTTTAATTTCAGTCATCTTAATAAAGAAACAGTACCCATGAGTAGGACAAAGAATTACTTTTAGTTACTTGTAAAGCTTTCTTTTATAGAACACTTGCCAATTGAATTTGATTTTCAACAGGTAACCCTTGAATCCTACAATTGGCTTGTTTGGCTTATTTCAACTAGCAATACACAGGCTCATTGATATTTTTTTGGCACAGGTTCTAGTGTTTAATTATAAAGTATTTAAAAAGGCTTGGCACACTTATGTCAAGAGTTAATGGCATTTTAATAATCATCAAAACAATGCTGCTACCAAACAGAAGCAATATATTGCTTCATAAACAATTATGAAAATTACAAGTGAACAAACAAGACTTCAATCATCAAATTCTGGTCCGTGGATTTATTTTTGACTTTGTAAAATAATAATAATAAAAGATTCAAATTATCACTAAAATAATTTGCTAACATAGTAACAGACTTGACTTGACATTCAATCCTTGAAAATAGCCTTAAGGACAAAGGATCTAACTATTTAAATAACACAGTGATAAAAGTGCCTGTAATAATAAAATATCAGCCTTGCATAAACTAGAAAACCAAAATTTTAGAGTTAAATGTGCACGTCAGTATTAAAGCAAATCTTGTTCCTAAATTATAATCATACGGAAGAATGATCTTGAGGGATGAGTGGAAGAGAAACTGCGTAGGGAACAATAAGAGGAGGAGGAGTCTCTGTTGCTTAATGATCAGACAATTAAAACTACAGTGAATTCATAGAATAACTTGGCAATTGAAGTTTGTTGTTTATGCAACAAATGAATAGAATCCCTAATCTCTACAAGTGAGTTTCCTTCAATAACTTAGGGTATATCAGAAATGCTGACCCAGAAATAATAACTCATAGTTCTACTGTATCCAAAACAAAAATTTAGGATGAGACCAGTATAAAAATAGACACCTAGAGTACTGAATGTGACCTCACTTTATATTGATAAACTCCAATAAAATCATAAATCAAAGACACAACATAGTTTTGTTATATTTATGAAACTAAGAAAAGAAAGGTAATAGCAACTATAGGTAGCCCTTGCTTAATGACTGGTTGCTTAATGACCCTTTGAAGTTTTGATGATCTTCAATAAAGGTACTTACAAGCTGTCCTTGAAGTTATGACTGCCACACACCTTCCTATGTGGTCATATGATTGTGTATCAAGCGCTGGCAACCAGATCGCATTTATGACCAGCTGTAGTATCGCACAGTCATGTCACCATGATTTGCTATTTTCCCCCAGCAGAATGCAGCAAAAAATGCTTATTAGATATGGCTGGATTTACTTAACAACCATGTGATGACTTGCTTAATGACTGCAATGACTTACAACCCAAATTCTGGGCTCAATTATCATTGTAAGTCAAGGACTGTCTGTGTCTTCCTGAAATGTCCATAGGCAAGATAGCAGCAGCAATGGTGGGATCAAAGCTCCACTTATTTTTTATGTTTGCAACCGCTCATTTGTCTCATTCTTTTTAGTCGCTCTGACAATTGAGAGGCAATTCCATTGTTGAAAGGCCTCAGATATCAATGAAATACAAAAGTGTCATGAAGCTTTTGTACATGTGCAACAGATGAAATTGATGACTGTCCTCGAAAGGTCATGTCATAACAATTTTCAGGCATTTCAGCTTTTTATTTTGTAGCAACAACTTACATGACAGTCTTCTGGAAATGATTACATATAGACAGTCTCTGATATGTACAACCTTCCAGGTTCACAGTGGAATGGTGGATTAGGCTAAATCTGTATTCCATTTTAATCCTGCTGTGAGCATAAGTGCAGATCAACTGTAATCTACAATTAGATCAGCGCCTCTAAAGAAAGGGTGAGTTATTCAAACCCAAATCATATATAGGATCTAATCAGGATAGAAACAAATAAATTGCTTAGAAACAGAAAAAAGTTCAATAGTATGTTCAGAAAATTGCTGTAATTTAAAATAGGAAATTTTCTTGAATGTGAAGTAATTTTAAGTATTAAACCAGTAAAACTCAGAACTGAGGATTGGGTCTTGAAAAAAATCTATACCATAAATTTAAACAATCACAACAAATTTTGTTAACTGACAAAATGGCAACATCAATATGGCTGGTTTACAGGGATAAAGTGCACATATTCTGACAAAGAAATCTAAATTGATAAAACTAAATAAATAATTATTTCACTAAATAAATCACTAAATGTTACATATACTATATATATTTAAGAGTACCGTAACTAATAAAATACTCCTATTTACAGATACATCAAATTATTCAGCATGATAAAATCTCTCAGTGGCAGAAAAAGCCTTGAAGAACTCTTTTCTCTAAAATTGCCTGCTTGGAAGTGGAATGAAACTGAAATTTCTATTCAAACTAGTGCAATGTGATATACATCAAGCAAAAGATAAGCATAATTATAGGCAAGCACCTGATAAGATTCTTTCAAAAATTATAGTATATTATACCAGGAAGGAAATTTAACACTGCAAAAAGCCTGAAAACATATTTTAATAATCCCACTCAAATCTAGTTATCATGTTTATAATACTGCATGGAAATTCTCAAGATAAATTACAGTTTGAAAATATAGGATATATGAATATTAAAATTGACTGGGAGATTGAAGTAGCAATGCTATGATAAATATTTGAATAATTGGGTACCTTTCATTCAGACAAGTAGTGGTCACCTTATGACTGTTCATTTAATAACCATTCAGTTACGCACTGAGAAATGTGACTTACAACTGTTCCTCAATCTTATGACTGTGGCAACTTCCCCACCGTCTCATGATCAAAATTCTGGTGCTTGGCAACTGGCACGTTTTTATGATTGCTGTATCCCACTGTCACATGATCATCATTTGTGACCTATCCAAGAGGCTTAAGACAAGCAAAGTCAATGAGGGAAGCTGGATTCGCTAGATGACTGTATGATTTGCGTAATAACCATGACAAAAAAGGTCATAAAATTGGGCACGACTCCATGTTTCTCTCACAAGTGTGCCCGTAACTCAAGGATTACCTGTAAAACATGGTGACTAAAGAGAGTGAGAGACATTCGCAGAGGAACTAAAAAACTTTCCCCCACAAGCAGTAGAGTTTGAGATTATCTAATGCCATTGGGGACAAAAAAAATCTTTCCTTGAAATGAAAGTTAGCTTGTGACTTTGGGTCAGTCACTCTCTCTCTCAGCCCAACTCACTTCACAGAGTTGCTGTTGTGAGGAAAATAGAAGGAGGAAGAAGTATTATGTATTTTTGCCACCTTGAGGTATTTATAAGGTAACAAGGGTGGGATGAAAATCTAATCAATACAAATATAAGAAATAATTTAAAGTAGAGGCTTCATTTTCATAATATGATATGTAACACTCAAAAATTACTTTCATGAAATATAATAATAATTCACCGATAACCATGACTAAACTGTTATTTAGCAGTTAAAATAGTTAAACAGCATTAAAAGCTATAGCAATTTGTCACCTATAAAGACAGCTTGCTACTGATTACAAGATCCTGGGAGCACAGAATAAATACCAAACAATATATTTTCTTGGAGGGCTCTCAAGAATAGCTGGCTGGCTATCTCTTTGAGACAAGGCAATCAGTCATTTTCTAATTGAGCACACAATTTTGGTGTAACACTAAGAACTTTGACTATCAAATCTACTGTTGAATAAATTTTAATTGTACAAGATTGACTTGTCCTCTGACAAAACTAGAAGAATGCCTACCTATGGCAACCTCAGCAGTCTATTGTGTATCCATACAAGCACCTTAAATAGACATTGTTCTCTTTCAGTCAACAAAACAAACCTGAGTGGAGGAAATAGCACGGTTATCCACGGGAAGATTTTGCAAAGGAAAAAGGGGCTGAGGCAGCGGTGAAATCTAGCAGGTTCTAACCGGTAGCAGAAATTTTGAGAAGTTCAGAGAACCGGCAAATACTACCTCTGGCTGGCCCCAGAGTGGGGTGGGAATGGAGATTTTGCAATATCCTTCCCTCAGGAGGGGAGGGAATGGAGATTTTGCAGTATCCTTCCCCTGGAGTGGGGTGGGAATGGAGATTTTGCAATATCCTTCCCCTGCCATGCCTACCAAGCCACGCCCACAGAACCGGTAGGGAAAAATTTTGGATTTTACTCCTGGGCTGAGGAGACTGCTGTTGAGCTGGTAAAGAAGACAAAGATTTAAAAAACAAAAGATTTGTTGGGAAGGGGGAACTGGAAAAGATTGGAGAGATGGTGGCCAAAGGTGAATCTGGACAGTATAGACAGCTTAACATCTGTGGTTGGTTTTAGTAAAGAACAATGTTGGCTAGTCAACCTAAAATGGGCAGGGCAGCGTTATACAACTACCCGTTGGTTCAAGGGAAAGTTGAAGTCTTCTGAGTAGACCTGGTGGAAGCTTGGAGAAGACCGATCAAAGATCCAAAGAGGAAGTAGCACAATGGGTCCTTTTCACTTTTTCCCAAAGATCTCTGTGAAAGACTGAGGCAAGACAGGAAAGACCAAGTTCTACCAGGCACAGATAGAAAACCAGCAGCAGCCTGAAACAGGGAATGTTAGTTGCTGTGTTTAGTTTCTTACATCTCTCTCTCTCTCTCTCTCAATAGAAAGTAGATAGGGCAAATGTTAAGATAAACAACAATTTGCAAATATTTTCAGTGGAAAAATAATTTGCTTTAAAACAACTCAAGCCATTATGATAAGCAGGCATGTGGGCAGAGGAAAGAAGAAGCAAAGAACGGAATGTAACTATCCAGCTGGAAATAACTCTTGCAAAGGAAGGAGATGAAAAGTTAACGTAAATACGGGTTTAATTGCTTTCTTAATAAGAAAGAAAAATTCACAAGAGGAGCTTTGTGTTATGTCTTGCATCAAATCTTACGAACTGAAAGAAGGCTCTATAAAACCACACTACATATCTAACGTACTTCAGATGTTCAGTTATAGCAAATAAGTGATACAACATCAACAAGACTGATACTAAGTCTCCACAAATTTATCCATTTTGGGGTACTGGCAGTGACTCAATACTTGTCTCCCCTCAAAATAAACTGTTTATACCGCTCTGATTTTGGCATTTGTATACCACAACAGTGTGCGAGGACAATCACAAGATACAGATTCCAACCTTGCTGAAAAGCCTGAAGAAAAAAGGGGGGATGAGGTAAGAATTGGAGGGAGTTAAAAAGGGCCTGAGAAAACATCAAATATCATAGAATATATAAACATTTGTTCAACAAAAATCCAGAAATACCAATGGGTTTGAGGGTTAATTTCAATAAACTTAATAAAATATTTCAAATCACACTGAATGTATTTCAGGAAAAAACTGTACCAGTGTTTCCCTGAAAATAAGACCCTGTCTTATATTTTTTTGAACCCCAAAATAAGCGCTTGGTCTTATTTTCGGGGAGGCCTTATTATTTTGGGGTGCGTGGAGCAAGATGGGACTCCTCTTGCCGTTTTACCTGATTTCCAGCTCTGCGTTTAAATATTTTTGGGGAGGGCTTATTTTCGGGGGGAGGCTTATTTTAGCGCATGCGCTCAAAAGCCCAATTGGGCTTATTATTAGGGGATGTCTTATTTTTGGGGAAATAGGGTATATGTTTGCAACCAATACAATATCTGGTTATTGTTAGCTAAGACCATTCTAAGACAATGATAGAATTAAGAAGCTACTGTATCGGGATTGCAAAAATACAGATTGCCACTAGATTTCCTGCTTCGCCCCTCTTATTCTTTATTTTCAGAAGATTACAAACTATAGAGTATCCAAGTACTAAAAATATATATATATATATATTACAATCAGATAAAGAAAAAATACCTAACAATATCATTGTATACTATAAAATATCATAAAAATCTATGCCAAAGGTCATATTGCTTCATCCTGTGAGTATCCCAAAGGTGTTTTTTCAAAAGGCAATTGGACTTTGTTTTTCCTTGAAGACATTTTGCTTCTCATCCAAGAAGCTTCTACAGTTTTCAACTGAAGAAACTTCTTGAATGAGAAGCGAAATGTCTTCAAGGAAAAACAAAGTCCACTTGCCTTTTGAAAAAGCACCTTTGGGACAAGCATGACCTGGATGACTGAGAATCTCCACATTCATCCTTTGACTAGCAGAAAATACTATCTTTTCCAGAAGAGGAAAGTTACACATTTCCAAGCCAGTCTTTAATATTTGGAATGGTGTAGTATCACTTTTCCAATTTTTCAATATAATTCTTTTGGCCACCCGCTATGCCCAGTATAATTAATTCCTCAAAGACAGTCAGATTCCAAAGTTTTGATATATAGGTAATCCTCCACTTACAATATCTGGAACCAGAATTTCCATTACTAAGCAAGGTGGTTGTTAAACGAGTTATGCTGGATTTTACAACCGTTTTTTGCCATGATTGTTAAGTGAATCATGCAGTCATTAAACAAATCCGGCTTTCCACATTGTCTTTGCTGTTTGGAAAGTCACAGATTGTGATCACATGATCCCAGAATGCTGCAACTGTTGTAAATACAGGCCACGTTTTTTGTATGTCCAAAAGAAAAACATCTATCCTTTTGAATACATTCTTAAGGAGTCCAATACACTCTAAATGCAGTTTTTTGATGAAGCAATTTTATTCTCAAATCCATTGATGCCATTTTAACATTATTAAGGACATGCAACCACTGATAACGGCATTAATAGAGAATCTACATCTTTAGAGTAGAACACCACAAAGGGGCACAAAGAGATACAGAAAACTATATTGCTACCTAATGGCTGGTTGGGTATTTGCAGCCCAGATATAGTAACCTAGAACTATTGCAGTAAGCTTTAAGTACATATCTCTGTTGAAAATAGCTAGTTGTGAATTGGTAGATAGTCACCATTTATATTTGGCAGACTCAAAGCAAAAATTATTCAATCCAATCTAAAGAAGCTGTCCACACCTTTAAAAAAAGTCAATCAACCTGGTGATAATGTGATGATAATCAGTTGAAGTATGACAAAAAAGGACCACATGAAGAGCAATTATTACTCCAGGAGATCTGGGTTTGTTAGACAATAAAAATCACAAAACCAAGTATTCTGAAAAATTAAAACTGAAGGCATGTTTCATTGAAGATTTTTTTAAATTACGGATGTCAATGAAATCAAATAAAG
The DNA here is from genome assembly GCF_059756535.1 of Pantherophis guttatus. NCBI lineage: Eukaryota > Metazoa > Chordata > Lepidosauria > Squamata > Colubridae > Pantherophis > Pantherophis guttatus. Next base: position 87,213,559 of record NC_142065.1, read on the forward strand.
GGCCTGCAAACTAACAGTAGAAGAGGAATTCAGAAAACTGAAAAAGAGCAATTGGCTATAGAAGCAGCAATAGAAAAATTACAAGTAGAGACATAAATAAAATCTTTAGTTATAGTAGAACAAAATCAGTAACTGCTATTAGAAAGTAGGGTGCCAGGCAGAGCACGGTTAACTACAGCTGTTGAAAGAAATGAGTACTACAGAAATAGTAGTGGTGAGAGATTTAAAAGCAAGGAAGAACTGAAATAATCCTTGGCTTCAACAGAACCATTAACTTCAAGCTTCAAATACAATTATTTCTCAAGGAGGTGTTAACCAATCATATGAAATAGGAAGTGAAGAAAGAAGTGAAGTTGCTGAAAAGAAAGAAAGAAAAGACGGGAGAGGGTGAAAACACTGAAGGGTTGGAATAAAGAATACTTTATTTATATGTCGTACAAATGACATTCTTAACAAAAAATACACCAGGCTCAAATTGTTTCATAATATGGCCAGGGAACAACTTTTTTTTTTTTTTTTTTAGTGATGACTGCATGAAATTCAAGAGGCATGGAGGACAGAGTAATGATGACATGATGTCACCTTTTCAGTATTAAAATAGTGCAGTAACCTTAGCAAATTGCTCAGCCTGCTTGTTTTAGGCTTGATTTCAATAAAAAGCAGAAAAACATCTCACTGTAGTTCAGCAATTTGCAATTAAAGTTCAGTGGTGTAGTTCAATGAGGCCAAATGCAGCTCAGAGGTGACTAATTGCTTGAAGAGGAATAGGATAAGATGATACCTACATAGATATCCCTTCCATCAAAACTTCGAATACTCTTATTAATCTAAGTTAATAACTATAAAAGGTGTTAAACAAATAAAAGTTTAAGTGTTAACATGTAAATGTTTCTATTCTCTCTTTTCTATAAACATTTAATATCACTGTGTTTTAATTGCCATACTTGTTAATCTTTTGGATAGCTTAATCTGTCCAATAAGAAATCTTAAATATAACAAAGCAATGGAACTCAGATTTAATGTAGATTTAAAAAATCTGAATTTAGAAATTTGTAGCATCCAAACCTAAACATTCTGAAATAGTAACGCATCAAAATTAACATGCTAGGCATGCTTCGGGTGACTATAACACAAGCTCTACATTTTCATCAGCATGTAAAACTTTCATCCAAACCTTTAAACATACTATCAATTAGCAACAAGTACTATTTCTCAGATATATTGAGGGGTTTTGTTTTTACTGATGCTACACAGCTTAGTTTTTTCCTGTTTGCCAATGAGTTTTGATATATTATCTCAAAACAACTGAGTATATTCTTATGGCTTATAGGTGTGTGGACGGCACATCCAGCCATATTTAGATTAAGATAGACTAAAAATTATTGTCAAGGGAAATTATATCAGACCTAAATAAACTTTTGAACAAAGAATGTGATATTATGCTAGCTACTGCACAACAGACTTTTTAAAAATCATACAACTAGCTTAGGAGAGGGTATATTAAAAAAGATTCCATGTATTATCACAGTTAACATCTAAACAGATGTTTAGTGTGTAAGATTAAATAATTAAATCTGTAATTGTATACACTTACTTTTAAACCCTACTGAACAAACCTCCAAGTGTTCACTTTTTACAACAGCACAGAAAGTCCCAGGGAGTTTTACCTGACCTTGTTTACATCTCTGCTAAATCATAATATGGATTAGGCAAAAGCGTGTATCTTTCACAAGCAAGGATATTTAACAAACGATTATGTTGTGCAATCTTGGGAGTTCTGGCCAATTCTGAGAAATACAAGCCAAAGTCTATGGTACATATACTAAATAACTCAAGGTAGCAGCTTTCTATAATACTTCATTAATTCATGGGAGTAACCCAAGAGTACAATCATGTTGGTTTCTAGTTAGGTTGTATTATTTTATAGGAATAAACCTATCAATCTAGAGGTAAATCCCATTTAAGTCAATGTAACTTAATTTCATGTAAACTAATGGTTTTTAAACTGTACTGAAGATGAATATTAAGCATTTCAGATGACGGAAAGACTTTGAGCCTCTGATCATTAAATTCTTTTCCACTCAGTAAGTTTCAATACAGTGCTGGTGACCAGTGTTAAGCTATTATTATGTTATTAGTAATAACATTACCTCAAATTCTTTCCCTCTTGCTGTATATTTTGTATATTAAGAGAGTTTCCAGTTAGAAAAATGGTCATGGAACATGGTAGTCTAAATAGGTCTTGTAAAAATGAAGCTAATTTTGTTAAAGTCCTTCATAAATAATCTCAATAGATACTGGCTTTTGTTCCAGGAAGGACTATCACAGTTCACAAGTTAAAAAACAACATCACATTCCTGTCTCTGTCAAATAAACTTGTTACCAAGAATGTTATAAACATTCATTCAGCAGAGGTTTTTGTTGCCATAAATTCAAATGCAAATTTCATAATGCCATAAAGTTGAATGCAAACATACTTTGCTTTTACTGATGTGAGTTTCAAATGCAGTATTTTTATCTAAAATGCACCTAACACAAACTATTCAGACATGAAGAATAACCGTATAACACTGTGCAACTACAATTTTTTGTTTTTCCTAAACTTCAGGGTAGATGAACTATTGTTTTTGTTTAGAAGAAGATGAGCAGATGAACGTCAGAAAAGTATTTTAAATCACAGACCAACGGTTCAAACATAACATCCCTTTGGCAAAAAGAAAATAACCTTGGGGCAAAGAAAAGAGAAACATCCACTTTCTAATTTAAGAGTTTACAGCGCAATGCAATTAGTCTTAAAAATAGCTCTAGGACTTTATAAACAACAGAATGGCAAGGCTGTCTTACATGTGATTTAGGATGATTTGAAAGGATCTCTGCAAAAAAGAAAAGAGACACAGAGAGACAGAGAGAGACAGAAAAGCCCCCCATGACCTACTTCTTCTAATCACTTGGAGACGACAGGAACTAAAACAAACGTTTCCAATAAGAAAACGAAAGTAAAGCAGGGCTATCGAGAGGGGGGAAAAATGGCAAAAAGGAAGAACAAACTTACTTTTCATAAACAAACTCCTCATCCGTACAGAAATAGTGCGTGTTGACGGTGCTTTTGGGTCTGTTCCGCAAAGTAGCAAAATAAAGTCGGTCTGAAATACAGGAACCGGGGGGGGGGGACAAAAAAACAAAACAAAACAGAGGCGATGAGCTGCTGAAGGATCCGGTCTTTTCCAGACAAGTTGATCGCTCGGTCTTCACTTCTCAGCTCCGAGCGTCATTATTAAAGCCACCAACCGGCCATTATAACTTCAACGGGAAGCTTTGGGGCTCCATTTCATCGCAGGCATCAAAACACCTCAGGGATCATCGTCCTCGAGGAAAGCGCTCGGGTCAGGCTATCCGAGGGCGTCGGAAAGCCTCACCTCCCTCTTCACCCGAGATTTTTTTGGGGGGGGCTTCGTGCTTACCCAGCTCGGCCACCCCACTCTTTTTCCCGCGCCTCTTCTTAACATTCTTCCCATCCCACCCCACCCCAAAGTTTACGCGATTCCGGGGATCTATCTAACCCAATTGATCCCTTCGGGACGTCTTTCTTGCAGCCCCCCCATCCCCGGCCAGGCAGGTGCTTGCAAAGCACGGAAGTCAACAGCTGGGGCGGGAGAGGGAAAGTTACGAGCCCCGCCGCCGCCGCCGCCACCCCAGCTTCTCCTGCGCTCACCTTTGAGCAACTCGGAGGCGCCCAGCAGCTGCTCCGAGCCCAAAGGCGGGCTGGGTTCCATCCTAAAGAGGGCGCGGAGGTGCGCAGACGCGCGGGACGACGTCTCGGTACTCATGAGCGCCCCTCGGAACGGCGAGCTCTCCGGTGGCGGCGGCGGCGGCTGCAGGAGCAGCAGCAGCAGCGATGGCAAGAGCCCCGCCGCCCAGCCGGATTCACCAAAAGCGGCGCCAGCAGCAACGGGACATGCTCGGGGAAGGGAGAGCCGAAGCCGGCTGCCCTGGGTTGCGCTCCAGCCGCCGCCGCCGCCGCCGCTTCTGCTGCTGCTGCTGCAGCCACCAGAGACTCCTTCCCCGCCGCCGCCCGCATGGGATGGGGAGTGAGCACGCGAAAGGAGGAAAAGGAAAGGGCGACGGCTCCGGGACCCAGCGACCCGCGGGAGTGGCGGAGGAACCGGCCGGAGGGTGGGGTGGAAAGGATTTCTTCGCCTCCGTCCCGCCCTCCGGCGGCTTAAAGGGGCAGGACCCGGTTTCCAGGCAGCCGGTGCTGCGGTGGCAACCACGTTACCACGGGCTTTGTTACATACGCACCTGGGCTCGGGCCGAGGAGCGACGCCTCCGAAGGGCTGTCCCCGGATGGCACCTGAGGCCGCCTCGCCTCATCTGCCCCGTCAGGTTGCGAAAGAAGAGCAGCTCGATTTCCCCCTCTCACTTTCCTCAGCCTCCGCGCTATTGGGGGTGGCTGGGTTAAACCATCGCCTTGTGCCAGAATTGATAGGAAATAAAAGGCTGAAATGTTTTTAACTTACTTACCTCTCTTCCCCCCCACCCCCACCCCCACCCCATATGCAAAACAAAAGATCACTTGGAGTTAAGTAAGACCTTTAATGATGTTTGCTTCAAAATGCTGGAGAAACTTAGCCACTCGAAGGCAGGCTTGGCGTTTAACTAGTTCTAGTCCATCTCAGCAACAGATGAAGTGTCTTCACGCAACCGGCAAACTATGATTTAGGTTTTAAGGATTGGATTCTGAAATATTTTGCTAAAATGGCATATCTGCCAAATCAAGGAACAAAAGCATGCCCCCCAAACAATTTTGTCCTGTTTAGTTTAGTTTTGTTCTTGGTTATTTTCTGTGAGTTTGTATTTTATTCCTTGAATAAAAAAATGGGGGGGGGGGGAATATGTCAAGTTACTTAGCCATGTAACATATCATGATCTTGTTCACACATCATGATCTGTTCTATACCATGGTTTATAGATCACAATTGCTGTGTTCATACAGTAGGCTAAGCCAAAAACAAATCATAGGTTAGTTGATTGAGCCAAACCATTATATCCCTTGATTTATAGTTTATAACAAAACGATGCCCCTTTGCCTTAGTACATGTTCATACCTAAGTCTTATTCAGCCATAGGCAAATGAAAGATTATTTCACTGCTTGATACATGGAAAAGTGGAAGTCACCATGAAGTTTTAAGATGATGTCAGAAATATTTCCAATATCCCACAAAGAAGACATGATTTTTTTGTTTAAGCAAATAGTTCCTTCATCTTGGAATGGATTCTTCTACACATAGCTCACATTTCTTATTTAGCTGATGATTAACATTAACCCATAGTGAAAATAACAGCAACTGATTGTTTTAACACAATCAACACATTACATGACTAGAGTAAAGTTAGGTCCCATGCCTCGCATCACTAAAATTATTGTATGAAAATAGGCGAACATGAATAACCTGCAGTTTCAGAAATCTTCAAGTAGAATGACTCTTGGATTTACTTGGGCAGCAGACACTTCAAAAATGATTTGGAAAAAAGTATTGTTGACTTTTTACAAGCACCACACTTCTCTCCCATTCATTAAGGAAGGCTGTCTGTTTTTAGATTTCGGAATTAGCCTTTTTAAAAGCATATTTTTCAAGCTAATGTAAAAATGTAAAAAAATGCTCTTTTTCCTGGGGACAGATAAAGAATTAAAAAGGGGAAGAATAGTGGAAAGGTGGAAGGGAAATAAGGTATATACAGTATTAGTAGATATAAGGGAACTGTATTATTAATTGTGAATGTAAGAAGCGAATATGATGATGTTTATTGTTTATTGTAAAACAGAACAGCAGATGAAATATGAAGTGGCAATTTGGTTTAATTATGAAAACTGAAATCAAAAGACAAAATTGAAATGATAAAAAGTGTGATGGGGATTTTAAAAAAACATGTAAATGATGAAATAAAAAAATTAATTGATGCCACACTAAGAAATCAGGAATTAAGGGTGGATAGTGATATTACTTATGCACTAAGCAAGGGGAGGGGGTTGTAGAGATGGACCTGGGGGGTTCATATAGCCACTGGGCGGGATGATGGGTCGTTTGGGCGCAGCAGAGGGATCACGGAAGGAAATTTATCTGGGGAACAACGAGGTGTTGGGAAGGGCAGTGCAATTGAAATAGTGAGTGGGAGGGGCAGATACGACGGGCGCAGGAGACCATATCATGTTCCGGGGGTGCGCATACACTGTCTACGAGTGATTGCGCACTCCGGCCCCCAATGCGCGACTCGGGTCCTGGGTTGCACAGAGCCTCAGGCCCTGGGTCCACGGCTGATGTTATGTAATGCCAGGTCTGTTGTTAACAAAGCCCCCCTCATTTGTGATCTTATTTTGGAGGGGGGTGCAGACCTGGCAGGTATTACGGAGACCTGGTTGGGCCACGAGGGGGGGTTCCCCTCGTTAAAATGTGCCCACCAGGTTTCTGTGCATTTCACCAGCCAAGGGCCCAGGGTGAGGGAGTGGCGGCAATTGTTAGGGAAAGTCTTAGTCCAAGGGAGACCACTGTTCCTCAGATAGCCGGATGTGAGTCCCTCCTCGTGAAGTGGGGCCGTGGGAGGCAGATGGGTTTGCTGACTACGTACCTGGCTCCCTACCACGTGGCGGCGACCCTGCCCGAGCTGCTCGACGTTATTGCTGGGGTGGCGGTTGATACCCCCAGACTTATTGTCATGGGGGATTTCAACCTGCCATCTGCAGGTGAGGCGTCAGAGGTGGCTCGGGAGTTCATGGCTTCCATGGCGGCCATGGACCTGACCCAATTAGTTCAGAGCCCCACTCACACAGGGGGACACACTCTGGACTTGATTTTCATCTCTGGTCAGTGGTTGAATGATCTTGGTAGAGGGGATTTAGACATTAAACCCTTGTCATGGACAGATCATTCTCTTCTTCGCTTGGACTTTCCTGCCATTTCCCCCCGCCACAGGGAGACGGAACCGATTAAATGGTTCCGTCCCAGGTGCCTGATGGATCCCGAAAGGTTCCTGACGGAGCTTGGGCCATTTCCTGAGACCCTGGCACACGACTCGACTGAGATGAAGCGTCGGAAAATACGCCTAGAGAGCATTTGGAGGACTAGTCAATCCGATTCTGACCGGATACTGGTGAGGTCTTATATCAAGACCTACCTAGTGGCGATAAAAGTGGCAGAATCTAACTATTTTTCCGCTCTTATCGCATCTGCAGAGAACCGCCCAGCCGCCTTGTTTAGGGTGACCCACTCCCTTCTTCGGGGGGGAGTGCGGGAAGATCCCTTGCAGGGTCGAGCTGAGGATTTTGTGCAATTCTTGCATGATAAAGTCGCTCAGATTTGGGAAGGCTTGGACTCCGACTGGGTGAGTCCAGGGGAGGAGACGAGGGTAGGTCTTGAGAATATTATCTGGTATAGATCAGTGGTGTCAAAATGGCAGCCCACGGGCAGGATGGGTCACACGCAGGCCACACCCACCCCAGTTCCGGGAAGGGGAAAAACGTTGCGATACGTCACGTAATGGCAATGTGACGCCACAAGTTTGACACCCGTAGTATAGATTATTAGTTCTCATTCATTACATATGACAAGAGTTCTTTCAGAAATGCACATAGAAGAGACTATAATTTCTAAAATTATGGTAGTTTATGTAAATCCACCACATCTGGTGACACTTCTGAAAGGTCTTTGAAGGGCTATGGCACCTTTTCTTGAGTCTTCTTTCACGAACTGAAGAGAGGTGCTGCCCTCACACAAAACTAACGCACCTCTTCCAAATAATTAGTGAAGTCTGAGTAGCAGGGCTCTATTTTTATATGGCATGATGCTGTTTTCCATTCCTTTTCATGATTTGTGCTGCATGAGGAATACAGTATGTTTTCTTTAATTAGTATTGAACAATATCTGATCCATGGCTTATAATTATTTTATGTGGGTTGTAAGGCTGGGCAGCACAATTTTCAAAAGGGAGGTTTTCAGTCCACACAGAGCACTTGTCTGCAACTCTTTAAAACTAATGCATATTTTCCTGTAAGAATTGTGTGTGTTACTGATAGATGCCATGTTTACACCTCTGCACACTTCAAAGCGTTAGTACATTACTAAAACTACCTAGAGTCACTATATCAGTGAGATGGGCAGCATACAAATTTAATAAATAAATAAGCATTATCACTCCATTATAAATATGGGAAACTCTAGCTTCCTTTTTTGTGTCCCATAAATTAAATAAAGGCATAAACAGGTAACCAACTTATATTTTTGGATTCCAAGCATTCAAATTGATCGTGTGCAGGATGGTTTAAAAGTAAACTCTTATGAACTGAGTGAAATTGAATTTCATGTAAAATTGTATAGAATGCTTTTTGACTATTTCAAATTAACATCTTGCACATAAGTTCATGAATGGTACCAAGGATGTAACCACTGTTATGGTAGTTACATGTGATAAATATATAACTGACTAAACATCAGTCTAGCTTTGTGTTCAACCTTGAAGAGTAGAGAAGAAATACAACCGTTTGAAGTTAGGTATGGTACTATGATCTTACAATTATTACTGAGTTCTCAGAAGTTACTTTTTTCAAATTTTTTATGACGACCTAAATGGAATGATAGCAATAATATTTCTTTTACAATACAAATGTTGGAAAGTATTTTTAACCCATAGTATACAGTGATGGCTAACTTTTTTGCCGCTGCGTGCCAAAAGCGGGGGAGAGTGCAGGGGGTTGAGTGTGCGCGTGCCCACACTCATAATTCAATGTGCATCACCCCCGTGCATGCACGTATGACCCCACCCACGCTCCCACCACTTTTGGCCCACGATGGCACGGTGAGCCCGGTAGGCCTGTTTTTTGCCCTCCCCAGGCTCCAGAGGCTTTCTAGGAGCCTGGGGAGGGCCAAAGCAGCCTTCCCCACCCTCCCTGGAGGCCAGAAACGGCCCATTTCCCGATTTCCGGTGGGCCTGAAAGGCCCAAAAATCAGCTGACTGGCGTACGCATGCACACTGGAGCTAAGCTAGGGCAACATTCGTGTGCCGACAGATATGGCTCTGCGTGCCACCTGTGGCACACATGCCATAGGTTCGCCATCACGGGTATAGGAAAATACTTTATTCTGGGTGCTATCCCCAAGGAAAACCACAGAGGAACCTAGCAGATTAAAAGTTAAAATTATAAGAACTTTTCAAGAACTTACTTATTTTTCCCTTAGGCCTTCCAGATACTTGTCTTCACAATGTCAGTTACAAACCGACCAGCATAAGCACTAAGAATACTGATCAGGCATAAGAATCTAGATTCTGTGGCATCTGATTGGTCTGTTGTTACTCTGGTTCAGGTCAAACATCATTCTATCTTAGAGTAATAATTTAGATGACTAAAACTGTCAGTAATATTCTTAATCTGAATGTATCAATGAGTCCATATTATGGAGAAGACAGTGGAAATGAATGGTTACAAGGACATTTTCCTCAGAAAACTTGATTTTTGTGTTATTTTCTTTAATATTATAACGACATTAATAATTATAACCATTTTCAGATTCAACTGTTAAATATTACTTTCAAAAATATCTTTCTATTTTCTTTGTTCAGTTATTCTATTGTAGCCATTAATTACATTGTTTGTTTCATATTTGTAAAAGATAGCAGTTAACATTCCACTTGTGATTATTGTACAGCTCATTCAACTGGCACAAATATTGCATTAATAACCAAAATCATATTTATATAAATAACACTATATTTATAAAACAAAGTTTGCAGTGCTTTGCTGACTGTTCCATATATCCCAGCCCAAAGTTCTTTTTTAATACCTCTTGGCAAAATCTTAGAGGAGTGCCATCTGCTGGTGTATTGAAAATTGGGCAAATTATTTAAATAAAGTAATGAGTCTCGTGATGCACTTTACTTCCATTCATTATTTTCTCATCTAAAATGGGTCAACAGCACTATGCAGAAAAACACTTCCATGGATTTAGTAAGCAGGCTAAGATTCTTTTCCTCCCATTTTAGGATTATGCACAATAAATATAATGACTTTAAGACATGCCGAGTTTCACTAAAGTAATCCACTCTATTACAGTATCATTTAATTTGTATAAATGTGGTTCAGAGTCTCCAGCATCTGAATAAGCCCCATCCTTATAAGCCAAACAAGCTTTGGTTTTTAACTCCAGTAAAAAGCATTAGCTCCAGTTGATGTTTATTGCATGGATGTATTTCTGGTTCTTCTTCTGTAGGGTCTAAAGCAGAGATTTATAGAACTTACTCTTTCTCTCTACATATAATTAAAGGGCTGTTGACTAGGCTAGGAAATTAAAACATCTTGGAAGAATGCAGTGGCAAACCATTTCTGTAACACTGCCAGGCAAACCATAGATATACAGTCACTGGAAGATGAACTGAAGAACAGTGTAGTATAGGAGTTAAAGTAACAGAATAGAACCAGGGAAACTTGGGTTTCAGCTTTACCCACAACCATGGAAATTCAGTAACCTTAGGCCTATTGAGGCTGCTGTGAGGGGGGGGGGGAAACGGTGGAGAAAATGCTGCATTGAACTGCATGATGAAAGGCAAGATATAAAATCCAACAGGTAAATAATATGGATGAGAAGTGAAACGTCTTCAGAAGAAAGAACAAGAAAGTCCAGTTGCCTCCTGAAAAGGCATCTTTGTGAGAACTATGACCTGATTGACTGAGAATCTCCACAGACTTTTAAGTAAATAATAACTAAATTTAAGGGAGTATTTACATATAAACACATAGAGATGCCCATGTACATCTGTTAAATTTTCACTAATTTCAGTGAGGGAAGGAAAGTCATCCACTGGGTGGGTTTCAAATTTTTTTTACTACTGGTTCTGTGGGTGTGGCTTGGTGTCCGTGGCATGGCTTGGTGTCCGTGGCTTGGTGTCCGTAGTAGGGTAAGGATACTGTAAAATCACCATTCCCACCCTACTCCAGTGGAAGGTTACTGCAAAATCCCCATTTCCTCCCGATCAGCTGGGACTTGGGGGGCAGAGAATAGATGGGGACAGGGCCAATCAGCATTTTTACTACCGGTTCTCCAAACTACTCAAAATTTCCGCTACCAGTTCTCCAGAACTGGTCAGAACCTGCTGAAACCCACTTCTGATCCAGCTGTACAAATGAAGTTATCAATAATAAAGTTTAACTTGAAAGTGACTTTAACTTTTGGAGAATTTTGGACCAGAAAGGCAGGTTTGCTTTACTGAAATCTAAATCATAGATCTATAGCTAAATGGTAATCCAAGACTCTTAATGTCTCCTCTAGCTGGAATGAATTACATTAAGACAGGGCCTTGAACAATGTGCTTCAGATACTTAGGGAGTATTCATTTTAACACTGGGAATAAAGAAATGTGCAGTGGACATATAATGTTTCTTTGGAAATAAATCTGAAGTAGGATTTTATTTCCAAGACATTACAGTATTGTATTTAAAATAACATAGCACAATCCTAGATAAAGATTACAATTTAGTCATTTCTAATCAACCTTCAGAGCTGTAATCTTATATACATTTAATTCCAGTAGTTGGAATTCATTGGCATATGAGCACAAAAGAAGGAATTAGTCTACTTTCTGTATAATACAGCTCTTCAGCCAATAAATAACCATGAGACATTTCTCATTATTACACATTTTTATTAGCAGTTCTTTTAAAAAATAAAGATGAAAGAACTAATATCCCAACAATATGACTATAAAAGAGAAAAATGTGCAACTTCTGAATTTACAAAATACATCAAAATACAACTGAACTAGGCAGTTACATCTCCAGGAACCACTGAATTCTAAATCATACATTTTTTTTTTCAACAGATTGAAAATTATTGAGCAGAAGGAAAAGAAATATACAAATTCAGATACAGAATAAGCCTAAGTGAATGAACACAAATATGGCACCTTAATATACAAGGTAGCACAACCTGTTCCCAAACCAAATACTAATATTCATTTTATTAACTTGAAAGCAGCAATAAGCCACCAGTTTCAGATACACGAGCCTGAAAAAAATGTGCATTCAAATAAAAAAAATTGCAATTGAACTCATATTGATTGTAGGCTGAGTAAACTTTGATACAATTTCTTACTTTGGTCTCTATGTTCTGCCAACATACTGTGAGCTGCCCCAGATCACTGTTGCAGATGTTGGCTGCAGCTTTTGTATAGTAATCTATGCTTAATCTTTTTAATCCGATCAAAATATTGCACAGATAAAATGGGGGGTTCTTTTGGTAGTGGCAAATATTCAGTATAAAGAAGTTGGATATTAAAATATGGATTGAACAGCTTTGGATGGAGGGGGCTTGATTCTTTGAAAAAGAAAAAAAAAAGAAAAGAAAAAAGAATATGGATTATATAGGATCTCTAGATCTCAGACTTGGTTTCTATGGAGTATATAGAGTTGAAAACACAATTGCTGTTCTTGTATATACAAATGTGTAGTTTACAGAGAAGATAGCAACTTGAAATGCTAGGAGCTTTTCAAATTTCACTATATCTGTCAGAAGTGCTGCATTCTGAATTACGATTTGCATGGAAAAAATTCCCAATCTTGTAACTGCCTTTATTAGCTTTTACCGATAGACAAGGGATTAAACATTTTATTTTAGAGTTACAGAAAGATTTCAGATTGAATATTCACCTAGATATTATAAGTTGTATAAATTCAGAAACATTTTATCATTATGTTAAAAAAAAAACCGCTGCAAATTATTTAGCTCTTGGCTTAAGACATAAAATAGCACTGCCTTCAAAATTCAAAATTTTTTTATTAAAGATTAGTGGAAGATGAGGGCAAACTCTTCACATGTCTCAAGATCAAGATAATGTATTTGTGTCAAATATTTCACCATGTTTTTTTTTTAAATATTATTTATCTGTGAATAGGGGAAGAAAATAATGTTATTGTAAATGTTCTCAAATCATCAAGTTATTCCACAGAAAATATTTCATTATTTCTGTGGGTGAAACTATTGAGTGTCACTGGAGCAATATCTGCTATAAAAATCAAGTGTAGCCTCGTTGTACAGATGTGTAAAGAAAAAACAATGCTACCATTTTATGGAGAATTTATGCATTGCTTCCTTTTATTGGCATATTTGAACAGGCAGGCAGGCTGAAAATGAAAAATGGTTGTTGGCTTACACACTGTGGCTGGAGATACTGTATATTTGCAACATCGATGACGTGAATGCACATGGCTTTCTGGGACAATCTGCATTCAAGTGTTGGGGGTGGGGGGTGGGGGAGAGGCTGCCTGAAATGGGGATAAATAGCGAAGCCAACTAAAAAGTTTTCACATGCTGAGTACAAGAGATGGAATGTTTCACCCAGACTTTTACATCCCCAAAGAGCACTTCCAGAAATTAGCTCCAAATAATGAGTACCCTACAGATTTCTTGACAGACTTCCCTACTTGATTGATATATTATTTGAATTGCCGAGAAGCACGTTGAAGCATTTACTGGAGCATATTCTTATACTTTATTCTTGTGATTAGCATAGTTTGGAAAACCAAACTGAGAAATCATAATATTAGAATATTTTAAAGGCATGTTGCCGTAGATGCTAGCCAATTTATTAAGGCAGTAGGACCTTTGCAGCAAGTGTTCTGCCCGGTGCCACATCCCAGAATAACCACTGTTGCTTTCTTTTTCTAAATTCCTGATGTCTACTGGCTTCACAAACATACCCGATGGCTTTCCAATATGCTTGGCTACCAAGAAATTCATGGCGATATCGTCACAATTTTGAGTCTCATCGATCATAGCGTGCACAGTTTCAGGCTGCTTTTGAAAAAGTTCTAGATATGCACTGTTGAAGAAGGCAGCTCCTATTAGGATCATTGAATATTGGTCTCCATTACCAATGACAGGACCCTGAAGTTCAAAACTCCCATAGCTGAAAATCCCTGCAGGGCTGGGGATGTGCTTTCTGGGAACAAATCCAACAATCTGATCTGGAAATTGCTGTAGGAAAAGAAAAACATCATAATATTGCTATTGGGCGCCTGGTTGCAAATAAAAACAATTGCAAAAGATTTATGACCCAATAAGAAAAGTATACATAAACAAGACTTGTTTATAAGATGTCCCCCACATTCAAGTTTACTATCACTGCAAATTTAACCACATTTTGTGCCAAGAACTGACACATAGTTAAAAGTTGATGAGTAGAGTTCAGAAAAAGCCCTGATTTTTATATTGGCATGTTTTATGCACTCAGTAGGGCCCAGTTTGTCTATGTATTCTACAGCCATTTGTGTGTCTTCTGTGCCATATTATAAAAAAAGAGGATTAATTTTTTTCTCCCATATCTCATTCCCAGACTGAGCATTAGAGATTATTTCTGAAAATCCAGAAGAGGTTTGGTCTTGTGGGGAGCTCCACATCAGCAATATCCCAATTTAACTAATAATTCACATATTCAAAATGCACCAAATTCATAATCTAGTGCAGGGGTGTCAAACTCAGCCTGCAGGGTGCTTAGATTTGGCTCGCGGGGCTGGCCTGGAAATAGCAAAGAACTGGCCCATAGTGCCTCTGCTAATGAAAACGGGCCATGCCCCCCCGCGTGCGGGGCCCCACCCCGTTTTGGCCAGCAGAGTGCTGCAGGAGGTCATCCAGGCTGAAAACAATGTTTGTGGGGGTGCGCATGGCCCCCTGTGTCCAGTTTTGGCTGGCAGGGTACTGCAGGAGCCGGTCGGCCCATCTCCCCCCCCCTCCCGCCAGCCTGCAAAGGACAACTACAATGCTGATCCGGCCCTCCAAAAAAATCTAGTTTGACACCCCTGATCTAGTGTAATCCTAACAACTATCTTATAAGTACCAATATTATTAATTTCCAAAGCGTGCAATTGAAATACTTGCCTAAGGGACAAGGGGAGATCACAGCATAAGTAAGATTTGAATTAGGGTCTGCTTGCCTTTTAGAATTGGTGTTACTAAAGATAGTCCTCGACTTACGAATACAACTAGCCCCAAATTTATGTTGTTAAGTGAGTTTTGCCCCATTTTACGACTTTTCTTTCCATAGTTGTTAAGTGAATCACTGCAGTTGATAAGTTAGTAACCCAGTTGTTAACTGAATCTGGCTTCCCCACTGACTTCGCTTGTCAGAAGGTCACAAAAGGAGATCCCACAACCTTGGGACACAGCAACGGTCATAAATAGGAACCAGTTGCCAAGCATCTGAATTTTGATCACATGATTGTGGGGATGCTGCAAAGTTCATAACTGTGAAAAATGGTCATAAGTCCCTTTTTTCAATGCGATTGTAACTTTGAACAGTCACTAAATGAACTGTTGGAAGTCGAGGACTACCTGTATGCTATACCAACTCTCAAGATACATGCAGAATTGTAATGAATTCAGTTTGAGTCAAATGTGGGAAAAAATACTGCTAATATCTATATTTGTATGGCAGAGGGGAAAACCATGAGTTAAATATAAGGTGTTGCAAGATACAAAAGAAAGGAGGACTGGCACACTTAATTTGAAATCATATTTTGCTGCCTGCTCTTTGGTCCGGATGAAAGAATAGAGGTTGCTAAGAAACAGGAGACTTTTGGAGTTAGAAAGGCATGATTTGAGCTTTGGGTGGCATCTACCGTATGATGCCTTAAGGTTAACGTAGATTTTAAAAACCATTTTGTTTAACCTGACATACTGAGAATACGGAACAGATATAAACGTAGGCTGTGCCCCAAAATACCGTTCTGGGTCTCAGCACAGAAGCATTTTATAGAAGGGAAATTATTAAACATAAATGATTGAGTGATATATTGTCAAGGAGAATGTAGAATAATAATAAGAGAAGAACTGCATGATAAAATAGATTAAAATGGTGGTGCAGTGATTAGAATGCAGTGTTGCAGGCTAATTCTGCCCAAGGTCTGGAGTTCGATCCTGATGGGCTCAAGGTTGACTTAGCCTTCCATCCTTCCGCGGTTGGTAAAATGAGGATCCAGATTGTTGGGGGCAATATGCTGATTCTGTAAACCACCCAGAGAGTGCTGTAAAGCATTATAGAGCAGTATATAAGTCTAAGTGCTATTGCTAGAAACATAATACACATGGATCAGTGGAAGAATATGTACTTGAAAGAACTGAAATTTAGAGTAATATTACAGTCTTAAGGAGAATTTTTATCAAATGCTGTATTGTTGATACATTCACTCGAAAAATTGGCTAGGATGTATAAAGGTTCTTCAAACATATGTTGGAAATGTAACAAAGATGAAGGGACATTTTATTATGTTTGGTGAATGTTTAAAAAAGCCAGAAAAATTTGGACTCAATTACATACAATAATACAGAAGATTTTAAAGACGTATATAGAATTGAAGCCAGTTATTTTTCTTTTGTGTCTATGTATGTTTGTGTACATGTACACACGCACCCACAGAATGGTCTACCACAGGTAGAGATACTTCTCTACCACAGAGAAATATCTTGCTGAAGTCAACATATAAAGTGCCATAATTTTTTCCAATTTATTCATCAATCCCAAAAGAAAAATCTCTGCTTTCAATATATATATATAGTCTTAACTTTCAATCATCACTGAACGAATAGTCATAGCCCAAGGACTAAATGTATTCGTTTCATATTTGACTTCTCATTCCCAACCCTGCACCCTATGTTGTGAGCTAGAGGAGGTGGGTACAACAGCTTGCTTTATTTATTTATAAATTTTATATTGCCGCCTACTTGTACATGGCAATTCAAGGCGGCTTACAAGGATATTTCCTTGCATCCTTTGAACTGCTTCTTCAAAGAATACTTTCCTATTCTGTGTATCTTATCCTCGGAAGTCTGTATGTGTAGACAGAGTAAAGCAGATGATCTTGACAGAGACAGGCCACATCCTTTACCAGTAATAGACAAGTGGAAGAACATGGCAGAAGAAATGCAGAAGTGGCTCAGGCGGTCACCTCTTTAATTCTCCTGAGTATAAGGGCAGGGCAGTAGGGAATAAAGCATAATCAGACTCTTTTATTGATATAGCCAATCTCAATAAAAAAAGTTTTAGTCTTTTTGTGAAGCTGATTACTTAGTTTAGTCTACATAGTAGGGCTGACAGCGTGCTTGCTCAGTGAGCTATCTGGTATGGTTTCTGTGTTAGGGCTGTGTTAGGACCATGCAGTGCTTCAGATTCAAATGTGCTACGTGCGCATTGCAGCTATTTGCAGTTTGCAAGCCAAATATTTCTTTTCCTGGGATCAAAAAGCAGCATTAACTGTTTCTTTATAGGGATGGATGTTTTTGTCTACATGGTCAACAACTACTGGTCACTAACAGTGTTTTTGGGGATTGTTGTTACTGTATATACTGTTTCTGTATTTTCTACTGTATTTTCCTTTTCCCTTCCGGGACTTGTCAATTAAAAGACATGATAGTTGTTCCACTGGTACAGTGGAAATGTGTCTCTTGCACCTCATAATAAACATATAGAATTGGCCCCTCTGTTAAATTTTCGGATGTGTAGTTCAGCTTTTGGTATGCTGGTCAAATCTGACATAAATCTGAATTTCAAAACATACCTGAATTCCTTCTGTGTCTGACGCATACCTAGCAAGCATACAATCTCCTTAGAAAATCTTGGCATTTTTGAAAATCACCAATTTTAAGAAAAACAGCTCTCTATGTATGCTGTGTTTCTTTGAAACTAATTTCTAAATGTGACTGGAAGCAAGAGTAATTTTTAAGTAGGGGTACATGGAGGATCTTTGGAGACCAGTATAGTACATAACTCAAAACACTTTTTGTACTAAATAAACATGCAAAGCAGAATGCTAACATTACCTGCCAAATGGAGAAAGCGAAAACTAGGTCATAGGCGCTAACTAGGGTATCATCATCCATCATCAAAACAGCTGAATGGAGAAAAATGCATTTTAATGAGTGCCTACATTTACCGAGAAAAATACTTACAACAGTTTGAACAATATTCATGGTGACTGGAAAACACAGTTGCCCTTTGGCAGGATTTTGCCAAATTCAAGAGAACCCGAAATATGTTATCAGCGGCTAAAACGTTCTCTTGTTCCAAAAATGAAGAATAATTAGTGAAAAAGCCTCTGGATCTCATCATACCAACAATCACAGAAGAAATGTTTCGTTCTGGGCAACATGAACTCAAGCTTTTATATTCAAATGGATTCTGCTTTGTTCAATAGGGCTTAACTCTGTAGTAAGAACGTTTATGAGTTCAAGTGTAAGCCGGGTTCATATATTGGTGCAGCCTTGATGGCGCAGTGGTTAGAGTGCAGTACTGCAGGCTACTTCTGCTGACTGCCGTCTGCCTGCAATTTGGCAGTTCAAATCCCACCAGGCTCAAGGTTGACTCAGCCTTCTATCCTTCTGAGGTAAGTAAAATGAGGACCCAGATTGTTAGGGGCAATATGCTGACTCTGTAAACCGCTTAGAGAGGGCTGTAAAGCACTGTAAAGAGGTATATGTCTAAGTGCTATTGCTATTGCTGCAATCTATATCTTGATCATACTCTATGAATATACCACAATTAGAAGTGTTTACCATTCTCCTTTCTCCAAAATTTCTGTTGTTAAGGGAGACAGTTTTTAAGTGAATCTTGACCCAAAGGTGCTTTTTCAGGAGCAACTGGGCTTTCTTGTTTTTTCTTTTGAAGACGTTTCACTTCTCATCCAAGAAGCTTCTTTAGCTCTGACAGGATAGAGGGGAATGGAAGGATTTATATTCCTTGCAGACAGCTTCCATAAACCCTTCCATTCCCCACTATCCTGTCAGAGCTGAAGAAGCTTCTTGGATGAGAAGTGAAACGTCTTCAAAAGAAAAAAACAAGAAAGTCCAGTTGCCTCCTGAAAAAGCACCTTTGGGACAACCATGACCTGGAGGACAGAGAATCTCTACAGATATGAATCTTGACCCATTTTACCACCTTTCTTGCCGCAGTTGTTAAATGAATCACTGCAGTTATTAACTTAGTAAGACAGTTGTTAAGTGAATCTGGCTTTCCCATTGACCTTGATTGTCAGAAGGTTGCAAAAGATAGATCACATGACTCCAGGACATTGAAAGCATCATAAATATGAGTCAACTGCCAAGCCTTTGAATTTTGATAATGTGACCACGGGGGTGCTACAACAGTCATAAATGTGAAAAAGGGTCATAAGTCACTGTTTTCAGTGCCGTTGTAACTTTGAATGGTTATTAAATGAACTGTTCTAAGTTTAGGACTACCTGTACAAATCTCCTGCTGCCTCTTACAGTCTGAGAAGTTTGGAGGGATGGTCCATTCTTTCTCTGCCCGTTATATAGCTCTGGCAAACCTGGTATATCTTATCTAATCATTATCTAGGCATCCCTTCACCCCTTTTCAAGGTCTTTCTCACATACCTTGCGTGCTGCATGAATTATTCTTTAATAACTACTCCTCCCTTTCATCAATAATTCCTTTATTGTACTATAAGCCGTAATCATTACTGATGTAGAAGTAGAAAGAGATAATAAGAGAGACAATAATTACCTTTTGTTTCCAGCTCCGGGAAAACCTGAAGTCTATTCCTCATGTGATTTACGGTTTGCACTTTGAAGATGACAGGGACAGGATGAGGTCCCAAAGTATTCCATGTTTCTTCAGGTGCTTTCTCCCCAACATTATTCCACACAACTATCACTTTTTGTAGGTGAGGCATGGCTTGATAGTGATTTAAAAGCTTCAAGAGCAAGTCTGTTCTATTGTATGTCTGCATAATAAGAGTAAATGAATCTGAAGCCAACTGGCTTTGGGATTTTCTCTCCCTTCGCAGAGTGATCATTTTATCTTCCTTAATATTAGGTAGTAAAGCTGTTAATGCACCTGCCACCAGAAGCAGCAAAAAAATCACTATAGAAGAAAAGTGAAGTAGCCGGATACCCATAATTCTTCCAGGTAGCTTGCAGGTATGGTAAAACCTTAATTATTTTTAAAAAAAGACACAAGAGGTGAAAGTTAGTCAATCATTCATGATCATAATGCTATATATAAAATTAACACTAATACAAGGGCTAAGCAGTTTCTTTAAGTTGGCTGCTCGAAATTTAGGAAATGAAAGCAAAGCATTCCCAACTTGCCATATCCAAAGTATAATCTAACAACTACACAATTCTTCAACTGTATAGAAGACCAGGATTGATTGTATAGCTTGAGTTGGACTGTTTTAGTTGGACTTCATAACATTAATCATGCTTGTAGATGACCTTCAGCCGTCTGGGATGGATGGTTCGCCTTGGTCTTTTGATGGCTTACTAATAGCATACTCACTTCTCACATTCGAGCACATATTGGTAGTTTACTAGTCATCAAGACTGAGGTTCCTTCCAACCAAGGTAACTTCAGCTTAGCCTGATGATCTCCATACCGTATGTAGTAATAAAATAATAAACCAAGGATAGATCAATCTGCACATTTATTTATTAAATATATACTGAGTCTTTCTTCTTATACACCAACATGCCTTGCAATAATTTGAATGAAAATATAAAAAATAGAACATGGCATTAAAATCAACTATTATTTTAAAGGATTTGTGGAAGTATTATTATTATTATTATTATTATTATTATTATTATTATTATTATTATTTGAATTTGTATACCGCCCAACTCCCGAAGGACTCAGGGCGGTGAACAGCCAGAAAAAATACATATAATACAAATGTTAAAAAGCATTAAAATACAATTAAATAATTTGGCCAGGAAAATAAAATTTAAAACACCCCAAATTCTTAAGACAAATTTAAAATTTAACATTTTTTAAAAATTTAAAAGTTTAAAAGAGAGGTTAGGCCAGGCTGGCCTGCTGAAAAAGAAATGTTTTGATTGCACGGCGAAAAGTAATACGTCCGTGCTATTTTCTAAATACTCAGAGAGTAAGCACATTCCATATTCAGAGAGTAAGAGCACAGAAAAGTCCCTCTCCCATATATCAAGTGTACAGGCTTTAGTCAGTGACATATATTTAAAAGTCTCTCTGTTACTAGTCTATATTATCAGGCATGTTCATAGCAGATGAGATGTTCATTCCTAAGTCAGGCCGTAAGTTGTTTAGATTTTTAACAATCAACACCAACACCTTCAATTATGCCCAACAGACAATGGGTAGATTGGACAAGTGCAGATTCTTCAACATAGGGAGTATAAGATACCTGAACTTTACATTTTTACACCCATTTTAATTTCCAGACACTTTTCAAGCTCATTGCAATAGTCACAATAGATTGCAACTAAAACAAGGATGACTGTCACCAAATCTAAGCAGCTTAGAAAGAGATGCAATTAATGTATCACTTAATAGTTTTGTAAACACACTCCTGGCCACAACCATCCTCTACATATTTAATTATAGCTGGGAATGAAACAGAGTATTCTCAAACAGTAGATAAGCTCCTTCTATGACAGCACAGCTCCACCTAAAGTAGACTTTGCTTCAGTCCCCAGTTCTAGTTTCCTCCTTATTAACAGCATCTTCTTCTTGCCTGAGTTTAATTTCAGCTTAGTTTCTCTTATCACATCCATCATCAGGATCAAATAATGATCCAAAGTAATGACTGCACTGAGCAGTTGTCTCCCAGCTTCAACTTCTGAATACGGCATGATAGCAAGGACCAGATTGTACTTTAAGATTCAATCCTACCAGACAGCACAGAAGGATATCATAATTTATGGCAGTGACGTCGAACCTTTTGGGTTTGGTGTATCAAAAAGGCCACAATTCTCAAAAACTGAACATATGAGATTAGCCTGAAGCAAATCGATCTTGTGAGTAGAGGGGGATATTTTAACAACCATTCCCTTTAAGCAAATAGGAAACATCCCAACCAGAAGATGGCATTAATGACGCCTTAACTTTGGGGTCATCTTTATACTGTATGGTCTAATTCAGGGATGTCAAAACTGGTAGCCCATGGGCCGGATGCGTCATGCGCAGGCCATGCCCACCCCAGCTCAGCAAATGGGAAAAAGTCACAAAACATCACGTGATGACAACGTGACATGGTGAGTTTGACACCCGTGGTCTAATTTGTTGATGTAGAGTCAAGCAGGAATAGTCTTGCTTCTCCATA
Organism: Pantherophis guttatus; assembly: GCF_059756535.1. Taxonomy (NCBI): domain Eukaryota; kingdom Metazoa; phylum Chordata; class Lepidosauria; order Squamata; family Colubridae; genus Pantherophis; species Pantherophis guttatus. Next base: position 87,235,692 of record NC_142065.1, read on the forward strand.
TAATCTCTCCGTGTCCTCAAAATCCACACACTGGAAACAATCCCTATGAATAGGATGAGTAGTTGTCTAATTATCTTTCTATTACTTGACCTAACACTGGATTCCAAGTTGAGGAATATCTGAGCAAATTTGTTTGCAAAGAATTTATATCAGCCTTGGAAATTTGGATTGCTCTGGTTCTCTTCTCCCAACATCTTGGAGGAGATGCCCCATAAACCAGAAAAGCATCAATGTGCTATCCTATGAACTGCAATGGGGTCAGAGAAGAATGTTCTCTTTATTGTGTCGACAGACATAGAATAGGATACTAAATGGTCCTTAAAAGGGGTTCTGTTATGTCCCAGTTAGGGATGAAAAGACTGAGGCAAGACAGGTTGAGGTAAAAGCTAACAGGATTTATTTCACTAACATTGTTCTAACAGGTTTGCTAGCATTGCGACCAGCAATGGCTGCTCGGCTAACAGGAGCAGCAGCTGTCAGCCTTTGACGGCTCCTTATATACTCGTGTCTGAATACAAACAGCCAAGCACGGCTGGAGACTGGAGGGGAGCAGGTTCCTTTTCTGCAAGTGATAGAACTGGGTAATTCTAATAATTATATGCTGAGTTTTATTCATCTTGAGTGTTCCTTTATTTGTCCTCTCCTATGTCGACCTTCAAGATAGGTCAGATCATGGAACAGACAATACAAGGACTACTGATACTTTATTGTTATAGTATGAGGTATAAAAAAAAACAAAACTGCCAAGTATCCCTCTTATACTTTTTCTTATACAAAACAGAAACCAGTTGAAGTCATTTTGAATTTCTTTCCCAGACTTTCTCCTTTCCCAGGACTGAGTTTCATTTACTTAGTAAATCTTGCATTCCTTCCTCAAAGTTATCTCTGTATTCCTCTACAACCTTATTTGTTTCATTATGCTTGGTTCCCTAATAAACCAAGATGCTGATTGGGTTTTGCTCAAGAAAAGAAGATGCTTTAAAATGATAATGTCAACTTCCTGGAACCTGGATTTGGTCCATAGATCAGCGAAAGAGTGCAAAAATTATTGTAGATAGAGACAAGAAATTTCTCAAGAATAGTCAGCAAGAACATTCAGATCCATCTGGAACATGAACTGGACCATTTTAAGCAATCATTAAATTCTATAGTCTACAACTGACCACAGATCACTACCTCATAAATTTATTCCCACCAGCATATTCCTGGGATGGTTCTGAAATGGTGAGCAGAAATTGCCCTAAATCACAGAAATTTGACATAGATGCTAAAAGGACACTATTATTTCTGTGGGCTGTTCATCATCATCCAGGTATGGATTCTATAGATTGGATCCCAGACCCTTTGTAAGAGGAAGCAATATAGGTAGTCCTCAACTTGCAACTGTAATTGAGCTCACAATTTTGGTCGTAAATTGCCAGTCACCATGTGACCAGAACTGATTTTACAACCTTTTTTGCAGCAGTCATTACGTGAACTTTAAGTGAACCTAATATTCACTATGGGCTGGTTTTTGCCAGAAACCGGAAGTAAATGTCAGTTTCTGGCAAAAATGTCGCAAAGAGCAGTCACATAGCCACAAAGAGGCACTGTAAATGCAGGCTGGTTGCCAAGCACCCAAAATGAGATCATGTACCAGGGTGTAATTCCCATTTTCTGGGTCCCTTGTAACATTGAATGGTCACTAAGCAACCAATTGTAAATGGATGACTATCTGTACATCATTCAGTCTATTATTTCAGAACAGGCATTCTTAATATCAATGAGGAAATAACACAAAACTGGCAAAGGACCATTCATAACCTTTGGCACATAATACTTTAAGTAATAGGTACGCTTTTATGTCCCACACCATTTGGGTTACTTCATCAAGGAGAGCTATTCAATGAAGAAGTAAGAATTTAAATTTAGATAGCTTACTGATGAAGGCCCAAGGTGATTCAAGAGTATATAACGGGTGCATATGAATTAACAGATACATAATATTTTCATCTGAACAAATATGTGCTGAGTGAGGAATAGCAGGATGCTATTTTCAGAACAGGAACAATTTACATAAAATTCTATGCAAAAAAGATTTATGCGACAGTAGACTGCAACATTTGGGGGAGGTGTATATAGAATTATAAAATGTTATAATCTAGCATAATAGTGGGACTGACATCAGAAAGAAACTGCTCAGGGTTCAGGTGCTCACTTCAACTCAAAGGAGAGGTTTCAAAGAAAATTTAAGGTTGTATAATGATTAGATTACCAGATTAGGCAAAAAGACATCTAGATTCAAACCTTCACTTGAGCTATGATGCTTATTTGGTAACTTTTGCTCAGGCCCTATCTCTACCAACAACTCCTGTGATGGGGAGATAATAATGCATGCTGCTTTGAACCACATCAACGTGGTATATAGATATGATAAATGAAATCCAATGAATAAAGCAAGGCCTTGATCAAACAGTAAGCCAAGAAAATAGGCTGAGGATAGGACAGAGAAATGAAAAGCTAAACCAAAAAGAAAATGGAGAGAAAATGCTTGTGTTCATAACCAGAGATAGACAGCGCTTTTGAGGTAGGAACCACATAACATTCTGAAAGCAACCAGTAGGTGTTCTTACAAAATGGCTGCCATGGTTTGCTGATCGCAAAACATCCATTCATCAGATGGTGAACTGCTTTTTACCATCACAGTGGGATCCTTATTGTGGCTAAAGAAATCTTACGGAAGAAACTGGTGATCTGCACAATGCCAGCTTCTGTACTGTGCTAGAAACATGTTTTGCTTTTATCAATGTAAAACGTAATACAACAGAGGAACGGAGGGAGGAAGCCCAAACTGTTAAAAAGAATACAAAAGCAATTTAGAAAGAAAGGAAAAGAATATAAAGGTAAAGGTTTCCCCTTTCTGGTTGTATCCAACTCTAGGGGCGGTGCTCATCTCCGTTTCTAAGTGGAGCATTGTCCAAAGATATTTCTGTTGTTGTGTGCCAGCATGACTATATGATGAGGCTGAAGTGGTATATATTTATCTACTCGCATTTGCATGCTTTCGAATTGCTAGGTGGACAGGTGAACAAAAATATACAAGGCATATATTCATAGATATTCTACCCTCTCTCTCAGCCCACAATGTCAAGCTTGGGCAACAAGCCAATCAGTCAATTCCTATCCAAACCAATCAATCAATACTAGGTTGAAAGCCAATTTAGTTTAATGATTAAGGCACCAGGCTAGAAACCAAGAGACCCTGAGTTCTAGTCCTGCCTTAGGCATGAAAATTGGCTGGGTGACTTTGGGCCAGTGACTCTCTTTTAGACCACAGCATTAGATCAGGCAACAAGCTAGTTGATGAATCCCTATCACAACCATTAAATGAATACTCTGCTGTTCTGAAAAAAAGCAGGCCCTGTCCTTGCAAGAAAATGAAAATTCTACACACACATTTCAATAAATGGTAGCTATATTTCATGATAATAGCTAACCTCTGTTAGTAAGTAATTCATCTGTATATTGCTAATAAAATCTCCACAAACCATAGAGCTGTTTTAGTCTTTTAGCTGTAAGCAGAGCATATAGCCAATCCATTCTTTTTCTTCTAGTGTCAACTTCCATACAAAGGTATTATCATTCAGAAAAATACCAACATTTGAGAATATTAAATCTTGTTTCACAATTATATATGTAATAACCTCTTCCCCAAAATAGCTATTATAAGATATTGGATTAAGCCTTTTTTTAAATAAACAGAACACAGTTCCTAAATAAGATGTCTTGTTTTGTTTCTAAAAAATAAGACATAATTTAAGATCTATTGATGAGTTTGATATTCAAATTAACACTTTTCATTGTCTGTGTAAAACAGGAAACTCTATAATTTCTTACTGCATTGCATATCAAATTGAATCATTGCCATTAGTATCAGCAGTGCTAGAGGGTAAGTACTGCAAAATGCCAGATGCTAAAAGACTTTGTCTTTTGTAAGGTGGGGGCACTGAATCACTATAGGCCTTAATCAATAATGATGCCATGAGTATCTTCCTCTACTGCACACAAATATGCTTTGCCTACTTAGTCTGTTCCACTTCTTGTTAGGTTGAAACTTTTGCTGGTCAGCTTTTGTACTCAGGATCTATCAAAGACAACAACGGTGCAAGTCACCATCAACAATCCCCAGGAATCCCTGCAACCCTAGTCTTCTCATTGTATTTTCGATAAACCTGAGCACAGACTAGCTACATATTCACAATCTGCATATTCATTGGGACAAGATTAGTTTTTCAGTTATAGTCTACCCTGTTTCCCGAAAAAAAGACATCCCTTGATAATAAGCCCAATTGGGCTTTTGAACGCATGGCAATAAGGCCAAGCGCTTATTTCAGGGTTCAAAAAAATATAAGACAAGGTCTTATTTTCGGGGAAACACGGTAGTTGAGAGCTAAGACTTACTGATGAATTCAGGTATGAAGTTTGACAACTGAAAACAATAATAACAAGGAATAAGGCTTATAACAGTGCAGTACTTTAGGACAATATTGGATGGATTTCAAGCTTGAACTATTACAATGCAATGCAACAATTTAGACACTGTTCACTTAAGGCAAAGGACAGATCCAAGTTAATTTTTGCCTTATTTTTAAAACTGAAACTGCAGTTTTTCTCTAACCCCCCTCCCCAACTTTGACTTCTTAGGACGTCTTCTCTAAGCCTAATTTTGAAAAAAAAAAAAAGAGAGGATGTATGCTGGTATTAAAACAATATAATTTAATATATCCCAATCTACCTCCCTTCACCACTGCAATATTATAACAGACACTTCACTAATCAATATCTGATACTGGCTTGTACATCACCTTTAGTTCTGTACCTATAATGCATGGGGGGGGTGGAGGTGGGGAAGAAATCACAGTTTTTCAACAGCAAATAGTTTGAAAGGCCAAAGCACCACAATTTTAAAGAAAGGTATAGGTTATTATGAAGATGACTCAAAGGCAGTAACACCAACAAAACATGATAAGTATGCACTAGGTACAACAACAAGGAGCTGTGGAATCAATAACAAAAACTTTGGGGTAAATTTCTAGAGGCATTGGAGAAAAACTGGGGGAATCATCAAACTTTCAACCACTGGATGATTAAATATGTATTCTTGCAAAAACACAGTGACAAAATAACTGCAGATCAAACAGTAATCTTCAAATCAAGACCAAAGACAAATTTCAAACTAACCTGAAATTACAGTGCAATGCAGTTTCATTATACATGTGCTATTAATGAATAGGAAACTTAATTGGGCACCATGTATAATGAAGAATTCTCACAACCCCTTGCCCAATGAAGAACTGTTGTGAGTTACTGGAGATCATATTACTTGCTGTGGGTATCCTAGGATGATAAGCAATCTTGGCTTCTAAAAGACGGATGATAACACATCAAAGTTACACATGAAACAAAGATACAGTTTCTATAATGTGTGCAAGTTCTTTCTAACCTGGTGCACTTTAGATGTGTACAATTACAACTCCCATACGTATTGATTATTCCAGCAGTTATAATCCTATCATACCTGAAGAATACTCGATTGGGAAAATTGCCCAAAGCATTTTTGGAAATATCTTCTAGAAAATGTTTTAACTTCTGCACAAGTTAATTATTAACTGCTGGGTTCACATAACATGGTTAAACAGGTTAAAAATCTAGCAGTTTTTTGTTTCTTTCAACCTTGGTTAATTTTTTTTTTTTTTTTGTGGCTCAACATGTTATGTGAACCCAGTCAATTCATTTAGATTATGACTGAAGAGATAATTTAATAACTCAGTTAAGTATCAATTCCCAAATATTAAGAGATAGTACAATATAATAGTTCTAGTGTTTGTCAGGATGGGAAAGCTAATGTTCAACTGATTAGGCCAGTGCCATTCTCTCTTACCTACCTACTTCACAGATATGCTCTTATGAAGATAAAATGAAGACATATATTAATATAAGACTCTTTCAGCTCTTAGAGGAAAGACAAGATATAAATCTAAGAAATAAATTTAAAATAAAGAAGTACCATCTGCTAAAATAAATGTTCAACTTTGTGATGGTTAAAGTGTTTCTGGATTAGGAACAGCTAAAGTAAAGGTTTCCCCGCACATGCGTGCTAGTCGTTTCCGGCTCTAGGGGCGGTGCTCATCTCCGTTTCTAAGCCAAAGAGCCAGTGCTGTCCAAAGACGTCTCCGTGGTCATGTGGCTAAACGCCGAAGGCACACGGAGCGCTGTTACCTTCCCACCGAAGTGGTCCCTATTTTTCTACTTGCATTTTTTATGTGCTTTCGAATTGCTAGGATGGCAGAAGCTGGGACAAGTAACAGGAGCTCACCCCGTTACGTAGCACTAGGGATTCGAACCACTGAACTGCCGACGTTCTGATCGACAAGCTCAGTGTTTTACCCACTGAGCTACCGCCTCCCGGGATTAGGAATAAGTATACCCAAATTCTAATATTCTTTAGGCATGAGTGCTGGCTGAGTAACTTTGGAAGAGTCACTCTCTCTCAGGCCTAGATTTGAGACATCTAAAAAAATCTGCCTCTGGCAGTAGACAAGCAAGGTAGATTATGGTCCATAATTTCCAATGAAGAGATTATGCAGTGGATTAAGTGACTGATAATTAATATATAAATGAGGTATACACTGTGGTTCAGCAAATCAATCCAAATATTTCTGTGTAGGAAGCCAAGCAGCAGTAACATTTCTAAATATTTAAACATGGAGAATGCTATGTTTTTCCTCTAGGCATTAGAAACAAATAATGTTTTAATTTCTAAAAAGCATAAAAAGCAATCTAACAGAGGAATCCTATTTGGTTGAACTCACCTCATTCCTGCAAAGGAAGTTTTTTTCTGTATTTATCAGGGTTCTTGGTTTAGGATAAACTTTACTTCTGTTGGAAAATGAAATAACTCAAAATTAGGCATTGTCATATTGCTTTAGGAGCTATGCTATCCTTCCCCAGTTTGATGACCTCTCAATGTACTGAGACTGCAATTCCCTGAATTTCTAACTTGCATACAGGCACAAGATAATAGGATCTAGCAAAGACATTTGTAGGCAAAGCCTTTTCCATTCAAAGTGTGCCTGTTAGATGTTGTTAATAATTCTACAGTCTATCACTGCAAAGAGACAAGATCTGACATCTTTGTTTTTGTACATCTTTCTGCCAAAATATGCATTCATGTCTTCATTACACGGCGACTTCTATAATGAGAGCCTCTGAATGTAAACTTACTTCCAAACAGACCACACATTTAGTAAACAAAAACAGACAAACTATTTTCAACTGAATGTTCTGTCTTGTTCACCAGATGGTTTTAATTTTTTTGCTGACACATCACATCTAGATCAAAGCATTTATCAGTCCTTATTTTAAGGTTACCTATGACTGGTAGCCTCTCTTGCACAAAAAAACCTGACAATATTGTTAGAGAGGGTACAGATAGGAATAGGTTCTTTGTTAGTATTTTTCTGAATCATCTTGAAGCAAGGCAATTGATTTAGGACAAAAGTGTTTATTGAAAATTTGTCCTTGGGTTTTATGATACTCTCACCTGTTTAGACCATGAATGTGTGTGCTTAATATTTTCTATTTGCAGTTTCATATTATACAACTCTGGAAGAAATACTAAACAATCTCAGTAGGTTTCAGTCCCAAACGTGTGTGTTTACAAAACTTCAGACCACAAGAGTTGTGTGTTAAATATGACAGTAATACAAAGCTGCATGGTATAAGGAGCACGGTGCACACTGCCTTTCCCTCCTGTACCAAAGGCAGGATATGAATCCATCAAACATATAAATAAATAAGCCAACGTGCGTTTGATGAGTTCTTTTGGAGCACCTTTCCATAACTGTCGCACTCTGGGTATTGGACTTCAAATCCCAGAATTCGCAGGATGAGTCCAAGATATGTGGAGGGAATGAGCATGGGGAAGGCTTATTTCTGAATAATCATCTATGAGTTTCCCTAAAAGCTAAGGATATGGTAGGTACAATTGTGTGGAAAGACTGTGGTTGCTGCAGCTAACCCTGCATCAAAGCACCTCTCTTTTTTAGGGGGCTACCCTCCTATTTTTAATACATTCTAATCTAGACCAAAGCATTATTTTATAGACGTCTAAGTCCGTAAGAAGCTGTTTAGGATATACAGTATGAAAGGGTTGTCAGTGACGCAGAGACGAATATACAATTTCTTTTCCTGGCATTATGAAATCTCCGCAACATCCTACAGCTATTTATTTTTCTCGTCCCCATGCAAGTCCACGAAAGAAATGCAAAACGAGTGAGATCCAAGCAAAAAGATCCCGAAGGCTATTGCTTGAACCAAATATTTTCTTTTTGAGCCCCTCGGTTTATGGCTCTTCCTGGACCCCTCTACGGAACCCCAAAATATTTCTTCTTGGCCACCCACCCACCCCGGGCCACGTATACGACACTGCATAGCTTCTTAACCACAATCACAGCTTCGGAGGGTCCCCTGCTCACCTGCAACCAAGGGGAGGCCGAGGCCCGAGAGCGAGTTCACATATCAGCAGGAGCGATCGCCTCGGGAATTAGGGAGCCGTTCTCAAAAGGCGTCGCTTCCGACTTGCAACCCGTCTAGCGCTGCACCGCACGATTCAATCGCAATTAAAAAAACATCCATCGCAACGTGAGAGGAACGCAAAAGGGGGCTGGACCCGGTCCCCGCAGTCCCTTCCTTTTTTGATTCCCAGTGCTTCCTGTTGAGGGAAAGCGCCCCTCCTCTAGGCTCCGGCTTTTGCCAACGCGATCGGGGCAAGTCACCAATAATAATTTTGCGGGTATAGAAGGGATTTCCGTCCCTTTTTTCTTTTCCCCAACTAGATCCCCGCGCCCCCCACCCCCAATCGTAAAGCCTGTTTTGGGCGCCCCCTCCTTATTGCAGCCTCCCCTATTCTGGAAAGGCTGTAGGAGGAAAGCCGTGTTAAGCCCAGGGCAGGCAAAATTCAGGAGGAGTCTCGTAACACCTTTTCATGCATTTTATTAAAAGGAAGTCCTTTTGATAATCATACAAAGATCTGCCTTAATACAAAGATCTACAAATAGAAATAGAACGACTATGGCCAAAAAAAAGCAAGGGTAGTGAGAGGCACTTCCGGTGCAATTCCAAAATGGGAATGGAGCAACACTGGAACACTATCAGCGTTGACAAAATCACTGTAAATCATTTGCAAAAGACAGCTTTACTTGGAACAGTTTATGTCCTGCAACCTACTTTTAACATCATCATATAACATCTGCCTATTCCAGGGCCTTGGGAAGGACTTGATAGGTGGATAAAAATGACAAATCCAGCTTAAACAGTTGGCTGACTGTGTGAAAAACTATAATAATAATAATTTGGCATGCCCTGTTTGCCCCAACACAAAGATACCACACTAACCATATGCTGAAGTCAACAATGCAAAACATCCTCAACCTGTATCCATCCCACTGCAAAGGCAGCCTCCTACTGTTTTTTTCTTGATCTCCTTCAAAAGTAGCACTATTTAGTTTTCCCCACAAACAGTTTGTGGCAATTGTTTCATGGTAAATTTAAGAGGGTGAAAACCAGTAGTGGTTTAAGGCAGGGGTCTCCAACTTTGGCAACTTCAAGCCTGGCGGACTTCAACTCCCAGCTGGCTGGGGAATTTTGGGAGTTGAAATCCGCCAGGCTTGAAGTTATCAAGGTTGGAGACCCCTGGTTTAAGGCATCAGACTTGAAATGGAAAGATCAGGAGTTGTAATCCTGCCTTAGGGACAAAACCTGTTGGGTGATCTTGGGCTAGTTGTTCTCTCTCAGCCCTATGATGGAGGCAATGGCAAATCAAAACCTTGCCAAGAAAACTGCAGGTACTAATCAGGCAATCTCTAAAAATTCAGATACAACTGAAGAAAAAAAAAACCTAAGGGCAGGGCCTATCCTGCTGCTCCTGCCCACAACTATGGTAATTGCTGTGGACATTCGCCTTGGTTATTTGCCTTTAAGCCGAAATAATTGAACCTCTGCTGTGGTGTTGAAAAGCCAGCTTTCCCATGCCTTTGATTAATCTATGAGTGACAGAAAGAGGTAATGTGGAGAAGCAGGTTTTTAGTGCCAGTTCTTCCTACTCCCAAATACCTCCTTCTATCTAGCTGAAGAATTGTTTCCCCTTGTTTCTGATCCCACAAGAAAGGTAGTTCCCTAGGGGGTGGTTCTATTCTGGAAAGCAAAGTGGGAGCAAGTAACCATCAATCGTTCTATAGGATTATTTTCAATGTGTGTGTGAATGCATAGGCTCTGCAGCCTACACCCTCTGGGAAAGGGTAAGAATCTAGTTTCTCCTTCTTCTCCCTACCATGCCTGCTTCTCATGACGAGGCGGATGGAACTGGTGGCAGGAGAAATGGAGGCAGTGGGATGGAAAAGTGAAGGAGAGCAAATGTGGAAAATGGCTCCTTTGGTGCTGGTTACTGGTAGCAGATGAACTGTGGATAACTTAGCTTACTGACATCAGAGGAAGTACTGTACTCCTTACACAGCTTCCCCTCCTCCCCCAGGATCTCATGACAAGAGAAAAACCAATTCTCCTTTATTCCCTAGCAGGGGTCTAAACTACGTTCAGCATGTTTCTGAACTGGCATTCTTTTATTCCTGTTACTGCACTTGATTTTTATTTTGGATTGATTATGTTAAACAACTAAACACAAAGATAGTTTTTTCACTCGTGTCATCACTCTGCTGAACACCTAAATACCACAGTACTTGTATTAGGTCAAAGGATCTTTACCCATGTAGTACAGCTGAATAGGTAGTCCTTGACTTATGACCACAATGGAGCACCAAATTTGTTAAGTGAGTTTTGCCCCATTTTACGACCTTTCTTGCCACAGTTGTTAAGTGAATCACTGCAGTTGATAAATTGGTAATCTAGTTAAGTGAATATGGTTTGCCCATTGACTTTGCTTGTCAGATCACAAAAGGTGATCACATGACCTTGGGACACAGCAACTGTTATAAATATGAATCAGTTGCCAAGCATCTGAATTTTGATCAGATGATTAAGGGGATGCTGCAAAGGCCGTAACTGTGAAAACAGTCATAAGTCATTTTTTTCAATGCCATTGTAACTTTGAATGGTCACTGAATGAACAGTTGTAAGTCAAGGACTACCTGTATTACTATTATCCTTCTCATCATTTCTACTACCTCCTTCTGTTGGTATCTTATGAATATATTTTATTGTTTGTATCTACACTGAGTGCTTATGCACCTTATGCAAATTCCTTGTGTGTCCAATCATGCTTGGCCAATAAAGTATTCTAAAGTATTCTAATTAGGTGCCATCAAATTAGCATGGCCTCTTACTCTTTCTTTTGGAAAGAACTCTTGAAGTCCATAGGTTATCCTACTTCCTTAACTTGGTAAAGTAAAAATGCTTAGGCAACAATCCTAGACCAGTTAGCCTTGGAGAGACACTCATTAATGGAATTTACTTCTTTGTAGCATGTATATCTGTAATGTCATGTAGATATATTCCCACCGTACTCAGTGCAGGTTACAGCGAAGTACACGTTAAGGATTGGCTATAAACCTGTATTGCTTCAAGTCAATACAGGTAGTCCTCAACTTAAAACAGTTCATTTAGAGACTGTTTAAAGTTACGGCACTGAAAAATGTGATTTATGACCATTTTTCGTAGTTACGACCTTTGCGGCATCCCCATGGTCATGTGATCAAAATTCAGATGCTTGACAACGGGTTCATATTTATGACTGTTGCTGTGTCCCAAGATCATGTGATCACCTTTCGTGACCTCCTCACAAGTGACGTCAATAGAGGTGAGGTGGCGCAGTGGTTAGGGTGCAGTACTGCAGCTACTTCAGCTGACTGCTAGTTCAGCAGATCAGCGGATCAAATCTCACTGGCTCAAGGTTGACTCAGACTTCCATCCTTCCGAGGTGGGTAAAATGAGGACCCAGATTGTTAGGGGGTAATATGCTATTTAGTATACTGTCTTTGATGTAAGCCATAGGAATATGACTAATAAATAAATAAATAAATGGGGAAGCCAGATTCACTTAGCAACCAGGTTACTACAGCCTCCATGTTGTTCCCAGCGTCTGTTTTTCCCCAACTTGGAACTGAACCAGATGGATTTTCCTTCCAACACTAACTTATCAACTGCAAGGATTCACTTTTAACCACTGTGGGGAGAGAGAGGTTGCAAAATGGGGCAAAACTCACTTAACAAACGTCTCGATAACAGAAATTTCGGGCTCCACTGGGGTCCTAAGTCGAGGACTTACCCATATACCTCCGTCGCCCTGGGGCACCATCAAGCGTCGAAGCACAGATCGCTATAAACACGTGCATCACGCAACTGTGCGTGCGGCGCAAAAATTCAACCTACCCCATCCTTCCTTCCTTTTTCTCACCGCAACGTAACTTAGCCACCCCCCCCCCACCACTCCTACTGCGCAAGCTCACTAGCGACGCTTGGCTCCGGCTGTGCCGGAAGTCGGTGCTCAAAAAAGAGAGAGAGGCCGGCTTTTGCCTTGCAGGCGGGGGCTGCCTGGCAGACAAGCGAGAGTTGGGGGCGTCGCTGCTTTCTCGCCCCCCTCCCTCTACGCCAGGCGAGGCCCCGGCTTTCCCTTCCGCCGTTGGGAAAGATGCTGCCTTTGTCCATCAAGGACGACGAGTACAAACCTCCCAAGCTCCATTTGCTCCGAAAGGTCTCGGGATGGTTCAGGTACGGGCGAGTTGTTTGGGGGGACGGTGGGTGCGGGGGACGACGACAGATACATCTGCCGGGAAAAGCCCGGGGTGTCGGGGATCTGGGAGCCCGCTCGGGGAGGACGGGAGCTGAACAGGCGGCAGAGAATGGGAGAAAATGGAGCAGCGGGGACCCCCCTCTTGCTGAGCTGGAGGCCGGGAGATGCCTGGCTTGAACTACCGGGAGGAACCGAAGGAAGCCTCCTCGGGTGGGCTGGATGTTGAAAGCGGATTCAGCTGCGGGGCTTGCCGACGGGGATCTCCCGGGAGGCGGTTTGGAGAGGACGAGGATCTCTCGGTTCCTCTAAAATGGATCGGCCGGCTGGCCAGGATAGAAGGAGCCGCGAGGTTTGCCTTTGGCAGCATCTGTCTCCTATGTTGGCGTGGACTCCAACTCCCATCGCCCCCAGCTGGCAAAAGGAGGGGGGGGTCCGAGCTTGCAGGGTAGGAATGCGGTGGAGAGAAGGGGCCCGGTGGTCCCTTAGATCTGGCGAAGGGGCTTAGCGGGGAGTGGGGCTGGGGGTGGGGGGAGCAGTGTCAAGACTTGGCTGGCCAGGACGTGTTTCTGCGTGGAAATCGGAGCTAAGGTGTGTTGAGTGTGCGGTTTGCGACTGTCGTTAAGGCCGATCAGGCATGGGAGGAACGGCTCCGTCCACCTTCTCCCCTCCTCCCGCTTCCCTGCGAGGCCTTGCCGGGCTTTGCATTAAAGCCGGGATCCGGCCTCGTGGCTTGACCCTCTCCCCGGTCCCTGTTTCCAGGTCGATCCTCTCGGACAAGACGTCGCGCAACCTCTTCTTCTTCCTCTGCCTCAACCTCTCCTTCGCCTTCGTGGAGCTGCTGTACGGCATCTGGAGCAACAGGTACAAAAAGGAGGGAGGCGGAGGGAAGGAAAGAGCCGGGAGGGCGGCGCTTCTCCCTCCAAAGTCAAGTTCAGCGCTGCTGGTGTTGCCACGTCTCCCTCTGGCAGGGGCCGAAGGGGATGGCCGGCTCTGGAGAGGAGCGCCATTGGCTTTTGGGAGAGGTTGGTCTCAGCCTTCCTCTCCTGGTCTACTTGAGACCTGATCATGGCTGTTTTTCCCCTTTACTTTTAGATGCCAGTTAGTTAGTAGAAGCCAAGTTTTTTTTTTTTTTAAGCTGCAAGGTGAAAACCAGAAAGGTTTGGGGCAGATCACACTGATTGCCCTAATGCAGGGGTGGGCAGCTGTGGCTCTTTTACAACCTGTGGACTTCAACTCCCAGAATTCCTTAGGCAACCAAGCTGGCTCAGGAATTCTGGGAGTTGAAGTCCACAGGTTGTAAAAGGGCCACAGTTGCACACCCCTGCCTTAATTTATTTATTTATTTATTTATTTATTTATTTATTTATTTATTTATTTATTTATTTTATTGGTTCGATTTATATGCCTCCCTTCTCTGGAGACTCAAGGCGGCTTACAATGCGTTAAGCAATAGCCTTCATACTTTTGTATATACCTGCTTAGTAGGGCTTTCGGCCCCCGCTAAGCGGTGTTCTTTTTTTATACAAAGTCAGCTTATTGCCCCCACAATCTGGGTCCTCATTTTACCTACCTCGAAAGGATGGAAGGCTGGGTCAACCTTGAGCCTGGTGAGATTTGAACTTGCAGTAATTGCAGACAGCTGGTGCTACTTAACAGCACTTTAGTCCACTGCGCCACTAAGGCTAATGTACTAATGGGAAAATTCTGCAGTCTCCCTCCAATATCATGTCCTCTCTGCCATATTTAGATGATGGTTGCTGACCCAGTTTTTTTTTATATATATAAGAGACAGGAGTTGATGAAACAATGACTCCTAAGGGATTGTCATTTGTTATTCTTTAACTTGCCCAGCTATGGTTTAGAACTGTTGAGGTGTCTAAACAGGTTCAGTGAGGAACGGCTCTTCTTTAGTAAAATATAATTACTCCATAAAAGATCTAATTGTGATGCCATTTGCACTGCCTTTATTAAGTTGTTGAACTAGATCTCACTGAATGTATAGGTCTTTATGGTTTTTTCCCCTCACAGGTATTGATTTTTACATAAATTAATTGTAGTGGCTGGTGGCTGGGACTTGCGTGTTGCTGTAGAAGCCATGTCTTATTTTTGGGAAGAGAGGAGTCTTTTTGCATCTTTGGTTCAGTTTAAAACTAAAATTGCGCAAACATGTATTGTCCTATCACCCATTTAGTTGTCTCAGTTTCATATCCCCAAACTGACAAAGACGGTAGTTTGAGAGAAATCACGACACAAAGAGTTCTGTAGAATCCAGTGAATTTGTTAAAATAATAAAATTGGTATTGTGGGGCATGATGCAAGATCCCTTTTGTGTGTATGATGTTACAGCACCTGTAGAAAAGGGTAGAAGCTTGCATTGCAATGGAAATCATCCCCACTTTCCACAGATGCTTATGCATAGGTTTTTTTTAATTTCTTGTATGCTAAGACCTGTTTCTGTGAGCCTCCCCCTCAAAATATATAATTATCACTATAAGGAGGCAGAGTAGCTTCTCTATTTAGGCATGTGTGCAATAATACTATATTGTATACACTTTGTGTATGCCAAGAATATTAAGGGATAGCAGGGATAAGCAATCCATGACCCTCTAAATGTAGTCTCTTACTGCGATTTCTAGAAATTGTCACTCTATAAAATAGGAAACAGTACATGTAAAATAAAATATGTAAAATAAAACACTTGAAAGAAGGCATACCCAATCAGAAAATGGGGAGAGAGCTGGTCTGTATAATTGTTGAAAATTAGACATGATTGAATGGATAGTTTAATCATCATATGTAAAATGATCTTATTTCTGTAAGCATCTAGTAAATCACATTAAAACATTCAGTATTCATCCATTTTGCTGGTTTGGCTGGTATATGTACTATATTACACAAATGAGTAACATAATTCATTTTGCAAATGAGTTTCTACATTTGAGCGTTATCTCTTATGATGCTATGTCTTAGTATAAGATGTTAGGGAAAGGTCTGGATAACTGTTAGGACATATACAGTTAAAATTTAATAAATATGTATTTTCTTTTAATAGGCTGGTCTTTATTCCCTGAGATATTTTTAAACCTTCAGCACTTTGGCCTACCCTAGCAAGTGTGAGGTTTCATGACTGTACTAAGCAGTTTGGCTTCCTTCAGACTTAGAAGCAATGGATATGAAAATTGTCCCAGAGTACTATGATACCTATCACCACCTGAATTCCAAAGTAGAATGGAAGGTGTAGCCTTTGTATGAAGTAATATCTTCATAATAAATACTCTTTTTTTCTTGGCCATCCAACCTAAATAATCACTAGAGAAGTTTGGATTAAATTTAAACAATTGGTAAATTGATGGACAGGGAAAGGTGACATTTAAATTGTGTATTTCTATTAAATTTTGGAGGACGTTTGAACTAGGTTACTTTGTAATTATGGTATTTATATCAGACTTCTGGCATGGATTTTAGCTTGATTGGATTGTTGGATGGAAGGTACTTGTGTCAGAAAGGTTTAAAGTTGAACTACATCAACTTCAAAGTACCTGGAAAAATGGTCAAGAAGGGGGAAGCATTCATGGTGAGTGTGTTCCATAATTAATGTTCCTTGGCAAAGAAAGCTCTTCCTCCAATTGATATCTTCTTTGCTTCGTGGGTGGAAATTTGGGAAGGAAAGAACTCCAAACCTAATGCAAGATATTGGGGCAGCTTTGTGTTGGCTAAGAATGCATTCCATCAATGTCTCAGAATGAATTCTGATAAATTCCATTTGACTCAGATAAGTTTATGTAATGAGCCTAATGAAAGGTATTATTCCTTTTTTAAATCCAGCTTTAAATTTGAGGATTTGTTAGTAACTCTTGATAACATAGTTCACTGTAAGAAGTCAAAATGAAAGTTGCATTTTGAAATGAAGGCAAAATCTACCAAGAGGATATATAAGTATGTACTTATATTTGGTGTGAATAATAGTTCCAGCTGAAACAAATCATGTCTCATCTTTCAAGAAACTGTGAGGTATAGCATCATTTGCATTGGTGACCTTGTTAACAAAGTTATGGAATGGTACTGTTTGCTATTTATTTTTTAATTAAATTAAACTTGTATTTATTGATAAATTCAATTAAATTAGTTCTTGGTCTTGAATGGACTGCACTTTTTTAGTGTGTTGTATATGTATTGTGAGAGATTTGGGTGAATAACAACTTAAGTAAATACAGGTCCAAGGGGACATTGTCACTATTACTACCAGTTTTTTTTTTTTAACTTATCGGTATTTTTTTTTAAAAAAATGTTCTAATGTATTTTACTTTCTATGACTGTCTGTACTTAACTGATTTTTTTAATCTTTATATTCCCAGTCTAGGTTTAATATCGGATTCATTTCACATGTTTTTTGATTGTACTGCTCTGTTAGCTGGGCTTGCAGCTTCAGTCATTTCAAAGTGGAGATCTAATGATGCTTTTTCCTATGGGTAAGTGTTCAAGTTCTGAAAAGCTATTTGTTGAAACAATCACCTGTTGACAATAATTGGGAAAAAACCATGTAATGTTATTATATGCTGATAAAGCAGTCTGAGATTTGTACTAGAATGGTTAATGGAATCAGGCTATAAATATTTATTGTGGAATTTGGCTAACGAAAAACAAATCTGCCAAACTAATCAACTGTTACTTAGTGCTGTTGCCAGCATATTTTCTAAACCCAGAAAACATTTGGTGAGCTCCTAAAGTTTGAAACTTCTATAATCTTCCTTTAAATAGATGAATCCTTCTGGTTCCCATTCTTTATGGCTTTTCTTCTATGTGGGATTGTCACTTCTTACTCTGTGTGGGAGCAACAGGATCCACTTCGTAGCTGCTATTGTCCTTCATCTAGTGTTATATAATAGCACTTCTCTTTGGGCTACAGAATTTTTCTCCTTTCATCCATGCATTGACTTCAATTTTCCTCTTAGGGGTCAGGGTACAGAGAGGCCACAAGGGCATAGATATGATAGGGAGAGCCAGATGGGTGTGGGGAATTGGATGCAGTCCACACCTTACTGACGTTTGGAATTGGGAGGGACCAAGCCCAGAATGGTTTGGATTGGGGTGGATATTTGGTTAACCACAGTAGAGAGTGCTGGGATTTCTGTCATAAGTTGGTGCAGTGACACGACATCTTGCATTATAACTACATCAACTTACGATGGAAATTCCAGTCTCAGTTGTGGTTGTAAGTTGAGGACTACCTGTAAGCCTTATTTGTTCTCATGATAGTAGCTTTTGATGATATAGAAATTACATTTGTAAATCTATGTATATATAAATTTATCTGAAAATACATATGCACTGTGTGTGTGTGTGTGTGTACACATAACACACACACACACACACAAAAATTGTATATATGTTCTCTCTTTTCCTACAAGTAAAATCTCCCCCTTTTTGTAGTTGTCTTGTCAGTATTACGTGGTTTGTCATCAACATCTGAATTGTGCACAAAAAGTCTTAAGCACACAACATAATACACTTTGAATTTAAGAATTCCAAGTTCAGAAATTTATTTGAGTATCAAAGGAAATTGCGAATGCAGTCTTCCCACATAAAAATCCATTCGTTGTTTTACTCCCCAATAATTATTTTCTCGGTATAATGATAAAGTGATGAACTTCATAACTGATGTTCAATAGTAGGATGTCAGTAGTCCTTGATATCTACATCACATCATCAAGAGATCTACTTTAGGCGCTGATCTTCCCTTCCGTTGATCTCTATGCTAAATGTATAGCTGTCAATTTTGGTATAAAATAAAGGTGTGCAGTATACTTTTACTGCTGAAGGTGGTATATTGGAGATAAGAGTGAAGCCTGTTCACCTGTCTACTTCTTTTTTTTTTAACATGGTTTTTATTCGACCAATCCCTTGCTGTAATATAAGATGTAAGTTAAATGGAATGAGGAAGAATTGAAATAGTTGAAGTACTGTATTTCAAGACTAAGGAGAGGAGACTTAACTATGTACTCTTTAGTGATAAGAGCCCCACCTCTTGCCTCTTTATATTCTACTTATTTGGATAACTGATCAAACATAGCTACATAGTATCTTCTGTATCAGCCAGAATAGTGGCAAGACATGAAATTAATTGTGGATTTGCATTAATCTAGAATGAAATTATGTGCTTCTTTTCATCCTAGGTATGTTCGAGCAGAAGTATTAGCTGGTTTTGTAAACGGTCTATTTTTGATCTTCACCGCTTTCTTCATTTTCTCTGAAGGGGTTGAGGTATGTTTTGAAGATGGTTAAAATATTTTCCTCTGTTGAAGGAAGAGATTTTTGCACAGAAAGTGGGTTTTTATTTTTAAATCCAGTTATGCTCACTGGGATGAAGTTATTGCTAAATGCAGCCCAGATAATGTAAAAGAGAATCACTTGATTGTGGCAGAGTATAAGTTCAATAGATAAATAAGTCTTACCACGTTGTTTAGGACAGGAAATGAATCAAAATGTCTTCAGGATTTGACAATTTAAAAATATCTTGCAGAAACCATTGACATGAAATTCAGTGAGATTTACTTAGTAGTAACTGCGGAAGCTGGTAGCCTTACAATACCAACCCTAATTCTTCAAGGAATATTATCCCATCATTTTTTCCATACAAATGTTGAAAATCTAACATTCTCAAATCTTCAAGACTTTAAAAATGCATGTACAAGAATAGTCCTTTTGATTACACTATATGTAAATTTTATTATGTTCACTTAACATTACAACACTTCTGAAATTTTTCCCCTCATTCTGCAAAGAGTAATTTCTCACTGATGTGCAGTGATTTGTATAAAAATTATGTCACAGTATAATTTATCTGGAAAAATCACTTTTGGATCAGATAAAAATATCCATTTATTCCAATACATATCTTGTTTCCTTCTGTATCTAATCAAATGGCTTAAGAACCTGAACATGAAATCATAGGGCTTCTTCGTTCAACTGCTCTCTGTAACTGGTATTTATAGTCAGTAAGTTTTCTGAACCTTACATATAGCCAGCAGTATAGAATTATTAGTTACCTTTTCATCATGGGTATGTTTAGTGCCAATTAAAAGCCATCTCCCATCAACCTGTTCCTTGGAATGATTTGAGTTCCAATGTTAAGTGAGATTATACTGTGAATGCTTAGCAATCTATCTTTGGGTTCTAGCAAAAATAACTAAAATTTCTGAAGTAAACTGTGCTAATGTTTATGAAAAGTTGAGAAAACCTCATTAGTGAGATCTGTGTTTGAGTTTCACTGAAACAGTTTGTTTTTCTGTTACAGAGAGCACTTGAGCCTCCTGATGTGCATCATGAAAGACTCCTTCCTGTTTCCATACTTGGCTTCCTTGTAAATCTGATAGGAATCTTTGTGTTTCAACATGGTGGACATGGCCATTCCCATGGTTCTGGTAGGAAGTGTTACCCATTCATTGTATCATTGACTTGTCCCCCAGAAGCAGGGGTACTATTCAGCAGGTTCTGACAGGTTCTGGAAAACTGGTAGTGGAAATTTTGAGTAGTTCGGAGAACCGGCAAATACCACCTCTGGCTGGCCCCAGAGTGGGGTGGGAATGGAGATTTTGCAATATCCTCAGGACTAGGGAGGGAATGGGGATTTTGGAATATCCTTCCCCTGGAGTGGGGTGGGAATAGAGATTTTGCAGTATCCTTCCCCTGCCAGGCCCACCAAGCCACATCTTGCCCACCAAGCCACACCCACAGAACAGGTAGAAAAAAAAATTGAATTCCACCACTGCCCAGAAGCCTCAGAATATCTTTGTTGTGTCCTTTGTGTTAAAGAGCACGCAAACAGTCACATCTCTTTAATTTAGTCAAAACAGGAAAGAAGCTTAAAATTGATGCTACAATGTCATTTGAACAAGTAACACTTTTTCTTTGATCAACTAATTTTGTCTTAGAAATATACAAAATATGAAAAATCCTTTGAGAAGGATTGTGGTGCTTAAAGTGAAAAAAATTATAGTTTGGAATAATAAAGGAGTAATTGACATAGAAATACAAACTTTTTTATTTGAACTGTATGGTGTGCTTCAGGTTATAGGTAAACTCAGAATAAAGCCATGTCTCCCTCCCACCCCCCAATTTCTTTCCATGTATCTCTTGCATGTTGATTGTATTCTGACTTATTAAACCACAGTTTCCCATTGTATCTGTCCATAACAGTGTGGTTCAGCTGGTGCTTCAAAAGGAATAAGTAAAACCAAGATAGCTTACTGATACAATGTAATTACACTCAAACTGTGTTAATGCATTAATTAATTTCAATTAATCAAGGGTACTTTGCAGTCAGGAGACTACATTGGTCTGCAGACATTTTTTAATATACATTTTAATATACATTTAATATAAATATTCATGAAACTGACAAATGCTGATGCCATCTTAAAGACATCCTTTCCTGCAAGGAAGAAAGATCAGGGCTTCTAAAATAGCTGCTGTGGTTCATTAATTCATTACATAAAAATAATTACATTTTTTCCAGAACTATTATGTAGTTTGGGATAGTATAACAACGGTGCAAATAAATAAAATTCACAAATGCAGTTCAATTGTTCCAATGTAGATTTTGCAGTCCCTTTAAGTGCAGCACATTACCTCTTAAGGAACATCTACTTGCATGGACACTAGAATGTTATTTGTTATTTCTGCTAGACTCTTAACATGTAACTTTTTTGTAACCTTAATCAAATCCAGAATCTTGATATGTATTATGATAAATAACATCCATCAATTTCTTTCTGCAGGACATGAACACAGCCATTCACTGTTTAATGGGGGTCTCAGCCACGGTCATGGAGGACATGGTCACAGTCACGATTCCAAGCATGGGCATGGACATGGACATAGCCACTCCCACGGAAATGAGCATGGACATTCTCACGATTATTGCCATGGTGGGTATGTGGGAATGTGCAGCAGGCTTGCACATCTGTATGCTATGTGTCTTCAAAAAGGGATACTTCTATAGATATGATGAAAAGATGCTGAAATCTTCTAGTAACAAAGATGATGTGTAAATTGTTGAATCTTATCTTTGGCTATCTAATCAATTTCCTGCTGTTTCTGTAATAATGATTTGAAAAAAAAAATAGTAAGGAAACCTTTGGTCTTGCCTCAGTTACTAGAAAAGGGTCAATCTACATCATGTGTCATATGTTTGCTCAACAGAAATTGTGATATGTGCATATACGTCCATTTGGCTATACGATGCTGTGCCGTATGTATTTATTTATCATATTTAGAAACTGCCCATCTCCCTCACAGACCAACTTTGGGCAGTGTACAAGTCTACATAAAACATATGAAAGATGGTAATTACAATTACATTTGTTTTTACTTTCTTTAAGATAGAGGATACTTTTAGCCACATTTTTAAAAGAACCAGGGAATTTTAGTTTAGAGGGGTAATAAATGCAGTGGAGAAAACAGTCATTCTTCTTCTGCTTTAAACCATGCTCTTGTTATGGAAAGCAGGTACTTCATGGTCAGTATGAATGAATTTATTCAATAAGTTTAACAATGTACTGTCACTTAGCTAATTTTTTATGGGATTGTGTTAGGATTGTGTTGAGAATAATAGCCACGGTACTATATTTCTACCCTGAAGGAAGATTATGCTAATTGTGCTGCTGTTTATTACATTTTGGCAAGTAAATTTAATGCATTTATTAGAGAAGGGACAATGTTGGGCAGTTTTACATATGCAAAGCTGCTTCCCTCTGTATAACCAACCAAACAAACAAACAAAAAACCCTTGTTATGTGAAGGTTTAATAGTTCTTTCTGCATCATTCTGTTTTTAAAGAAAATTACTTGGCAATATTTATTTACTCTGAGAAAATTGCTGGTTGTTTGTTATAGCAGAATCAAAATAGCCATAAGATAATTTAGAAAACTGATAAAATGCTTATAAAAACCATGCACTCAGCCAGTGTCTGAAGTCCATGTGACAGCTATTGATTAAAAGATACATAAAGACTAGTAAAAAAAATGCATTGAGCATCTGGGGACAAGCCATCCCCAGATTTCATATGTGGTGGGGAAACCCTTATCCCTGTTGAGTTGAGAAGACTGAATAGAGAAGACTGTTTGAAGGAGATTGCCTGGAGCAAAGCCATAAGGGGCTTTGGAGGTTAAAACTAACACACTGAATTGTACTTGGGAATCTACTGATATACCGAGATTTTAATAGTGCTCTAAATAGCTTTAGAGCACTATGAATCTCTGTAATATCATAAGATAAATCTTTCCTGAATTGTTGATGTTAATGTTCCTGTCATATTAATTTTCACTTAATATACAGTATCTTGATTGTAATTTGGCTTCTTGATTGTTGGTTTAGTGATCGACTATACTTGGGTATTGGGCACATGCGACTTTACAGTACTTTTCATTTGATTAGAAAAAGATGCTTTCAAATGCACAGAAGCATGAGCACCACAGCTGAGTGTGATTCATTAAAGCAACTGCTTAATTTTCCTAAATCGATTTGGCTAAAGCAGAAACCTCCCCTGGTAGACTTTTGCTCCTGGAAAAAAATGTGGCCCTTCGCAACTGGGCTTATTGATTCTTTAACATGAATTGGAAATCTCCCCAGATTTATCACTACCTAGAAATCCTGTTTCTGTATTCTGTTTATTAAACAATAAGCCTCTTAGCATGGTTGAGACTACATTGCGTCTCACTTTCTATGCTTTTTTTATCCTATATTAAATAAGGCATTAAAATGCTTGGGAATTTCTTGTGTTCTGGAGAATTTAATTTTTAACTTAAGCACTTCCTGGTTTCTTTTGGCTAGGAAGATCTGGAAGCTGTACTTGAAGTATATAATATGATTTCTTAAGCAAAAGCTCAAGGATAAATGAAAGGATAAATGTCTTTTTTCTTTGTACCATTTTTACAGCTGATCAACCCATTGAGATGGCTGCAGGATCCAACAGACAGATTTTAGAAGGTATGATATAGATACATTGTGTTAAATTTAGGCTAATGCGAAACAAAAGTATAATACGCATTTGTAGAAAAATCTAATGCCACATATCAAACAAGATTACTTATTGAGATTAATAACAAATTAATTTATTTCTTTAATTCTATTAATGAATTAAATGAATTAATAAATATGCAGTTTTTTTCTGTTACCAAGCGAATGTTCATATATTTGCACGTTGGTCTTATCTGTCTTTCAGAATCCTACTAAATTCTATCAAAGCAGTAAATTAAATTAGTTGTTCTTTTATTCCTAAAAGGTACATGAGTTGATATAAAGAAATAATAGATTTTTTTAGAATATAGACTTGCTTCTGAAAATACATTAATAAATGCTATCAAACTTTGAGATACTTTGAGTAACCTTTCAAGTAGAAAAAGATAAATAAGGCAATCAGAAAGAACCTGGGGGAAACTCCCAAAGGTTCTATTAAACTAACTTCTTTTATTTAGCACCACAAATATTTTACAGTCTTAGGAAAAGTACAATTATTTTAATGCCTAAGTATATTGCAGTGCAGCTTTTGAAATTTTTGTAGAACCAGAACTTTTTTCTGATTGTTGTAATGCAGTAAATCTTTCACACCACTAATACACAGACAGTTCTGATTTGTACTTCTGATTTTCTAGCACATTCACCCTTGTTTATGCTTCTGTTGTTAACAATATTTTAACTACAAAGACATTGGAACAATTGAAAAAAATCAATGGAATAATTAAGCTTATAATCAAAGTTGATATAAATGATTTTCTTTTTGTAACTTGATGTATTGCATTTAAATTATCACTTTACAAATCTACAATTTTTAATTTGAATTTACAAATGTAAGCCAGTGATTTTTACTTACATCTCTCTCTCTCTCTCCCCTTATATAAATTTCATTCAAGAATAGTGAAATGTAATACACTGATAGTTTAAGTCCACTTTCAATACTGTCAGTTCTTTAAAACACCTTTTAGACATAGTTTATCTAGAAACAGACATCGTTACCCACATTTTTGATCTTTTAGCTACTATTTTCTGATTTCATTCTTCAAAAGTCTCCTTCAGTCTCTGATAGCTGATCCTGTCATAGGTGATCTCTCATCCTTTCCTTATCTGCAGAGGTTTTCTGGTCTATCCCCAGTTTCTTGGTCTTTGCTGAAGTTGTTGGTTCCACTTTCACAGAACTGTCCTCAGTTTCCCACCCCCATCCCACAAAGCCTCATCAGTATTTGATTTTTGAAGTGTATACAATATCTTCGTGTGTGTGTGTGTGTGTGTGTGTGTATAAAACTTTCTAATCTGTATTTCCACTATGTGACTGCAGAGGGTGCTAAATGATCTTCCTATACTAGTCATGTACCATACATTTATTCTTGCAAACCTCTGACTTGCTCATATCATATAAAACAACTAACTTGATTATTGTAGTTTAATTTTTCTCTCATTGAATGACAGCACACAGAATAGCATTTTTACCTTCAGTTTATCAGTAGGGAGAGGGACTGTATTCCTTATTTTTGGATAGCTATTAAACAGTTTTTTGGGAGGAGGAATCCACTGACTTTGAAACTTTCTCAAATCTGTGAAATATATTGTATAAGAATTTAAATACTGCAATTCATCTGCCAAAAGAATGTGTGAACAGAAAAGGGAAAAAATCCAACATCTGAAGTGCACAAGGAGTTATGAAAACTGACAAAATTTCTTTGCCAAGCTAATTAATTCAAACAACAACAAGGACAAAAAACACCCAGCAACGCTTTGCCAAAAGGAAGTTTTCCTTCTTTGTGGTATTACTAATAAATTATTTGGAGGCGTGCACTGTAGTTTGCATTATTTGTTGCAACCAAATGTATGCTGGGATCAAATAATTTGTAAAAATAATTACCAAAAAATGTTAAGTTCTCAAAAATTATTTCAGTCATGAGACAGTTGATGAACAGGTGATCTTTAGAGAGATACGAGAGAAATTTATTGAGAAGTTATTTCAGTAAATGATTATTTTGTAAGAATCAAAGGTTGCAAATTAATTATGTGAATTATTAAATTATCTCAGTAGCATTTAATTAATTTGCAACCTTTAATTCTTACAAAATAATCATTTATTTACCACTCTCTATCTCTCTATAGAATATAAAGAAAATCATATGAAATTTTATATTTATTAATATTTTTATGGGGGTAGAGACCACAAATGTCATAATGTGGCCCTGTTTCTGTTGTGTGGTCTCATATGGGCTTGGAGGGGTTACTGTGCTGAAAACACAACAGAAAAGGGACCAATAATAGTCAAATACTAGTTCTATGAGGAACATTGTTAATGTGTGTTAAGTAAATGACAGTGTACAGTGCTGATTTCCTCTGGCCCTTTAAATAAAGTCTCTTTGAAACTTTTTATACCTTTTACTCAATATATATTTTCTTGCAGGTGTATTTTTGCACATTGTTGCTGATACCCTTGGAAGTATTGGTGTAATCATATCTGCAATATTGATGCAGAATTACGGTTTGATGATTGCTGACCCAATCTGTTCGATGCTTATAGCTCTACTTATTGGTGTAAGGTAAGCATTGTAAAGAGTGAAGTTTTAGAATCACAACATTTAGAATGGTAACAAATATCACTTCGCTGGTTGTCACCTGTTCCAGCTGTAACAATTCTGTTTTAATTACTGTTGTAATGAAGCTTGGTTTAAAGAATCATCAGTATTATTTTTTTTCCTATCAGTATTGACATTTTGTCAAGTGCCTGAGTGACAGCCGAGTTATACATTGCTGCATTACAGTATTGATCTTCATTTTTCCCATGGGGGGGGGAGAGAGAGGGAGCGGAAGAGATGCATATATGTATATTTAGGATATGTTGTATTACTAAAAGAAGCAGAATGGCCTCAAATTCAGCGCATCGTAGTTCGCCTTTCATTTTCTAGCCACCATAGGAAGATAGTTATACACTGAACAAATTTCCTTTAGTGTGCGAGGTCACTTTCTAGAGACAGTTTGTGTTTATGTAGTATTGTGAAGCAGTAGAGATGATCTTATAGATACAAAAATCAGATAGTCTGGCAAGGACTGCGCTAGATTTATCATGCATATCAAGCACTGCCATTCAAAAATGGGCAGAGCCATCCTTGTTTTGGGAGAGATTATAATCTGGGATTTCAAGATTTACCCTAACCCTAACATTTTGTTATGAAATGTTGGTAAATAAGCTAATAGGCCATGTTATCCAATAACAAAAATATATATAACATTTATCATATTTGCTTGACTTTGGCTTATTTTAATTAGCACTAACAAATATTGGTTGTCTTTGCTTTACTTTTGCTGAGCAAGAAAACCTTTTCTGTTTTGAAAAGCTAGTAATTTAAAATAGGAGATTAAAAATATTTAAACATGCACGTTCTCCAGAGGCTATAGATATACTGTTACATGCCATGGAAGGTGGTAATGCTAAAGGTACATAAATATTTGTGAGAGAAGCTAAATCCAACTATCACTAATATTTAATAATAGCTTGTCAAGTGTTCAGTTAGTGTCATTACATCCTACAGAATTGAGAGTTTTGTTCATTGCAATTGAATTCATGCTATAATAAACAACATGATGCTTTCAGCTAAATGTCTATGGAGATTCTCACTCATCCAGGTCATGGTTGTCCCAAAGATGCAGAACCTTCTTAGATGAGAAGCGAAACATCTTCAAAGAAACTTCTTCAAAGAAAAACCAGAAGGTCCAGTTGCCTGTTGAAAAAGCACCTTTGGGACAACCATGAACTGAATGACTGAGAATCTCCATAGACATTTAGCTATACATTACGATTTGTTTAGGCAAATTTTAGTTCTGAAATTCCATGATAGAAATCAATTTTTTCAGGATCTTGATGGAATTTGGTTGTTTTCTGTTTAGAAGACTGGTGAAACTGTTTTCCAGTAATGCCTGGATATTGCCATTTTAGTATCAAAATGATTGTCATTCATTTTCATGAGTTGGAGGAATAACCCAATGGTCCTGTATAAGCAGGAAAAAAGCAATAATAAGGAGTGATTGCACACATGATAGAGAAAGACCTGAAGAAGAATAATCTCCAATTGCTTGGCTGTTCATTCTTGTAAAAGGGCAATCTAAGCAGATGAAAAGCAGGAGGCAGGCAGCCCCTCTCTTTCATCTCTAGCTAACATCGCTGTGCTTCTAGCTTTTGAATAGAGAGATGTTCTGACTAAAAATTTTGCCTAGTGTGCGAGATGAACCCTCAGAAACCACTTTTAAATTCAGCTTCAAGAATACATGTCCCATTTCTATGTGGTCTGATTCTGAAAAGACCCTGAGTAGAGGAATAAGTCTTGGGCTTGCACAAAGAACGTTGCATTGCATTAGCCCATCTGTTTAAACAAAGTTTGGGTGAACTGGCCTTCAACTTAATTACCATTATGCCTTGACTTTGCAGACTTCCTGTATTTTGATAATGGGGATTGGTTTAAACTGTTCATTATTACAGTTTAATACAGAGAACAGTGAGATCACTCTGTTTCTCCAGCCGAGCATTTCCAGGCTGCACAATAGAGGCTCAACATTTGCTAGATCATAAATTCCGTTTTGGTGTAAACATCAGACTGAAAAGTGCTGAACTTACACAGCCTAGTGCTAGACATGTTGCATTTGCTGTTGCAAATTAGAAAGAAGATAGA
Organism: Pantherophis guttatus; assembly: GCF_059756535.1. NCBI lineage: Eukaryota > Metazoa > Chordata > Lepidosauria > Squamata > Colubridae > Pantherophis > Pantherophis guttatus. The sequence continues at coordinate 87,264,171 of NC_142065.1, forward strand.
TTAATGGCATAAATGAGTAAGCAGAGAGACAGCGATGCTGAACTGAGCATACTTGCCAATTGAATGTGAGGATTCCTTTAGAACAGGGAGTTCCCAAACTTTTCTATACCCCACGTCCCTAAAACGCTTCTGATATATTCTCGCACCCCTTACAAAAGTAAATAATTAACTGCATATAATTACGCAAATACACTATAATTTTGAAACTTCTAAACCTAAGTTTTTGCACCCCCTGGAATATCGTGTCGTGCCCCCAGGGGTTGCGAGCACCCCCGGTTGGGAACCCCTGCTTTAGAATGATACTTCAGGTGAAAACAAGGGTCGTGCTGACACCCTAGATGTCAGCAAGCACATGTAGAGAATTGATCAAAATTTTAAAAAATAATTACATTCTCTATACACTTTTGCATCAACATTTGAAAAAAAAATGGTTGAATTTAAAGTTCGGCATCCAAATTAAATCCAAGTTGAGAAGGATACTTCTTGAGGATACTTTTCAACTCAAAATAATATACATGACTCTTTGTTAGTTTTCTATTGCAACTTTTATTGCAACTTTAGTTCAGAAGCTGAGTCGGTATATATAGTTGCTGCTCTATCTATTTTATCCTACAAAGTCCTGTGTGGTAGGTTGGGTTGAGAGGCTGGCCCAAAGTCATCTAGTTTTCATGGCTGTAAGGGGAGGCTTGAACTGGGTCTCCCTGCCCCGGGTCCAACATTTTAACCACTACGCTAGTTCTCTTTTTTTATCTTTATTGAAACTTTCTGATCCATGGTGATTTTACAAAGGCTTGTTGTGGTTATAACAAAAACGAATGAGAAAATATTTTATCTTTTGCACATCCAGGATTTACTATTAGGAAAAGGTAACCAAAGAGCCTGAATGAGCAAAATATAAAATACCTTACCACCTTTACCTTATGATAAATCACTACTTAACACATTAGTTTTGGGAAAAATACTAAATATTATGAGTAAAATTAAATTGGAAGGGCATATTAGCTTCCTGGCCATTCATTTGAATGACATAATTTAGTGCAGCCTTCCATAGTGTGGATGCTCTAGTCAGCATCCCAGAGAATTCTGGAAATTGAAGTCCACACCTCTGGATGATACCTTGATTGGGAAAGCTGCTTTAGTGAGAACACGCTTAATCTACTATGGTGGAGTAGGGCACAGTATTTATTTATTTATTTATTTATTATTTATTTATTTATTATTTATTTATTTATTTATTTATTTATTTATTTATTTATTATTTATTTATTTAGTCAGTCGCATTTCTATGCCGCCCAACTCCCTGGCAAATCATAAGGTTCATCACTTCTGTTTGCACAGTAGAACTCTAGTGCTTGTGTGTGTGTAAGTGTATAAGGGAGGAAGTATAGAAATAAGATCAGTTTGGATGACAGAATATCAACTGTCAGGAGAATTAGCCCAGTTGGATCCAAGACTAAATTTCATGTATGCAAGTGCCTCACCTTTGCTGTCTGTGCTTTCTTATCTCATGCTCAGCTAAAGTGATTATGCTTTGAATCACTTAACAACATATCATTGAAACAACTCTTTGTGGGCCATCTAGGGCAGGGGTGTCAAACTCGTGGCCTGCAGGCTGGATGTGTCACGTGCTGGCTACGCCCACCCCGTTTTAGCGAAGGGGAAAAAAGTTGCGATAAGTTACGTGACAACAACATGTCAACATTGCGAGTTTGGCACCCCTGATCTCTGGCAAGAACGGGAGGGTAAGTTGTTTCATAGGAGGTAGTATAATATTATTCTGGAAGAGAATGTCTTTTCTATTTTTTACATTTATCATTTCTGAAATTCTGAAGTGTGATAGCTTCAAGGATTGATTCACCATGGTATAAACCAGAAAACTTTCTATTATCTTATTCTATAGAAGATTTCTCTTTTCTGAGAATGAAACTTGATACGGTTGCATCCCTTGGTGTTCATCTGGCAAAAGAGTATCTGCCATTGCAATTTAAAATAAATGTATTTATTTGTGATAGCTGTGCCTGGGAAATATAAGGATTCATATTACGTTTCACTTGTTCTTTTTATTTGAAAACATGATAAAAAGGTAGTAACCAAAAGCACATAAAAATATATTGATTTGGAACTCAAGTGTTAGAAAATGTTTTTATTCAATTTTCTAAAGATGTGTGCTAGTTCTTATATTGCTTTTGTACAGCTCATATTGACATAGGAATATTTCTTAAATCTTGATTAATTGATTGATTAAGAATTCTAGTCAAGCTGTCCAGCCATTTTAACAACATAAAACGGGCAGTAACTGCCTATTGCTGTAATAGCTTCATTGCTGGTTCACTTCTTGCCTCAAAACTTGATTTGAAACTTTTAAAAAATCAATCTTCTAGATTAAAAATGATGTCCATCACAGAAAAGGAATGTGTAAAGAGCATGCAGTGATGGAAGTTGTGGGTAATAGGACACTTGATTCCAAATGCCAATTGCGGAAACTCGGTGTTTCACTTTAGAGTAAATTTAATTTTCCTGTCAAGACTCTCAAGTGTAATGCATTTTAGAAACATGCAGTTGTTCTTATGTTATTTATTCGGTGGTGGAATAATCCTGCTTGAAAGAAAATTATTTTGAAGTTTAACGGAGGCCTGTTTTTAATACAGTAGAGTGGTGGTTTTTCCTGTGTAATCAGGAGAGATTGTTTTCTTTAAAAAGAAATCTGTGCCATGTAAATTGCTCATCTTAAATTTCCATTTTTGGTTTGGAAGTAATGGCTCATTCCTTTCCACATTCTCCACTTTTTTGATCTAAGTCTGAATTTATATTAATGTATTCCAGATATATTTGCTGTGATACATTAGTACCTATAACAGCAGAATTAGGTTTATAACTATTTGCTACGTGCCATGAAATATTGCAACTCTATTCCATTACATCCTTATGGGCGAAGATCTGCAATGGAAAACTCACAGGAGAGCTATATTAATATAGTTGCTCATTGCTGCAGTTTGGGATGGGGGGCTGCTTATGGGAATCTGTGAGAATGTACTATGGCTGCCTAGTTCAGTGTCAAACCATGACTACATGAATAAACATGCGGGCATTTATCATGCAAAGATTTTGTTCAGATATCCCCCTAAGCCATCATATGTGCTTTTGACTTTAGCTTAGCATGTTGTACCAATCCTGCCATGATAATGTCTTCTTCTTCTTGACAGAGATAATATTTGCTTTGTTTTGATAGGACTAGAGCGCTATTGTGAGAGATGGTGCCCACAGAGGGGGAGCTGGTGTGATGGGTTTCAGTGAAGTGGCAGTTTCTCAGGAAGGAAGGGAGCACATTTCCAAAAAAGGGAGTGAGACAAGAGGCAGCACAACCAAAAGGCAGGATAGGAGACCGAGCAAGAGAGTAAGCATAGTCATCTATTAGGGTGAGAGTAGTAAGAGTTTTTTAGTCTGGCAAGATTCTGTCTACTGGGTGTAAACAAATAAAGAACTGAAGTCTGGCTGCGTTGCTATTTGTCATTCTTGTGCTTAGCCTAACAACTGTGCATTGAATTTACCCCGCATTCCATGTTTTAATTCTTCATACAGATTAACTTTAACGTACAATTGTAATTGAATCTGGAATTACAGTCCTAAATTGTGACAGTTGTTATGCGGGTCACCATGTGACCATTCCCAATTTTATGGCTTTTTTGGTGGTAGTCATTAAACAAATGAAGCAGTCATTAACCCAATCCATTTTAGCCATTGGGTGCTTTTTGCCGCAAACTGCAAGTAAACATCAGTTTCTGGCAATAAATGCCAAACATATAGTAATATAACAATGTTGTGTCAAACATTTCTTTGTCTTTATTACCTTTGTCCAGATTAAGTGGCCCATTAAACAAAATTTAATAATTGAAAATAAGATACCTGAAATCAACATGCACATATCTTAAGAAATATATCCAGATAGAACGAAATATTTACCTTGGCATTCTTTACTTTGGCTTGGATCAAGAACAAATAATAACAAAGAGAAATTACAAGTATCTACTGTCTCACATTTATGGTTTTACAGCACTCACATGACTATTAAAAACCAAATTTTTATAATTTTAAAATGTGACTTTAGAATGGAGGAGCTTTCAAGAATCTCTCTTTAACTTACTCTATTTTTTTTTTTTTAAAAAAACTCTCAAAACACCTTGAGTATTCAGTAGCATGTCCTCATTTACATGCACAGACACACAGACACACTTTCCTACATATTAAGGTGAAATTAATAGCAATAGCACTTAGACTTATATACCGCTTCATAGTGCTTTACACTTTATACTCTATACTTTATACTTCATAGTGCTTTACACTTTATACTCTCTAAGTGTATAGAGTCAGCATATTGCTCCCAACAAAGGGTCCTCATTTTACCAACCCCATAAGAATGGAAGGCTGAGTCAACCTTGAGCCGGTGAGGATCAAACTGCTGGCAGTAGACAGAATTAGCCTGTAATACTGTGCCACCATGACCCTATCCATTCTAATCTGTTAGTTTGGTTGAGAAAACGTTCCAAGTCAAAATTCATGAATGGCATGCAGGAATTTTTTTCCTGCCTGCTTTTTGATTTTGTCCATCTGTCTGATGATTTTAATCCTTTTTCAGTATAATTCTCTGTTCCATTGAATAGGATTGGAATAAAGAAGGGTAGGCACAAAGTGTAAGGATTAAGGATGCCATTTCATTGTCCCTCTCTGGGCATGGCTGTCTTCCCACCTACTTACTGTACTCTTCAGATATTATTCCAGTTCACATTAGATTTAATGTGCTGCAATATTTGCTTTATTAGGCTAGATAAAGTGGAGCATTTCCCCTTATTGTGCAAGTTGCTTACCTGAGCAAAGCCAATATTTTTCTTTCATTAGCATTTTAATCATAGCAGTAGAAGAATCCAGGGATTCCTAGAGTTTACTTCTCCTTTGAGTCATATTGTTTAAAATTCTGCCCTGCTTCTCTGCATACATGTGCTCTAAGCAGCTCAGAGGGTAAGGATAGCTATACAGGACAGAAATATTTCTCAGATCTTTATTAAAATAAAAGTATTCTCTACTTTGGACTTGTGGGCATATTTTGAATTTTGAGAACATCCTATAGACCAGTGGTGGGTTTCACTTACCTTTGCTACTGGTTCGCGTGTGCGCTACTTCCGCGCATGCGCAGAGCGTATTTGATGATGTCCGGGTGGGTGGGCGGAGCCTCCCGCCGCTGCTACTACCGGTTCACCCAAAGCGGTAGCAACCCACCACTGCTATAGACATTCTTTTATGTGGGAGCCTGCATGTGAACAAAATGGCTGCTCTGAATGGGCATTATAAAACACCTTTGAAACCCAAGGCAACTTTAGCTGGTTCACTCTTTCATCACTCCATTTACTCTCTCAGGATGCTTTCTTTTTCTGGGTAGTGAGCCTACACCATCAGCACTCCATTGTAACCCTTATTATTTTTGTCCTCCAAGAATGTCGGTGAAAGGCCCAGGAACACTCTGGAAATAAAGATTATGCTAAAATCTAAAACTCCCCATTCGCTTTGTGAGGTTCCTTCTTGTTTAAAATAAAAAGAATCCAAAGCAGAATAAAATCAGATGGACAAGGCAGATTTCTGCAGTTATTACGTTGGAGATCCAGGTAACACACAGCTTGAAACTAATTCTCTCCCAAAACATAGAGCAGCAATACCAATAATTCCTTTGATATATGAAAATAATATTTTAAACTCAGGAAAAGTAAAATCTCTAAGTATGGCTTGATTGTGACTTCATGGCCATGCCTAAATACCTTTCCTATATGGAAGTGGTTTACCGTTACCTTCTTATGGGATGTTTTTTTTTTGACTTCCCAATCTAACTATAATTATAGACTTTTCCTGATGTCTCCCATTCAGTCCTAAACTAGAGCCAGCTTTTCTTTCCTTTTCAAGATCAGCCAAGGTCAAGCATATGAGTAGTATAAACAGTTACACCGCAATATCCGCAATATTATCAGTTGTTTAAATATGTAAGCCACAATAGCATCTAATACAATTTTCCAATGCAGTCATCTATTAATAAGCAGCATAACCACCAAACTACATTTGGCAAGTGCCAAATGTAGCAGCCGGCAGCCAGATTGCTTACAGTTGTTAAAAATGTTGTATGCAGAAATAACAAGAGTCTTTGTTAAGCATTGCAGGTAAGCTATTTATGCGTTTTCTAAAAAAAAAAAGTTTTACATCTGGATAGGTCCTTATAGAACCTATCAAGCCTTGCGGCACCCATGATCTAGGTGACATCAAAAGGCTTATGAGATCATCTAGATCAGTGATGGTGAACCTTTTCGGCACCGAGGGCTGAAAAGGTTGTGCAGAAATGTTGTGCGCACGCTTCTCAGGGCCGCGCTTCAGAAAAGCTGAACTTCCGGGTTCCAGCGTGCATGCTTGTCTGACAATCAGCTGGCTGGTGCACATGTGCAGGCTGATTTTCAGCAGTGCTGTGCACGCACTAAAGAATCCTGCTCTGGAAAAGCTGAACTTCTGGGTTTTGGCACGCCTGCACACATGCACATACCTGTTTTCGGCACTGCCGCACGGGCGAAGGACAGCTGTTCATCGTGCGCGCATGCGCGTCAGAAACCTGGAAGACAAACAGGCAAAGCCGCATGTGCCAGGCGACATGGCTTTGTGTGCCACTTTGTATACGCGTGCCATAGGTTCACCCTCACAGATCTAGATAATCTAGATAACTGATTTTGCAGTTCTTTGTTTCTAAAGGAGGAATAATTCACTTTTTCCACGTTTCAGCTGAACTTCATTTTAAGTCTTCTTGTATAGCTCTACTTTTAAAGTCTCCCTGAAATGTTATTAAAACTAAAAATAAAATAGTTTATTGCAGAGGGTAAATCTACCCTCTTTTGGAGCCCACTAAACCTCCCATTAACCAGCAGGCTCTAGGAAAATTACATTTTCTTTTCTTTTGAAGGAGAACACCCTTGCCTTCATGTCCACGCCATGATAGCCATACATTGATTAGGCTACTTGGATTAAAGCCCTTCTCGCCTATATTTTGATAGTTGTGGAAAACCAGTTGGTTGGCTGGCGATCAATAATCTCTTAGCTTTATGGAGTTCTTACGCCTTTATTTGGTGTTAAATATTCATTTATACATCAGCTTTCCCACAAAGAAAGTATAACGTTGATGTTGAATGATTAATTTCCATTATGGGCAGACTTGTGATGGGAAATACTTATTTTTGCAGCAGAATGTCCAGGAATAATTTTCTCATTCAGTGCATTTACCAGTCTTTAAAAAAAATATAAAAAAAAAATATTATGAGGTATATAGAGAGTAAACTTTGAAAATTTGAAGATATAACTTTTCTGCCTAAGAAGCTATGTTTTTAATTCACTTTCTTTCTACTGAATATCATTTAATACCCCCTGAGATATGCACGATATCAGACCTCCGGATTTTTCGTCGGGCCCTGAAAACACACCTATTCCATCTAGCCGGGCTGGCTTGATCCCATCCTCTCAGTTTTAATTGAATTCGGTTTTAATTGGGTTGTTTTTAACTCTTGGGCCGAAATTATTTAATTGTTTTTTAAACTGTTTTTAAATTTTATATGCAATGTTTTATCTTGGCTGTAGACCGCCCTGAGACGCGCAGGAAAAGGGCAGTATAGAAATAAAAATAATAAATAAATAAATAAATAAATTTAAGACTTATTTTACCCTTATAAAGTGGAATTAAAGCTATGGTAGTAATGAAGTGTTTTAATCTAGACAGGAAACTGCATAAACTTTTCATCTGTTTTATGATGTTATCAGAAAATTGCAAACCAGCCTTCTGAAGATTCTTGATAATATTCCAAATCTAAGACTATTGGGGAGTCACGGCATTCGATCCTAATCATTATAGTACCAAAATGTGTATCATGATGTCACAACATGCGCCTTTTGTATTTGCAGTGTGATATCAGACACACATACACATGTAGTGAAGTTAGCATAACAAAACCTTAATGTGTGTTTTGTTGTGCGTCCACACTCCACAGATACCTGTGGTGAGGTCAGTGTTCCTGATATTAAGAGTCATAAAATTCTCAATATTCTGAGCGGTGCAGCTGTATATAATCTATGATTCTAAGCCCTTTATCATGGGAATTGTGTGTTTCCTCTGATACCTCAATATGCTCGTTTTACAGTTGCTGAATGGAGCCTCTAAATTGTTTCCAAATGCTCCCTGCTTGAGCTCCGTTAAAATCCCTGGGTTCCCCTATTTCAAGAAATGCAGAGATGGCTGTTTTAGACAAGTCATTTAATTATGGCTGAACATGTACCTACTAATTTAGTTCTGTGATTTTTCTTCATGTGTTTTCCCCTACTTGCGTCCTTTTTCTTATTATTTTGGATTATAAATTAAACATTTTCTAAACCACAAACAAAAGCAAGTATCCTTTTTAAAAATGTATATATTCTATATTTTGACAGTTCCTTTAGCTAACTGACCCTAAAGAGCCTCATATATTTCTTCCTATCAGTAATGCCATTTTTGTCAAGCATCTGAGTCAAAATTGAATGATGGTGCATAGTAGTCTTGATCTTCTTTTTCCCCCATGAGCGAGTACCCTAGTTATTAAAGGCCTTTTTTTTTTTGAGGGAGGAAGCGGGGGAGAGAGAGAGAGAGATGGCTATTTAGGATATGTAACTCACTCCACAATGGTTACATTTGGACAATTCAGTTTCAGCATAACGTTTTGAATAGTCCTCAAATGATAACTACAATTGGAAATAGAATTTGTGTTGATACCATGTTTCTCCAAAAATAAGACCTCCCCAGATAATAAGCCCAATCAGCTTTGGAGCGCATGCGCTAAAATAAGCCCCCCCTGAAAATAAGCCCTCCTCGGAAACCCCCCCCCCCAATATTAAAATGCAGGCACAGCCGGTCCCTGCCATTTCCTCTGGTTAGGGTTAGGGAGACACAGCTGGAAATCAGGTAAGATGGCAAGAGGAGTCCATCTTGCTCCATGCGCCCCAAAATAATAACACCTCCCCGAAAATAAGGCGAAGCGCTTATTTCAGGGTTCAAAAAAATATAAGACCGGGTCTTATATTTGGGGAAACATGGTAAATGATGCAGTTATAAAGGAAGATGTTGTGACCACATTGCTTAGTGATTGCAATCCCAGCACTTCTGGCTGTTTTCATTAACCAAGAATATCTCTTCATTAGAATGAATTTAATTCATCTATCTATCTATCTATCTATCTATCTATCTATCTATCTATCTAATCTGTATTTAAAATAACTTTAAATAATATTTCTAGTGTTGTTCCACTCCTGAGAGAATCCATTGGAATTTTGATGCAGCGAACGCCTCCTTCTCTAGAAAGTGCTTTGCCTCAGTGCTATCAACGGGTGAGTTATAGTATTTTGATTGGTTTGAAATATACACCTCAAATAGAGCAGCAGCAGATGTTTAACATCTGGAGAACACCTGTCCTCCAGGAATGCCAATTCAATTCCCTTATTAAATGAACAAAACCCTAAAATTAATAGAGTTTATCTGATGAAACAAATTTGTAAATTTGGGCAATTTTCATTCTATACAAATTGAAATCTCATTCTCATAATTGTAGAAACAATGAACAAACAACATTAGTGACCAGACTAACTTTCAGTTATGAATGCCAATACAGTCTTCCCCAGCATGATACTTGTAGATGTCTTTTGGACCTTGGCAGGTGTTCTAAGACATCTGAAGGCAAATTATCTTAAAAAATTTATTATCAATTAACATCATGTTAAGTTATAACCCTGTTTCTCATATAATTTTTAAGCCTTAATGCACTGTGCTTATTTTGCGGTTAATGTGAAGATGAACATAATTTTTGTTTAGGATTTTGTGCAAAGCAGGTTTTAAAATTGCTTTAACAACTTGGGATTTTTTTAAAAAAGTGGTTTAGTACAAAGTACCAGCATGTTCTTAATAGCATGAAGGAAACATTTTTCAGGAACAGAAATTGGGAAAAGAAACCCGCTCTTCAAAATGAGATTGAAACTGATTTATTATATTTGGTCTTAAAAGAAAAAAATATTAATTGGACATCTTTTGAGAGAATTCATTTTGCTTATTATGTAACAAAGTACATAGAATTATTCAGGGCTGGGATTAATTGTTTCTTATAAATTACTCTGTTAACGATCATTTAAAAGAAGGAAAAACTAAAATACTGAATTCTGTATTTTAGGTTCAACAATTGCAAGGAGTTTACAATTTGCACGATCCTCATTTCTGGACTCTTTGTACTGATGTTTACATAGGGACTTTGAAACTGTATGTAGCTCCAGATGCTGATGCAAAGTGGATATTAAGCCAAACTCACAACATTTTTACTCAGGTAAAATTTGCATTTAAATTATAAGTTACGATCCGGCTTTTAGCCACTGAAGAAAATTTCATTAAGGTATTTTTAGCCAAGTTGGGTTATAAAGTTCAGGACTTGCAAGAAGCCTTATTTCTGATTTTAAATTCTAAATAATCTAAATTCTATATAAAATTCTACTTACACTTATTTGTAGATATATGTTCTTCAGCTTTACAAATATCTCACTTTTCTGTTGATTTTTGGATCGCTTCAAAGGGAGTAAATTTGCCTCTTACTTTTGTTTTGCTAAAAATTATAAAACATTTTAAATGTTAATGATCACATTGTCTAGCATTTTTAAATGTTTAAAAGCACCAGTTAATAAATCTGTGATTTTCTGAACTTTAAAATAGAGGCAGTCCAGTTACATTTATTCTGTCATTGTATATGTATTTTTAAAAAAAATTACTTTGTGGATCATAAAAGTCTTACATATTGGCTAGTTCTCATTTTCATTACATTAAGTGTTGTACACCACAAAATTCAAGTCCACAAGTCATAAAGTTGCCAAGGTTGCCAAGAATGGTTTTCAAGCATTCTTATGAAAATATTTTGAACCAGAAAAATCATTTGTTTTTATGATCATAAGACCAAGGAATAATGAAATTAAGAGCTTTGCTATGGTGCCATTTTATTAATTAGAACTGTTCATCCATAGTAGTGGTCATGTTTATTGAATTTATATCTGCTTTTCTATTGGAAACACGAGGTGGCAAACAAGGGAACTTTCCTTGTTTTATCCCTGCAAGAGTCGCTATATTTGGTGGGTTGATATGAGAAAGTAACTCACCCACCGTCATGCTTGACCACTGGGGCAAATTGAACCTGGGTTTCTTTGATCCCAGTGCCACATCTTAACCATTGGTCTATACCAGGGGTCACCAACCCACGGCTCTGGAGCCGCACGTGGCTCTTTCATCCCTCTGCTGCGGCTTCCTGTCGCTTAAAATATGTATCACAACCACCAACGTGTGACACCTACCAGCATGCGATTTATTGGGCTTTCGACTTCTGGTAGGTCAACCATGGAAAAATCCAAGAAAAGTTTCAGAAGAAAACAGAATGTTTAATTCAACTATATATGCTAGTTTTGTGACCGCTCAGGAAATACTCAGGCACGGGAAGGGTTTTGTGGCTTCCGGGGTTTTCTTTTCTTTGGAAAATGGGTCCAAATGGCTCTATGAGTGTTTAAGGTTGCAGACCCCTGGTCTATACTGGTTGTTTTCCTAAATGGAGCAGACCTCCAATGAGGTTTGCAAGACACTTCCATGACAGATCATAGTGAGTGAGGTGTCCAACTTTGGCAACTTTATGACTTGTGAATTGGAATTCTCAAAAATTCCCAGCCAGCCATGCTGGGATTTGAAGTCCACAGTCATAATGTTGCCAAAGTTGGATATCCCTGCATTTGAAACGAGATTCACCTGTTCTCATTTCTGACATATATGTGTCTTTCTTCCTTGTGTTTGCAGGCTGGAGTGAGGCAACTGTATGTTCAGATCGACTTTGCCACTATGTAGCGAACCTCTTCGACTCCTCCTCGGACCAAAGCTTTCCAGTACTGTCATTTTAAGACTTTGTTCTCCCTTTGGAAATTGAAACTCCTGGTCTCCATTTCCCAGCAAAGTCTCTTGCTGTCTGATTAGCAGAAGAGAAAATGAAAGGGGTGGGATTGACTTGAATTAATCTGGGAGTGACTTTCTGGAGCCCCAAAACTTTGTGGATTCTTTGCCAAGTTTGTTCCTACCTACAGCAGACTTACCGATACAGATGTGAGGTTGCAATCGTTGACTGTGCTTTCTGTAAGGCTGCTGCTGTGGCAGAGATTTCTCGTTCCCACAGAACCGGTATTATTGTAGGGAGGGAGAAATTAAACGGAAATTACTTTGGGGTGTAATGTCACAGCGATTGACATTCTACAGCATAACTGTTTATAAGACTGTTTGTACTTCGCAAACTTAATGAACCAAACCATATTGGGTTTTCAGAGTGCCTTTTTATCAAAGTATCTGTCAGCACAGATAGGAAACATTGGGGATTTTTTATTAATTTTTATGGCTGTGACTTGTACCAGTAAAGTTTTTGCTTGCAATTGATGTGCTGTAAATGTGTAATTGAATACAAAGATGATGGATTCCCTGTTAATGTTAAATTTTTAAGTTTCTGAAGACCACTCTTCAGTTTTCAAATACAGTAGCAAAATGAATACGTAAAACGCGCTCGCAGAATGTTTCATTACCATGAAGTAAAATCTTGGCTGCTAATTCTGCAGTACCCTGACAGTAATTGGGCCGTTACTACATGTATCTAGCGTGCAAAAAAATGTCTTGCAAGAATATGATGTTTTCCCCCGATCGGATGTCTTTTAATTATTGCTTTTCGATACATGGTCAAGTCTTGCAGTAAATAATAATTATTTTTTTTTTAAATTTAAATTTTATGAAACACTCAAAAGGAGGGATGCTTTTATGAATTTGCCTCTTCCTACATTACCACTTCCTTTCTGAGTCCTTTATATTGGATACATTTATTTTGATTGGAGGGTTTTTTTTTATACTAGCCAACAGACAATATATTATTTTATTTTGTACTCTGTATGTTTACTTAACCAATTATTTGATCCTCTGATGAATGTGAATCCAGGATATACTTCTGGTAATCTCACCATTGTCTGCATTGTCAGGTTTAAACATTCAGATTTTAACTGAATATAATGAGTTTTCCTAAATCAAACCCCATATTCAAAGTTTGATTTTTTTCCCCCTTATCAAGATTCTTGTAGGACCTATAAATCTTACAGCAGCATTTTCTGGCACTTAATTAGTTAGTGAATAGCTCTGCCAATATTGATTCTGTGCTAGTATTCTCCATCATAATTAAAAGTTCTTTTAAAACTTCAGAGTAACGTTCTGGGTAATATGTCTTCTGTCTATATCCCACCGTGTAATGTTTAAAGGTTATATATGGATACAACGCCACATATTTCTAATGTTGGAACTGAAGTTGGTCAGCTAGTCTCCATTTTAAGTTAATATGGAAAACCCCAATTCACTGTTTGTCAAATCAATAGAAATCCCTAGGCCTTTTTAAAAGACAATTGGAACAAAAGCGTGAAATGCAAGCAAGGTTGGCCTAGAAAAAAAAAAAAGCATTTACTCATGATCAGAAATTGTTTTCTTAAGCCAAACAATTGTTTTTTATAGCTTGCATGAAATTGTGTTAGGCATCAGAAATACATAAAATGGACCTGAATTTTATATTGGGAAAAAACTGTAATGTGGATTTTCTGTTTTTATGGGAATAACTTTTTATTACTTTTTAATCCAATGGTTGTTAGATAACCTATTTACTGGTTGTTTTAATTTCTAGCCCTGCTTTGTTTTTGCTTATTGTTAGAAATGAATTTTTATGCAACCTGTAATTTAAACCCTAATATAAGTTTTGATTCATTATTTTTGCACAGTAACGTATTTGGGCCTCCTTCCTTTCCATAAGACAAAATGAAAAACTGTTTTGTGTATTGCTATTTTCTGATTCCCCTCACATATAAAAGACAATAGGAATAGATTCCCCAAGATGGGAGGGGAAAATGTTTGTGCTGTTTTCACTTGGTGCAGCAATATTATTTTTCCCCATGGAAATAATTATTTAGCTCTGTGTAGACTAATGTGAAGTCCCCTCGCCTTTGAATCTCTTTCAGCAAAAGGGCTTGCTGAAGTAGGTTGTTAACTTGTTTTAAATACTTTATTTGTAATCACTTCTTCAAATAAGAAAATCAACTTGTTCCACTGATTTGTGCATCACTCTGAATTTTGCTTATGCTTTGACATGCTTGTTCCAGTGGCTTTTGTTGGCACGTTCTAAATTTTGGGTGTGCCTTAAATAAGAAGCGCTGGAAGCTGCTTAACCTTTTTAGTGGGGTTAATATGCTCTTTGTTTTGTTTCTGCAGGATGTAAGTCCTCTTTATTGTTGCTGACTTCTCTCAGCCAAATGTCAAACAGCAAAGCATATAAAATTATACTTTTGCCAAATATGTGGCACTGAAATGTGCTTTTATCTAACTTTTGGCAAAATAACTTACATCGAACGCCGTTGCCTTTGAACCATATAGTTCAGCAGAGGGCTCACTTTCTAAACAAATGTGCATTTTGATCTGTAATCCTAAAACAAAGTGTTTAATTTAGGAGATTTATAGAACAGGTTTATTGTCCACCAAGCTCTAGAGAGATAATATGAAGGAAAAAGTGTTTTTTATACTTTTAAAGTTCAAAGTATTAGGATTAATCTTAGGATCTGTTTAATTGTTGAGGGAAAATAGACTGCCCAACATAGTGTAGGATGTTATTTTCTACAGATGGAACCAACAGCTTGAACAGTCTTTTTTCCTCTCAGTTTTTTTTCATTTCTAAAAATGAACACTTGCCATTTTATTCAGATATTCAGAATCTTGGCTAGTAAACAAAGTACTGGTCTAACTGTAAGTTTATAGAAGAGATGCTAACTGCACTTTATCAAATAAATATTGTTGGCAGATGAGGAAACCAAGACTGCCAGTGGAAATATCAATGGCTGGTTATTGCAAGATAGGTTGAGGGATGGGTGGGAGGAGACTAAAACCAGTGAAATTATGTTTTCCACAGGAGAACTGCAGTATTCACTATTTTTTTTTTTTAAATATGGTTGGTATGATTTAGATGAAACCCAGGGTTCTTACATGCTTTGTCTAGTTTAGAAAATTATCCTCTATAACAGGCCTGTCAAACTGAGGCTTGCGGACCGGATGAGTCATGCGCAGGCCATGCCTATCCTGGCTCCGCAAGGCAAAAAAATGTCACGATACGTCACGTGACGCAATCAAGTTTGACACCTGTGCTCTATGAGTTTTGTTCAAAATTTCTTAAATCACGATCTGCTTTTGTTTTGCCATAGAAAGTACAATATGCATTTTTCTCAGAGTCCTACTCCCAGCCCCCATTATAACTCCTGTTGCTTTGTACTTTGACCTGAACGTTTTGCAATTTATTTATTTTTTACCTTAAAAGAGTTGTGCCCCACTAATAAGTAATTTTACTTTGGAGCTGTGATTAAGCTTTAACAGATGGATTTTTCTGTTTTTATTCTTCCATTGTCTTGGGGAGGGGAAAGTTTCACTATAATGAAATGCTAAAACAGTTGTTTGCATATTTCATTTACTGAGGCCTCATTGCTATGATATCAATTCCTCAAACTTGCCACTCAAAGTTGCCTTGAATTACAAGATGGGCAGCAAATACATTTGATAAATAAATAAAAAATTTATGCAGGGGTCAGCAGTCTGTTTAGGCAGCATGAATCACTATGCAACCTATAGCTTCTAATAGACCAAATTCTGACTTGAGAACACTGATCTAATAGGATTCCAGCTGCCTATTTTTAACTTTTGACATCAGTACTCATTATTTAGTGGTGGTATGTCTTGTTGCCAAGCCCTGATTTAAATTATAGATCGCATTTATGGCTTAGCCATATATTTTCCTGTATGAAAAAATGGCGAAACTCTTTTATTTCCTGAAAATGTCTTTTATTTCATTTCTAAAGGCCTGGTGTTTTGTACAATTCAAGGAATTTATTTACCGATAAGTTCAAAGTGGTGGCTGAAGATAATATACCGAAAATAACTTGAAAATACTATAGCTAGTGGCCAGTGCAATATTGAACATTTTATTGGTTTATTTTTTCCTACTTTAAATACAGTCTTTATTGAAACAGCAAAAATGTTTGACATATTTGGGATCAATTTTTCCTATCAATAAAACTTTTTTTTAAAGGTCATATATTGTTTATGTAGTTCTTTGGGTGAAATACATTCCTTTAAAGTATTCTTAAGTTCTCGTCTAATTGGCAAAAAGACGGAGGTGTCATAGACCCTAATAAGCTGCATATTGTGGTTTAT
Source organism: Pantherophis guttatus (assembly GCF_059756535.1). Taxonomy (NCBI): domain Eukaryota; kingdom Metazoa; phylum Chordata; class Lepidosauria; order Squamata; family Colubridae; genus Pantherophis; species Pantherophis guttatus. The sequence continues at coordinate 87,280,537 of NC_142065.1, forward strand.
GCATAATAGCAGCTAGTCACATTGTAAAACACAATATATAAATCAAAAGATAAAGTGAGGTTGGTTGGTTAGATTTATTTCCCATTCTCTGCACAAACTCAAGGCAGTGTTGAGTTGAGGCGCTTATTCATGGAAATGGCACAGAAAAGATGGCATCCCTTAATTTCCTTAGAAAATCTTTTGGAGGAATCTCCAGATCTCCAGAAAAAGTATGGAGCAGGTGGACTCAATAAAAACAGTACACTGAACCAACTGCCAAGGTCAATTTCCTACATCAGTTATATCTGAAAGTGGATACCTCCTGCTTGCTACACAGGTGCGGTCTAGAGATCTTTTTGAATCTATTTCATTTGGAAGGGCAAGCCTCTTCATTTTTGGAAGGACATGCTATAAAAAGAGATTAAAGAAAAAAACCCTCGAGGGAAAAAAGGAATTAAGGATGTATGAGAATTATGAACCATTGGCTGCATATATTTATGGGGTTCCCAAGACCCTCTCCACTTTTGAAATTGCATGGCAGCCTGGATCCCTTGTCTCTGCTGTACACAGTTGATATTTTTGGCAAAGCTGTGCAGGAAACTAATAAGGCAATTCTAAAGCAGCTTCTGTAAAGATGTTACTTTTCTCTGTGAGGAATTATTTCCATGGATAGTCCAAAAATCTCCATCTTGCACTTAACTGACATACAACCAGTGCACGATCTGCTTTTCTATTACTTGTTTGAAGAATGGAAAAGGAAGATCTCTTACATGGTTTCATTGTTGTGTGCCAATTGTATGTACATCTCCTAAGATGATCCCTCTCATGATTACTCATGGTTTAGATACCTTTTATTTGGATTTCTATCATGTGGTCCATGCAAGACTGCATTTGGGAAGCACAGTTGGTCCAGCATGGAGTTGTACAAGGAGATATTTGTTTAGTAAACTGATAGTGCTGCCCATCTCACTCATGTGATATCTCTGCTCTCTGAGCCATATCTCTAAAGCCCTACCTAACATTGAAAACAATGAGCCATCCTAGCCAAGTGCTATATTTCTTCTTTCGAATGTTCTCTTTTGCCATACTGAGTGTTCTCCCATCACCAGCTGTATAGGTGAATCAAAACAATATTCTCAATTTTTATTTCACTTCTGCCAAGTAACAAAACTTTTACAAGGTGTACGCACTGAGCCTGAGCCATAAGAAATCACAATTGGGTTTGCTAGTTGTCTTCTTTAGCAAGATATGGGCTACTTCTTTGTAGAGTAGTCTGTTATCAAGAAGGAATTTACCAGCTTCTGTTCCAGGTAAGGCACAAAGAGTTTCCAATTCAGTGTTGTTCAAAGATGGATTTATCCACTGCAAATAATTTAAGCATGTCTACTTCCAAGGGATGCAATATTCCAGTTATGATTATAGAGTGCAGAGGATCGCCAAGGGCCACTGTAGTCATATCCTGAAGAGTACCTGATGCAATCTTCTGATCCAGTGCACCAATTCTTGCTAAGCCTACACAGATAGTGTTCTCGGTTACTTCTGCAAAAACAAAGAACAATGATTTAGGAAAATCTGCTTCAAAATGTTGACTTCTGCAGCAAATCTAAGAGAAAACGATTCTCCCTCCTTTCCTTCAAAGTTACATCATCTTACACTGACGCCAGGAAACCTTCTGAAGGTTTCAGAATCTACAATCACTTCCCTGAAAATTGGAGCAATGCCTGTAACATTGCCTCGTAATAGGATGTGGCAAAATGTGTAAAGATCAGGCACAGGAAATATGTGATCTAGCAGGAATCTGAACTTTCTGTCAGGCCTGGAAGCCATCTTTTGTATTGGGCCTTCAGACCTGCCACATTTACTACTGTGGAAAATGGGGAGGGGGGATTGTATGGAGCATGGCTGATATATAGTCATAACAACATTCCTTTCTCAGAGGTTCAAGGACATCTTGCCCTGCACCTGGGAGGCTGGAACTGGGAGGCATCTCCAGTTGAGATGGTGTTTTGATTGGACCATGTGATGGACTTGTGGGTGTTGGGCAGGGACTTGAACTTTCGTTTGGGTGGGGAAACCCTGGAAGCTTTCAGATTCAGGTTTCCTCACATGTGCCAATATGATATCTAATAAAATGTAACTTTGAGGAAACTCAAGCCTCAGAATATTCTTTTGCTGGGGGTGTTACTTGGAACTCTTGACACTTCAGGTATAATAATTAGGTAGGTTTTCAGTCATGCAGAGTTATTTAAGTGAATATAGCCCTCCAGAAAGACTAGATGCTATTCCTGATAACTGAGGAATTTTCTAAAAAAAAAATATTGAAAAAACAAGGAAGCATTTATGAAATATCTGTGGACAGGGTTTTGTATCTCTGAAAAAGCTCCTGTAACCAGAAAATATGAAGGAGAATTTGCTGAGAGTCATTTTTACTCCCCCACTCCCATATTTTTCTTGATGTTTTGATAGGGGAGGGTTGTCTACTAACCATAACTTGCATAACACAGTAAATTGTATTATGTTTTGCTCTATGTTATTTGAATCCAAGATGATGAATTAAATTGTGGTTAAATTTCTCCTTAACCATGATTCTCATTTTATGTTCCTTTGCTTCATAGGAATGAAAGGTGTTTCCAGGTTTGCTTTTGATAAATAGTGTATCCATCTTGTTTGCTATAAGTTACTGGGATCAAACACTGAAGAACTAGAAGCTTTACAACAGGGTGTCCAACCTTGGCGACTTTAAGACTTGTGGACTTCAACTCCCATAATTCCAGCATGGCTGGCTAGGGAATTCTGGGAGTTGAAGTCCACAGGTCTTAAAGTCGCCAAGGTTGGACACCCCTACTTTACAGTGTTATTTTAAACCTTAAAGTAAGGATGAGAAAACTTCAGTCAGTCAGATATTGCTGAATTTCAATTCCTGTCATGCCCACTGAGCATGACTGGATCATGACCAGGATGATGGGAGTCATAGTGCATCCTTGGTTTCTCCACTCCTGACATACAATTTTACAATTAAAATGCTTGAGGATCAAATCAAGATCAATTTACTTAACTTTTGAGGTTTCTTTTTTCTACGACATAGAAATGTTTTACTAACAAGAGAACTACATTTGGTTATATGTTTTCCCACCAAAGTCTGTATTTCTTTGTGCAATGTCAAATTGTTAGTTGAATACAAGACGGCAAGGAATTGGATACATATTTTTCTTTGTGCTGATCAAAGACTGTAAAATTCAATTTTTTTAATATTAAAAGTGCTTTCCCACTCTGCTTTTGGGACATTTTGTGGCAAGTAGAATCACAAACACTAAATGAAGGAAATGCATAATTTCTTATGAATGTGGGAAATGATTGAAGTCAATGTGATTCATTCTTGAAATATATCCATATAGAATGTTTTTTTTTAAAAAAAACCTGGGTCATTGAACTTGTGGCTGGTTTGTGTATAAGCCAACATTCTGCGGCCTTTAAATATGTGCTTCCAGGCCAGCGGTGTACATGACATGATGATGAACCAATGTAAAACGTTGGCTTCCGTGCAAACTGTATCTTGCCAAGTTCAGGATGGCCCATCTCCATATTACCATAAGAGCTCTTAAATTTGGAAGAGATTTCAAGCAGTATATCTTTCTACCAGAAATGACAGACAGATTATACCTGGCTCTTGGCCCTGTAGCCGCCGATTCTGGACAACTGCAAGAAGTTGCTCGGCTGCTTGATTCACACTCATGTAGCGTGGTGGCTCAAAAATTTTCTTTCCCCTGACAGAGAAAATTGACAATGTCAAAACAAGGAGTTCATACATCCTAGTCATGTTAGATTCATGAGCACAACAAACTGACATTTGTACTAGTTGGTTTGCACACTGCCTTTTGTTCAACAAATGTTTGTTAACACTAGAAAGATTTAGGTTGGATTTGGTCACCACACTAACAGCTGAAAAGCAGTAAACAGTACGTTCAGCAGATGGAAACATATTGGTGCGCTCTTCTCTTGACTTCATTGGACTAGCTTTAGATGTGCATTAAAAGCTGCATCCAACATTTATGTCATTGGGAAAGAGAAATCATTCTTAGGCAGTCCTGTGGCTGTTTTGAAGCTTTTAACCAAGGAATTACAGCCTGCATGATTCAGATGAATGTATTCTCCACTTCTAAAAGAGGTGCCATATGTTTACTCTTCCAGTACAATCCTAGCCATGGCTATTCCTCAACCCCTTCAAAAGTGGTGTTATACTTCTCCCTGCATCAGCAATCCATGCTATTCATGCCAAATTGAAAGGAAAGCCTGTATTTTTCTACCATATACTCTCGAGTTGCATAATTATAGTCCCTCAAATCCAGTGTTTAAGAGTTGTTTTCAGCAAAGTTTGCCAACCCTGGACTTGGCCAAGCAGAGTTAGGAAGAAGTTCCAAAATAAATTTTCCCCCGAGATCGTCAGTCCGTATGAATATGAAGCTAAACCAAAGTAAGGATGTGTCCAGAAACCATCAACTGTTCCATAAAATGAGCTGGCAAAGAGATTAAGGACGCAGACTGATCCACCCAGATTAGAAATACTGAACAACTGGGAGTGGGAAAATATTATACTACAGATAAAATGACTTGGAACAGAGCTAATATCGTTCTGTTTGCTTTTTTAAAGTGAGAGACAGCTAATACACGCTAAACACAATAAGAATTAAATTTGCTTATGAAGCATCCAGTTTATCTTTGACAGAAAAAGATGACTAAAAGTAAGGTTTGGCCAATGACATTTTATTGCCTGAAGCAGATGGTAAGTGATACCTCCAATTTCAGTTAGTACAAGACATTAAAAGTACTTAAAACTACAAGGAGAAAGGTCTGGACTAGTTATGTGGAGGAACACCCTGATTGTGATGAGCAATTTTTCACTAGAGGTCTTTAAAAAGAGACTAAACAGTCATCTGTCAGAAGTGATTTAGTGTATCTTGTGCAGTGCAAGAGTTGGACTCAATATTCTTTAAGACCCCATCCAACTTGATGTTATGAAAGCCAACGGTGCTGTCTCTTGGACACCAATTCCTGGTGGTGCTTCCTGAGGTAGATGGTGTTTCATCCTACAATGTGGTCACACTGTTGTGAAGACAACTAAATTGGCTACTGTTGAAAGCTGTGGCAAACCTCCTGGGATGTGGATGCAACCAGAAGTCAGGCCTCTGCATTTCAGAGAAGCAGAGAATGGATTGCAGCATTGTTTCTGATTGTGCAAAGGCTTTCAACTGCATTCAGCTGATGAGAAAAAAAATATTTGCAAACCAATTTTGGGATCTTTGAAAAAGATCTGGGTGCATATTTATTCCAGATTCCCTACAAATATTTAAACCTAATATTTGTAGAAATACACTTGAGAGGATTCCAGTGGACTTTAGTTATGATTTAACTTTGCTATTGATCTGTCCCATAACCCAGAGTATGAATGATCACAATTCCTTTCCATCTCCTGCATTAATGATGTAATATGTAATATTATAGGATCCTATAATAGTTATTCTACTTTCAAGTGCTAACCTGTCTACACTCCTCACTGCCACATGCTGATAATCAATATATAGCAACACAACTTACCTCATGAGATTCTCCACTGACTGCTCTTTCACTTTAATGTCTGCAGAAAAAAATAAATGTCATACATTGGAAGTTCATTTTTATAAAAACTATTAAGACTCAAGATTTTATTTTTTCCCTTGCGTATAATACAGAAATATGTTCATAGACTGTCTTCTCTAACCCATTTCTGCATGCAGAATCTTACAATCCCTGTTCCAAAAAATGCTTTTTAAAAAAATAGGACTAATTTCAGCTAGCCAGTACCATTATCTTCATTGCATGGTAATACATGGTTACCATTTTGTTGCTGTATAGCATATTCATTGTCTTTGGGCTGTAGAATGTACTGTATATGTGTGAGGCAGAAAGGAATTTATTTATTTTATATTCCACATTTATTATTTTTATAAATAACTCAAGACAGCAAACATACTGATACTCTTTCCACCTGCTATTTTTCCCACAACAAAAACTTTGTGAGCCGAGAGAGAGTGAGTGGCCCAAAGTCACCCTGCTAGCTTTCATGCCTAAGGCAGAACTAGAACTTACAGTCCCCTGGTTTCTAGATCAGCACATTAATCACTAGATCAAACTGGCTCTTAATTAATGTCCCCCTCCAAAACACAACTGTTTTGCAAAAATAAAACAAATGATTCCAGAGTATCTCTACTGAATTAATATTAGTACATAACAAGCAGTGATTTTCACAAACTGGTTGGTATTCAGGATCTCAGACGTCAACCAATTGCTCCAAGGAATCCTAATCATTTTTCCTCCTTCCCAGTCATCTGTTTAGGGGGCTCAACAAACATTCTACAGGTAATGAGCAGATTCTGTCTTTTGGAAATGTTTTTGCTGGACTTTTTTCTTCAGACTTCTTCCGATACTGGGATTGACACTGACATATCCTTCTTATGTGTTTGGATTGGCTTCATAGGATCCATTCTTTGAGGATGAATTGCTGCTACCTTGTTTTCCCCCAAAATAAGACATCCCCTGATAATCAGCCCAATTGGGCTTTTGAGCGCATGGCAATAAGGCCAAGTGCTTATTTCCGGGTTAAAAAAAATATAAAACAGGGTCTTATTTTCGGAGAAACACGGTAGTATTTAACTCAGCGTGTAAGACACAGTCCATTTTTCATAATTAATTTTTTTTCTTTTTGCATTAAAACTAAGTACCAATCTTAATTGAAGTCTATTAAGTAGACATCAACTTTAATAAGTTCAAGCTGTACCATCTGGAACCAAAGGTGTGCTTATAGGATTTAAGGTTGAAGCAATCAATAACATACTTGACGTTTTTCATCTTATCTTCCAGAAGAAAAACATATTGGGTGAAATACTTCCTTCAGATCATTAGTTACTGAATTTGATACCCTATTAAGCCTAAGCAGTATGAATGAGCTATGAAGAGGAGCCATGGATAAGTGCTGTTTTGTTTCCATCAGCTGCCTGCCTCTTGGCTAGTGAGAGCCACTTTAGCAGGATAAAATCTGGAGTTGTAGATATTGCATTGGCCTCCAATAGTTTATGAATATAAGTCAAAGGGCTGGTATTGGCAGGAGCAAGCAATCAGATCCATTTGTGAGAGGTTCAAGTCATCAACTTTGTTGTGTTCTATGTATAATCATGAGTCTCCCCAAACTACTTGGAATTTAGATAGGGTCAGGTTTATGCCTTTTGCGGCTGTGTGAGGATTCAAGGCTAGTTCCCTGCTTGACCCCTCCTCCCTGCCTGACTGGGAGTTTCCCAACCTTTACAACCCTCTGGACTAGTATTTTAGGGATTATCTGAACCCGCTTAACTTGTGCACTCCAATCAGATAGAGAATGATTCTGGCTCTCCCATTCCAAGTGGGGCAGGGGCAAATTCACTCAGTGGCCTTGTTCCCCCACTCTTTTGGAATGGCTACCCCAGTCTCCTCCCACAAGGTTTAAAGAAGGCAGTCTTTAAAGCAGCACTGTGTTGTGTTGGATTACAGTGGGCTATTTATGGTAGCTTTATCCAGTTGCTTGTGAGTGAGATTACTGGACTTGTGTTATGGATTTTTATTGTGAGTCACGCAGTTATGTTATGTGATGGTAAACACAGAATGAATTAAAGAACACTCCAAGTTAGTTTGTTTGTTTGTAAGAATGGAATTACCCTCTCTTTATATTTTAGTGCCATTTATATCCAGTGTTTATTTTATTCTAGTCATTCGAACTCTGGATCTAATTCGTTTTCCATATGCAGTGACTTCATAATTGCACTTTAATTTTTAACCAGCTATTCGTACGTCTTCACATATCAACATTCCTGACATGGAACTTTTGCTATGATAAAGTGAATTAATCAATGACTGTATTCATACACTAAGCTAAGCCAGAATACACTTGGATCTTGATGTGTGGGCCAAGCAACTGTAATTTGCACACCAGGCTTCCATCTGAGCACTTTACATGAACCCAGTCAATTGTAATTTATTTACGAATGGATATCCTAGAATGGCTTGGCATTCTGTGCAAAGATAATAAAATGCTCAAGTAATTTTCCTCAATATTTTTAACACAGAGGTGTCTGTGTTGCGTGTCTGTGTGTGTTTATGAGAAACAAACCATATCCCATGGGAAGATTCAATCTTCCTTAATCTTTTGCCCTTTGGATGATTAGGAATCTAAATTTGACACACCTGAGGGCACCAGGAAAGAACTCATGTAGTAGAGAAAATAGAAGCAAGTTGAGAATGGAAGTATTAAGAAAGAAGAGTGGGAGATGTGCTGGACAGAGCATTGTCCAAAACATTTGACAGGCTGACATGTATATAGAAAGACTGTAACATCTTCTTTCATTCAGCATTAATCACAGAGAAGAAATGCAATTTTAAATCTCTCTAGCTCTCTGAAAATGCACTCCAAATGGCCAACATCTGTGCAGTTTAAACAGTTATATGGCTGCTGCAGCATTTCAATAATTGAGGAACAATTCCAGTCAATTCCCCAATGTATAAATTATCTCCAGACTAATTTCTGCAGCAATCATGTTGACTGATTATATGCTGGCAAAATTCAGTTCTTTCCAAAACATGCAGAGAAATTGCTCTTGGACTTAAGAGGTTTTGGGATATAATGCTGGAACTCCTGGCTTGTAATCAAGAAAAGCAACGGAGGTCATAAGACTGTTAGCTGCTTGCAAGAACTCACCACCAACCTACATCACCGAAAAGGCTACGGTTAAATCAACCCTAGTATTTAAAGAATACTGAATGAGCTAATTACATCAGTCCAATTTCCATCTGATAACAATTCCATGTGTGTTTGTATGGCTCTGTAGAATGTCTCTCGCTTAAATGTTAAATCCAATTTTGTCTGAAAAGACTGGTGCAATTTTTTTTTAAAAAAATCATGCCTAGCTACAAAACCTTTTGGGCTGCTTCCTTTTCTGCAGGCCAAGTCATTGATTAGAGTTTTAAGAAAATAACAGAAATATCAGAAATAATGAGTACTTTTTGTTTTTCCTTTACAGTAGAGGATGCTAATCTCTATATATCATATTACTGTTAAAACCCAGAAGCAGGATCAGTAAGTAGATTAGCAATCCCAGTAAAGGGATGGCCTTGCTAAAACTTTTATTTTAAACATTTTTAAGACATTCTAAAATCACCTCCGTAACAATGGAGGCACATTTGTGTGATCCTCTTAACTGTAATTTAAAACTTCTTACAGTATAATTCTGGGGCAATTTAAAACTCCTGACTCTGCAATATTTAGTTGTTATTCAGACTCAAGTTTCTTTGCAGCTTTGTGGGGTACACATTTCTTAAAATTAGGGAATTAGTGAGTGGGGAGACTTAGACTTCTACTTCTTCCAAATGTTAAAGAGAACACTGCAATTGATTACTATTCAGGCCAATTTATATTATGTAAGTCTAGCAATAATCCTTTTCCATCCTATTGTACTAAGCTTTAGATGAAAATTTCCATAAAGAAAGAAAGCCTGAAACAAACTCTACCCTGGGGCAAATATAAGAGGAAGACTAGGCAAATGCTATTTTTGACTTATACTATTTTTCAGTGTCTGGCTTTCTTAGATAAAAAAAAAAAACTATTAAATATAATACTTTCCTTCTAGTATCACAAAATGGTGCTTGCCCAGAAAAAAATATTGCAGATATATTAGATATATACATGCATAAATTAGTGATACTAATCTAGGAATCACTGACATATGAATTTGGATTTTTTTTTTTTTTTTTAGAAACATTGTTGGCAACGGATGGAGTTTCATATAGACTAGTAATAACATATACGGTTTTGTACTAAATTCTATTATGGGGTAAAGAGGGTCAAATTCATATCCTACTGTAATACAGCTTTCCCAGCCACTGTGTCTAAATGAACATTTCCATGACCAAAGCAATTTGGGATGGACTACTAACACAGGGTGCTGGACCAAAAAGGTTCAAAAAACAGATCAGATATGGCAAATCAGCTGGCCCCTTTTTAAGCTACTTCTTACTGCAGCAGAAGCCAGCAGTTATTTTGTCAGACTGCAAGACAAGCCAGCCCACCAGCTCAGGTACAATCAGCCAATTAGGGCTTATTTTCTTTTAAAGTTTTTTTTAAATATCAAGGATAAAAATATCTGCATTATACTATTGGCTATAGTATGTATAACACTATACTACAGTATTACTCTGTTTTCCTGAAAGTAAGACCCCAGTGGAAAATAAGCCCTAGCATGATTTTTCAGGATGCTGATAATGTAAGCCCTACCCCCAAAATAAGCCCCAGTTAAGTTTGTCAGCCAGATGGGTGCATTTAGTCCTATATTTCCCCCAAAATAAGTCCTAACCAGAAAATAAGCCCTAATTTGGAGCAAAAATTAACATAAGACCTGGTCTAATAATAATAACTTTTATTTGCGATCACAGACCAAAGTACAAATATAATTGCAAAAGAACGTGGGGAAAATAACATCATAAACAGTTAGCTACCAGAAGCCTTGGGACCTGGTGTTATTTTTGGAGAAACATGGTATGCATATTATATACAGTAATATACTATATAGTACAATATACTGGCTGCATTATATTATTTCAGTTCCATGATTATGCCTGCATTTGCATGCTTATCCAGGAAATAACTCAACCATGGTTGATTAAATGAACCCAATTTTCTGGATTTGTACAATATTATTGTAAAAATAATAATGACCAGTACCCTCAGCCCCTCAATTGTTTTGAGGCTTGATGCTCTCTCCTTTCCTGTTTAATAGTTACATGAAATGGCTGAGGGGGATCACCCATCTGTTTGGGATCTCAACATATGTGGATGACACCCAGATATATATCTTTATCCTGAGTCAATCAAGTTGATGTTCTCAAGGGCCTGTCCCAATGTCTGGAAAGTGTGTGAAACTGGATGAAGAAAACAGACTCGAACTTAATCCTGAGAGGACTGAATGGCTGCAGATACTGGGGCCCAATATGAATGGGATTTTCCATCTTTTGAGTTTGGAAGGTTGCATTTCCCCATTCAAGGCTGGTGTGCAATCTAATCTTGGATTCACAGTTCCTGCTCAAAGAGCAAATGACAGCTGTGGCCAAGAAGGCCTTTACACAGGCACATATGGGGGGGGGCTGTTGTACTCTTTCCTGGGCCACGAGACCCTTCAGTCAGTTACTTATGCTTTAGTCAACTCACAAATGGGACTACTGTAACTCCTAACCACAATTCTATCTATCTATCTATCTATCTATCTATCTATCTATCTATCTATCTATCTATCTATCTATCTATCTATTGGTTCGATTTATATGCCGCCCTTTTCTGGAGACTCAGGGCGGCTTACAATGCATTAAGCAATAGCCTTCATACTTTTGTATATACCTGCTTAGTAGGGCTTTCGCCCCTCCCCCCAAGCAGTGTTCTTTTTTATACAAAGTCAGCTTATTACCTACCTTCGAAAGGATGGAAGGCTGAGTCAACCTTGAGCCTGGTGAGATTTGAACTTGCAATAATTGCAGGCAGCTGGTGTTATCTTAAAAGTGCTTTAGTCTGCTGCGCCACCAAGGCTCTTATTCATGCAGCAATACAGGCAGTGATGGGTATACCTTATTATAGCAGAGGTAAAATGTACTTATCTTTCCTACTGGTTCGCTGATGTGCACATGCCCATCGTCTGTGCGCGTGCCATCATCTGTGCATGCGCAAAGCCTTCTGCGCATGCGCAAATGGTCAAAACTGAGACGTGATGATGTCCTGGTTGGGGGGGGGCAGAGCCTCCCACTGCTGGCACTACCGGTTCTCCGAACTACCCGCCGCCGGTGCTACCAGCTCCTAAGAGCCAGAAATAGCTGGCAGCATTTCATCCCTGCATTATACCCAAAGGATCCCACTGTCTGCAGACTGGTTATCAGTTGACTTCCAAGTACAATTCAAGATGCTGCTAATCACTGGAAGTCTTTCATGGCATAGGGCCAAGTTATACATGGTCTACTCATCTCCCATTGTTTCTGCCTTTCCAGTTAAGATTGGGCAGAATTGGTGTGGTTAGGGGTCCCTCATTCAAACAATGCCACCTATGGGAAATGTGTTTCTTCTGTCATGGTACCTGCCCTTTGGAATAATATCCGCCCAGAGATCCATGTGGCCCCCTCCCTGAAGATGTTCTGGAAATCTTTTAAAACTTGGCTGCTTTCCATGTCTTAGAATGTCCACTTATGTTTTGTGATCTATGAAGTGAGGTCTGCCTGGACATATACAATTTTTTCCTTATTGGTTTCTAGTCTTTTAAAACTGTAAGTCTCCCAGCGTTATTCTGGAATCATGTGGCTTCTAAATAAAATAATAAACACTGCATACGATGTTCAATTAGATCTTCATGCCTCAGTATGTCATGTAAACACAGCCTAAAGGTAAAGGTAAAGGTTCCCCTCGCACATATGCGCTAGTCATTCCTGACTCTAGGGGGCGGCACTCATCTCTGTTTCAAAGCCGAAGAGCCAGCGCTTTCCGAAGACGTCTCCGTGGTCATGTGGTATGACTAAACATCAAAAGTGCATGGAATGCTGTTCCCCCCAAAGGTGGTCCCTATTTTTCTACTTGCATTTTTTACGTGCTTTCGAACTGCTCAGTTGGCAGAAGCTGGGACAAGTAACGGGAGCTCAGCCCGTTACGCGGCACTAAGGATTTGAACCGCTGAACTGCTGATCTTTCGATTGACAAGCTCAGCATCTTAGCCACTGAGCCACCGTGTCCCACTAAACACAGCCTACAAGATGTATTATAAGGTTAAAAATTGATCTTTTAGGATTCATCTTCTAAAGTTGGTCTCTTCAATAGTAGTATCATTACTATGTTTGATTAACTAATATTTCTTCAAGATCCAGTGAAAGTTGGGATTGCTCTCATAAGAACAATGAGGGTTGCTTCACTACATACGTATATAGAACTGGATCACCAGAGAAGGCCTCTTCCACCTTCATAAGGACACTTGAGGTGGTGGTGGGCGCTTTGCTCTTCCTGCTCCTCCTCCCATCTTTTTTTTTTTTTACTTTTTACTTTGGAAGTCTTTTCATTTGAAGACCAGACGAAGTATATAAGCAACTAACCAATACATTAGCAGAGGTAGCAGTCATACAAGGCAAAAGAGGCTCATCTCTTTTTCCATTCCACATTTATCTACAATTTGATAGCAATAGCACTTAGACTTATGTACCGCTTCATAGTGCTTTACAACCCTCTCTAAGCGGTTTAGAGTTAGTATATTGCCCCCAACAATCTAGATCTTCATTTTACCAACTTTGGAAGGATGGAAGGCTGAGTCAACCTTCAGCAATCAGGATTAAACTGCTGGCAATTGGCAGAATTAGCCTGCAATACTGCATTCTAACCGCTGTGCCACCACGGCTCTTATTTGATACTTATTTGATCAGAAAGGATGAATTGTTCAATTATTCACAAAAGTGCAGTAGTTCACACTGATGAAGCATGATAATGGACGGTGTATTTATGACCAACGTGTAATGTAAAAATTCTGGGTGGTGTATGAGTAATTAAAAAAGACATCCAACAATTGCTTGAATTATTAAAATCTCGCAATGATATCATATCTAAATAAATAAATACCAGGTGCAAATGTTTCTTACCGAGTAAGCATAGAGTGTGCATTCCATTTTTTCTGTTTTTTATAATTTTGTCAAAAAAACTCTCAGGTTTCCACGTGTCTGTCCAGAATACAATAGAAACTGTTTCTCCAAAGTTATAGAGCTATAAAGAAGGAGAGAGAGAGGAAAGAAAAATCTTTAATCACCATTATACTATAACCCATAAAGTAATTCAAAAACTGGTTATAAATATTCAGTATTATGGGATTTTTCAAATGTACGAGAATCATTGAATTATACTTGTTTTTACTTGTCAAAGGCAAGGTCTGGAACCAACTGAAGTACATCGGCCAGAGGTGTTTTTGGAAATTAGTTCTACACATCAGTGATGGGTTGCTCCTGGTTTGCCCCAGTTCGGGTGAACCGGTAGTGGCGGTGGCAGGAGGCTCTGCCCACCTGCCCAGACATCATCAAAAATGCTCTGCGCAGAAGCACCGCACACTTACTAAGTGAGCGCGCGCACCCACGCACTACCGATAACAAACCGGGATTTGAATCCCACGACTGGTACACATGTCCTGGAAGTGCTCCAATTTCTTCTTTGCCTATTATTGCTATTTTAAAATGGTATAGCTATATAACTACAGTGTCTCAATGCAAAGTAGTAGTTTGGATTAGGACCAGAGAGAATCAGGCTCAAATCTATTTTAACACAATGAACCTCTGTGATCACTTTGGGTCAGTCACTGTGTCTCAACCCAACAAATCTCACAGGGTTTTCCTACAGAGAAAAAGAAGGAACTGCTATACCACAGTAGTGGCCAAAATTGTGGAAACCTTTTGGGAAAAGTGTATTTTTGAGGTTTGATGGCTAATAACACAACTTTCTTTCTTTTTTTTTTTTTGGGGAGTTTCAAGATAATCATATTCTGCTGCTGGAATGGCCTGGGAATAGCCCAGACCTTAACCCAATTGAAAATCTATGGAGCCGACTAAAGAAACTTGTTAGTCAGAAGCAACCCAGCAATAACACCAAGTTAATAGAAGCAATAATTCAATCTTGGTTTCACATTATAACAGCTGCAGAACTAAAAGACTTGGTTCGCTCCATGGGAAGACATTGTAAAGCCATAATTCATGTTAAAGGTTACTCAACTAAGTATTAACTGACATGATAATTTTTGTATATTTCATTTTTTCTATGGTGATAATTTTTGTATGTCTCATTTTTTCTACGTGTTTCAGTTTTCTTCTTTATACTGTAACTGCTATTCCAATAGGAAATCCTTCATAAAAGTTATTGCATTATATTCATGATTAAATTATCTTTCCATTGATATATAAGTTTATGGTACTACTCCAAAAAAAGTGGTGTTATTAGCTAGCTTTAGAAAATACACTTTTCCCAAAAGGTTTCCACAATTTTGACCACTACTGTAGATGCTATTGGTTTTTTCCAGTCCCATCAAAAATTAGTTACTGAGTGGGACATCCAGAGGAAATATGGCGAGCAGAAGACAGCTGTTCAAAAGCGGAATTGGCGACAATGGCGAAGGCCCAGGATCCGGTGGGTAGATCAGTTCCTTGGAACCTCTCCAGAGAAGAAGAGGACAAGAGAGTAACATATGCTATGAAGGCTGATTCTCATGAGGAGACTGCAGACAATGATTTTCCATGGTTTTGGGAGATGATGGGACCAATCATTTTGCTTGCAATTACATTGAAGTCTTTTAAATGACACTAAGTTCGCAAACTTCATTTTTTAAAAAATCACTTTCAGAAACTGCCTGTTAGCTATCTTAAAACTATTGGAGACCTTCAGAAAGACAACATTGAAAAGTTTCCATCAGTTGAGTTTATCTTCAACTCAAAACAAAAGCAAAATTAATTACAAGTTTAAGAATTTACAGAGCCTGAAATAAACAGCCAACAGCTAAGTAAGTTTTTGATCCAAAAATGGATCAAAACGGATTAAGTACCCAGATAAATTATAATATTGACTTTTACTGAAAGATGTTGAAATTAACTATAAAAAAACAACAACTTCTTGTGCTATTCTGGTTATTGCAAGTCATAATAAAAGATAAGTGATGATTTTAGAAACTGGACACTAGAGGGGACTAAAGATTTTAAGCAGAAGGGGAAAAAATACAAACTTGATGTCATTTAATACTGGGACTTGCAAAATGACGCCAAATGTTATCAGAGATGTTAAAGGAGATCTTTGAAAAATGAAACCAAAGGTTAGTGATTACAATATCAACACTGTCAATAATGAAGTCTGTTTCTTGGATAGACTATCTGTAAAAAATGTTAATAAAGGAGTGATTGATGTGGAACAAATTTTATCTGAAAAGATAAAATAGAGAAGGTGGAACTACAAATGACAATCCAAGATAATGATTTGGAAAAGGACACTTTACTATATATACAAACTTTGCTGAACTTTTAAAAATTAAACATAAATGATAAACCTGGATAATGTTTTCGTGTTGGATTTACAAAAGAAACCTTGGAAAATCTATGCAATGAAATAATGAAGAATTGAAAAGAAATCAAATCCTATCATAATATTTGATTGAATTAACAATTAAGACAGTGATAAGTAAAAGGGAAAATATAAAGTTGGTTTATTTGATCAAGGTTAAAATAAGAAATGGGATATAGGATGAACATATATCTAATTAGGGATCTGAAGAGTTATCAAATGTGTTTCTACTTGTGGTCAAGGTTGCAAGTCACTTCCTTATATATCTCTTTTCTTTTTCTTTATTCTTCATTTTCTTTTTCTTCCCTGTTTTGCTTTTTTTTCTGCACTTTTTAATTCTTTTTTTTCCATTCTATATTCTTTCTCTAAATTTAATGTGTATTAGCTTTTACTGTTGTAATTAGTAAAAGCTAATACAAATAAAACTTAGAGGGGAAAAATAGAATGGAAAGAAATAATAAAAAGTGCAGGGAAAAAGCTGAAGAAAAAAGAAAAAGTAAGTGAACAATAAAGAAAAAGAAAGGAGATATATAAGGAAGTGACTTGCAACCTTGACCAACAAGTAGAAACAAATTTAATAACTCTTCAGATTCCTTAAACAGGTATCACTTCAGCCTATATTCCATTCCTTATAATGGGATTAAATTAAAATTCTTAATAAAAGAATAAAATTAAAATTCTTAATAAAATTATATTTTAAAAAAGTAACTGAGTAAACTGAGTAAATTTGAAGGTGGAATAAGTTCTAAAACAGGCATTGGGTAACTACGGTACTAACAGGTTATGCAAGTACACTGCTTTGCATCGTGGGCTTTGAATTTAATGTAGGGAAATCTGCCTTCCTTGTTTAAAAGAGTGAATCTCCACCACTCATTGTGCAACTTAAGTTTTTTAAAAACTCATTAAGACCTTATTAGGAACCAAACCTGCAATCTATACACACAGGGTTATAATACAGTATGTTTATTAGTAATATTCATTGACCTTAATTGTTTATTTAAATAATATTGGCTCCCATATTACAGACACCTATGAAAAGCATGCTAAAATAAGAGATATAAACCGAAATGACAACAATATAAACAACTGCATTTAAAATCCAAACATAACACACACATCCCAGCCATTAGAATATTAAAAGGATTTAAAAAGGTGGAAGAGGGAAGAAGTGGCTGTAAGGATGGAAAAGCAAGGGAAAACAAGTCCTATTTCTGAATTGGTATTCCAGGGACAACTTTAGCTATGCAAGCGTGTACTGTATCATAATGCATGAAGCAATCCTCATTGCAATGGCCAGGTACAAGAAGACACTGCTCAAACAAAAAAATCCTATGCAAAACTCTTATGGAAGAGGCAAAACTCTTTCTCTACCCAGGAGACAATACAGGCAGTCCTCAACTTACAACAATTCAAAGTTACAAAGGTAACTTTACTGAAAAAAGTAACTGATCCTAATGCTTACAACTGGTGCAGTATTCCCGCAACCACATGATCAAAATTTGGGCACTTGGCAATCAGTATGCGTTTATGATAGTTGTACCATTTGGGACAGAGGTGGTATTCAGCCCGTTCTGGAGAACCGGTAGCGGAAATTTTGAGTAAATCGGAACACCGGCAAATATCACCTCTGACTAGCCCTGCCCCCATCTATTCGCTACCTCCTGGGTCCCAGCTGATTGAATCCCAGCTGATCGGCTGGGTCTTCTTTTGTTGCCCTGCACATGGAGCTGGAAAGCAGGTTAGTAGGGTGGGGAGGGAATGGAGATTTTACAGTATCCTTCCCCTGGTGTGGGGTGGGAATGGAGATTTTGCAGCATCCTTCCCCTGCCACGCCCACCAAGCCACGCTATAGAAGCATTGCTGGATACATCTCTGCAGACTCCAGAACTGGTCTCCAGGTACCTGGTTTCGCATTCTTGCCAACATTTTTACTTTTCCTCCTGGCAACAGAGAATAAGGGGATTGCACAGAGGGAGACAGGAACCAGAGAGGGATTGAATGGAAGTGAGAATGGATGGATGAGCTGGGATGAAAGGAGGTGGGGGTCACTTTTGCCTCAAGGCCTAACTCCTTTGTCTGAGGCCTTATCCGCTAAGCCAGAATGCAGCCCAGCTACTTTGCCCGGAAGATATACAACCCCCTACCCTCAAACATTTTCACACCCTTTCTTTGCCTTGTGATGAGCTAAATGACCGGGTCACCTGGGTTTTGCACAAAACAGTTTGCTTCATTCACACTCCTAGAACAGGGTACTCTGCAGATGGTTCTTGGAACAGTACATATTTTAAACAGGACACTTGGGTAAGTCGAACGAGAATGAGCAATCCAGATTTTGGATTTCCCAACCTAAATTGCCCTGCCGGGAACTTGAGAAAAAAAAAGAAGGTTACTCAACTTGGGGGGGTGGGGAGGTCAAAATGCAACTTTTAACTCTTCAACCCCTCTCAAAGTCCTCGGTGTTGCTTCCCCTACTCCGCTGTAAGAGTAGCTGGATGCCTTTTTAAAAAGGGAGCTGGTTTATCGTTGGGATTCGTGCAACTCTTCTCTACACCCAGCTCAATTGGTAAGGAAGAAATTGGCACATTTTCAAGGTGTGGCCCAAACATTTGGACACCGAACTAGAGTGGAAAGGAAAATAAAATTGAAAATAAGAGAGCTGTCCATAATTCATAGATATAGTAGAGTTACAGTGCAACCTAGAAAAACGAGTGAAAGGAAATGGCTGAAAAGAACTCTACATTCTTAAATATTACACTCCAGTAAGAGCTAGCTTGGTGTCATGGTTAGGCACCAGGCTAGAAACCACAAGACTGTGAGTTTTAAGCCTTTCTTAGGCGTCAAGGCAAGTCAAGGCAAGAAGCAATGGGTGGAAGCAAGTTGAAGAGAGATCCAACCTGAAACTAAGGAGAAATTTCCTGACAGTGAGAGCCATTAACCAATGTAACAGCTTGTCTCCTGGAGTTGTGGATGCTCCATCACTGCAGGTTTTCAAGAAAAGATTGGACAGCCATTCATCTGGGATGGCATAAGGTCTCCTGCCTTGAGTAGGGGGTTAGACTAGAAGACCTCCAAAGTCCTTTCCAGCCGTATAATTCTAGGATCTTATCAATAAACCCCTATAGGACTAGTTTGGGCAGTTGTCAGGAGCCAACACTAATTCAAAGACACCAAAAAATAACCATGTGATTAAGCAAGAAGAAACGTGCAAAAGAATGCAAAGAACAGTTCTTTTTTGAGCTAGATGTTCTGCTCAGGTATTCTTTCCACCTGTAGGGCCAATGGAAGCAAGGTAAATTGAGAATGGACCCCATAACCCTACACCAGAATGACCTGGTGGACTTTTAGTCTAGACCAGGGGTGTCAAACTCAAGGCCAGGGGGCTGGATCTGGCCCACGGGGTGCTTAGATCTGGCCCGTGCAGCTGCCCAGGAAACAGAGAAGGACAGGTCTGCAGCAGGGGTGAAATGCTCCCGGTTCGGACCGGATTGCCCGATCCGGTAGCTATGGTGGCGGGTGGTTCGGAGAACTGGTAGCAAAAATCCCTGCCCCCCCCCCCCCCACACATGCCCAGCTGAGCTGTGCGATCATCAGAGGCTGTTATTTTTTTACTTTTAAAAGCATTTTTTCTACAACCTCTTCGGCTGAAAAAAATGCTTTTAAAAGTAAAAAAAAAGTCTCTGATGATCGCACAGCTCAGCTGGGATTGTCAGAGCCTTTTAAAAGCATTTTTTTCTACAACCTCTTCAGCCGAAGAGGTTGTAGGAAAAAAAATGCCTTTAAAAGCCTCTGGCGATCCCAGCTGAGTTGCCTGATCGTCAGAGCTTCTAAAAGTATTTTTTTCAGCCAAAGAGGTTATAGAAAAAATGCTTTTAAAAGTAAAAAGAAAAAAAGTTGGCCATGCCCACCCAGTCACATTACCCCCCCCCCACCACCACCACCAACAAGGCACGCCCACAGAACCGGTAGTAAAAAATTTTAGATTTCATCCCTGGCCTGCAGTGCCTCTGCCAGTGAAAATGGAGGCCATCGCAGTTGAAAATGGAGCTTGCGAGAGCTGCATGCAGGCTCCATTTTCGCTGGCAGAGGGTTGCAGGAGGCCGTCACAGCCAGAAATAGAGCTCGGGAGCCTGTTTTCACTGGCAGAGCCCTTGGGCCACCAAAGGCAACCCTGACACAAGTGATGTCAAGCTGGCCATGATCCCCCACCCTTGCAGGTCAAACCCAACCCTGATGCAGCCCTTAATGAAGTCGAGTTTGACACCCTCTGGTCTAGACATATTTTCAGAGAAGTCCTACTGAACGTTTTAGAATATATTACTCATATGAATCTCACTCTCTCTTTCTCTGTTTCCTATCTCATGTCCTTGTTCTTGAAATCACCTATGAGAATAAATAATGACCACTGAATAAACATATGTAGAAAGCAAAGTCTACAACCTTGACGTAGAGAGGACTGATTTTTTAAAAAATTAAATTACTTAAATAAATAAATAATTAAATTTATATACCAACCACTTCACTGTTATGTCAAGCAACTCTTTAACAAAACAACAAGGAGTTAAACATAGCTTGAGTCCAAACCAAGAAGACGTGTAAAGAAATCTTGGGTTGACCCCTTCCTCGCTTGCAATTCAGAGTGAGTGTAAGAAAGGAACAAGACAAAGCATAATCAGACTTGCAAAATTCTGTTAGAATGGCTCATCTTATTAAGAGTAGATTTAGGTTTTCATGGAGACTGTTCTTGGTCTGGTTTACAACATAAAAGTTACACTATATGCTAGTGTAGTGGGAACAATTCTTCAAGGATTAAATTACTCAAACTCTAGTCTAAGAGTCTTATGGGGGGAAACTTATATATAGATAAGAGAGAGTGGGTTAAAATACTGCCTCAGCTATGATGCTTTCTGTATGAATTTAGTCCTAAAGTACTTCACAAAATAGTTAAAAACTCCTCATAAGACTCTTCAAATAGAACTTGACAGTGTAAAGCTTTGCAATCAACTCTTTGATGGAAATAGATAGTTTGGTGCTTGAAATTCCACAGCACAAGGGCAAAGATGAAAAAAGATGAACAAAATGCATGGAAAATATAGATTCCAGTTATCACTTTGTTCACATAAGGTCACTGATGCTGTATATCTGCATTCAGTTGGAGTAGCGTTTTATCTAATAACCTGAAATGCTCCCTGAGACACAGATTTGGGGCCTTTAAAACCAGGTAAAAGATAATAATTATAACCAAGGCAGCATCTTAGCTCTGTAGGAATGGTCTTTGCTTAGGACTTTCTCATCAATTTATCACTCCAAGGATGCAAGATCTGTCTTCTTTTGCAACCAGTCATTTTAATTTCTGGGTCAAATTGAGCTCTGGTTTTTATCAGTAGAAAGTTTTAAGATATCCCTAATTTGCAGGTGGTTGTCAAGGAGAAATTCTGTTTACATCATAACCAAGAGATGACAATCATTTGACGGCACATAATCACTCAAATTTGCAGGTATGATTGCAAATATCTTCATATCCAAAAAGCTGATGTTGGGAAGTTTAATTCTCAGTTGATTGCTTTTGGCTTTAGAGGAATTCCACATATTGTATCTATTCCACTAAGCATTGTACAGACCTACAGATTTCCTAGATAGGTTCATCCGAGTGCCTCTTATCTATGTTGCATGCATGTTTCTAGGAACATGCTGTAAAAACAATGTTTCCTCCAATAACTGTAAAAAACTGTCCATTACCAACTTTTACCATAGGTGGGCACATTTAAACCACTAATTCTGCAGCCAGATGAAACTAAAAGGATCCCATTTGTGTCTGTCAAAAGCTATCTAAAAGGTAAAGCCTCATATAGATGTTCTTGGTGACTGCTCATGCAGAACTCCGCTGGAAAGACGCCAAACCCACAGTATTTGATAGAAACAGTGTATGAATTTTCCCCCCCCAGGCAGCTTTGCTGGTTGAGGTTGAAATAGTGAAAGAGTAGGTTTCAGTACATATTAATTATGAGGTCTGCGTTGAGTTGGGCATGTAAGACACGTAAATTGCTTGTATTTTCAGAAAGCATGTCATTAAGTTAAGAAACATCTTGGTTCTACTAATGCAAACTGTATAATGATCTTCAGATAACCAACGCCTGAGAAACAATGGATGGAATGAAGTGAGATTGGTAGAATTCAGCCTAGATTTCACCTGCTAAAGTGGGAGTGATTTAAAGCCTATGGTATGTTGCCTAAGACAATGAGATGGGCGGCATATAAATTTAATAAATGAATAAAGAAAGAAGAAAGAAGTAAAACAGGTCATGGGTTGTCCTGCTTGCTCGTTGTTCAATTTTCTATCCGAAATAACTCTCCTCTAGTGTAATATTTCACCACCCAACAAAAAATGACCACATATTGCTACTGTCAAGACCATATATTGCTATTATTTCTAGCTGTATCCCCAAGCCTAGGATATCAAATACAGTAGAGTACATATGGTGTTACAGAGAGTCCTTGATTTATGACTAGTTGTTTAATGAAGTTACAATGACCTTGGAAAGGTTGCTTTATGGTCCATAAGGCACTTCTGGCCATTGTAAAACATCATGTCTCTCTCTCTCACACACACACCCTACGGTTACATGGCTGCATTTTAGTTACTTGGCAATCAGTTCATATTTATGACCCGTTACAGGGTCCCGCAATCACATGGCTATGATTTCTGATGGGTTATTTTGCAAGTTTCCAGCAAAATCTCTCATTCGGGAGATTAGATTCACTTAGTAAACATGTGATTCATTTAACAACTGCGTGATTTGGATTTGCAATTCTGCGATTGAGTTAACGACTGCTATAAAAAAGCAGTTGAAAGTTCCAGTTCCACAGGTGCCTTGATTTACAACTGCAGTGACTGCAATTGAAATTCCAGTCTAGCATGTGTGACAATCTCCTGCACATCACCTTTAAGTCTTTCAATAGGCAGTCCTCGACTTACAACAGTTCATTTAGTGCAGTTACAACAGTTCATTTAGAGCAGATACTTGTGACCATTTTTCACACTTACAACGTTTGTCGCATCCCCATGATCATGTGATCAAAATTCAGAGACTTGGCAACTGACTCATATTTATGACGGTTGCAGTGTCCCGGGGTCATGTAACCAACTTTTGTGATCTTCTGACCAGCAAAGTCAATGGGGAAGCTAGATTCACTTAACAACCATGTTAGTAAATTAACAACTGCAGTGATTCACTTAACAATGGTGGCAAGAAAGGTCGCAAAATAGGGCAAAATTCACTTAACAAGTGTTTCACGTAGCAACAAAAATATTGGGCTCAATTGTGGTTGTAAGTTGAGGATGACCTGTAATGCAGTGCTCATACTCAGATGTAGCAATCTCTCTTGGCCAAACTGTCTGCCTCAGGTAAAATTTATATATGTAGTCCTCAACTTACGACCAGTTGCTTAGCGATTGGTTGACATTACAATGGACCCAAAACACTGAAAGAACCCAGATTCAAAATTCTAGTGGCCGAGCTGCTCCCGCAAGTCACATGATCACATTTTGGATGCTGGCCCAGATTTATGGCTATTTGCAAGTGTTCCACAGTTAAATGACCTCAATTTACAACTTTTTTTTTTGTATGAAACCGGCCTTTCCTTCCTAGTTCTGGCAAAAAAAAAATCTATTATAGAAAAATTGTTCCCTTAATGACTGCAGATTTGCTTAACGACCATCACCAAAAAATTGTAAAATTGGGTCAGTCACGTGATGATGTGCTTAATGACCAGCAATGACTTATGACTGTAATTCCTGGCTCAATTACAATTTTAAATCGAGGACTACCTATAATTTAGCTTCTTTTCATTTTTTTTATTTTTAGTAAAGGAGGTAACTGGAAAGCTGGTATATTGGAAAATGCCCATTATTAAAATCACTTTTCTTTACAAGAATACCTTTGAATCCAGTGGTGAAATCCTAATTTTTTTTACTACCGGTTCTGTGGGTGTGGGCATGGCAGGGGAAAGATACTGCAAAATCTCCATTCCCACCCCACTCCAGGGGAAGGATATTGCAAAATCTCCATTCCCACCCCACTCTGGGGCCAGCCAGAGGTGGTATTTGCCGATTCTCCAAACTACTCAAAATTTCCGCTACCGGTTCTCCAGAACCTATCAGAACCTGCTGGATTTCACCCCTGCTTGAATCCCACAGAGAGACAGACATCAAAAATAAATATGTTAGATGATTGGAACAATTATTTCACTTGAAAGTTAGCTGGAATTTCATTCAGGGACCAACATTGCCAGCTTTCTATCCGGTAAATGGGCTTTTGGGCACTGGCAACATCTTCATGACAGCTCATTTGTGACAATGTCCTCAAGAGGCTCCTTACAATTAATGTACATTCACCAGCTGGAAAAATTGCCTTCTCCTAAACTGAAATGAAGAATACGATACAAGCGGAGTAATAGATGCATTTACTATGACGAAACAACCCTCATAAACTATTGTTATACATTCCTGCATCTTTACAAGCAATTTTGATTTCTTCAAACTGCCCAGTGAGGAATGGAACAAAGGGAGTGATAATATGTTGAAAGATAAAAAAGAGGACACAGGGCTAGGATAGCGGAAGGCAGTTTCATGTTTGCTACTATGTCATGCGAGTCAATATCACAACCCATTTGTGATGGTACAGAAATCTCAAGGGGCAATGAGCATTCCAAATAACTGAGAGAGCCCTGACCATTAGACCTATTTTTTTTTCAGACTTGGCAGTTTTTAAGATGTGTCAATTTTAACTTTCCAAATTCCCCAGCCAGCTCGCTCGCAGGGGAATTCTGGGAGTTAAGTCCCACTCATTTTAAAGTGGCCAAGTTTGAATAACACCGATACGGACTCTACACCTTTGCAACCATAAGTTAATGCAGATAAATGTTTCGTAGAAGAGAAAAAGAGCACCAATATAGGGCTGCCATTGCTAGGATCAACCACATGTTAATGCAACATCTGTTCTCATGTAGACATTAAACCGTGTTGTGGTCTCTTAACCATGATTGCTTAAGCCCAAATCTCACTCCATAACAGCCATAAAAAAAAGGTTTTCAGAAATAACCATGTCCTTCTCAATTCTGCAGACATTTTAAAACAAGAAATGAAAAAAAAAAAAGGACGCGTATTCACATGCCATAATGCAATAGCTTGAGAGAAATCATGAAGTAACCTTTTCAAAACCAAGTGTCTATTTTTGCAGCATCCTTTCCCAGCATGGATGCCGCATTCGGCTATAAGAACGGTCTGTGCATTTCTCCAGATCATCTTTAAGAATTCATGGTTCCCATTTTCAGTGAGGGTCAAAAACAATGTCTCTTAACCTTGGCAGCTGTGGACTTCAATTCCCAGAATTCCCATTCCCAGAACAACAACATTCTAGATAGTTTAGTTTTTAATTATCTAGATTGTTGTTGTTTCCCAGCATGGGAATTCAATCTAAATTAATCAAACCCCTGATTAGGGGTTACAAAAACAAGACCTTTATCATTCCATAAATAAGCAGAGGTTTCCAACAATCTGATTCAGTTTTTAAGTATTTGGGGACAAACACAAATAATTGTCAATCTCATGCAGAGAAAGAAATGGAAGCAGATCCTCCTATCTGCTCTCCAAAGAGATCAGATCCTTCCAATTGTGCCTGAATCTAAACCATCGCTGCTCCATTGGATTATTGTAAAATACTGACAACTGAGATAAGTACAACAATTTGGAAACCCCATCACCCCCATCTAATCAGATCACTGGAAGCCTGTAACTACCTAAATGAAATAGATGAGTAATTATGTGAAAATATTGATGGGCTATTTCATTATATCCAAAGCAGAGAGTTGAACTTTTGAATGAGATCTCCTATAAAAATAAACGAACGTGAACTCACAGAGAAAGAACTACACCAAACTTTTTTTGATACATTTAAGCAAATGAATAGAGCTGTGATGGCGAACCTGTGATACGTGGAGCCATATTGGTGGGCGCGCGAGCCAGTTGATTTTTGGGCCTTCTGGGCCCACCGGAAGTTGGGAAACAGGCTATTTCCAGCCTCCAGAGGGCCTCCGAGGGGATGGGAACGGCCATTTTTGCCCTCCCAAGCTCCTAGAAAGGCTCTGGGGCCTGGGGAGAGCAAAAAACAGGCCTTCCATTCCCACCGGAAGTCGACAAAGAGGCTATTTCCAGCCTTCGGAGAGCCTCCAGGGAGTGGGGAGGCTGTTTTTGCCCTCCCCAGGCTCCTAGAAAGCCTCTGGAGCCTGGGGAGGGTGAAAAATGGGCCTACCAGGCCCACCGTGCCATTGCGTGCCAAAAGCGGGGGAAGCACGGGGGTGTTGTGCATGCATATGTGGGGAGGGGGGGAATTATGAATTATAATTATATAGAATTATGGGTGTGGGCACGTGCATGCACAACCCGCCCGTGCTCCTCCCACTTTTGGCACGTGATGGCAAAAAGGTTAGCCATCACTTGAATAGAGTTATCAAATGAGAATTACCAGCAAGGTACCTTTTCAGCTCTGTAGAGCGTGCATAACTTTAACTTGGTTTTTTAATACACAAGCGGTACATGTATGAAGGAATTTACACATGGTTTTCTTTTGCTAGTTCAAAACTATCAACTCCTTGACCTCAACTCTACAATACCAAAGCATTTTTAAAATGTTTTTTGCACAGATAATGACAGAAAATCATGAAATTAAAATCTGTTCACCCCATCTCGTTTGAAAGGACTGTAATTGTCAGCCATAAAGATATATACTGCAGCATGTTTTTCAGTACCGTATTTCCCCGAAAATAAGACCCTGTCTTATATTTTTTTGAACCCTGAAATAAGTGCTTGGTCTTATTGTCATGCGCTCAAAAGTCCGATTGGGCTTATTATCAGGAGATGTCTTATGGGGGGAAACAGGGTATATAAGACACTTTTTTGTTTCTGCATACAGGTAGTCCTCGACTTACAACCGTATTTGAGCCTGTAACTATGCTTATATGTCAAGACATTCGTTTAATGGGTCACCATATCACCACACCTTGATTTTTACAACCATTTTTGCAGCAATTGTTAAACAAATTCATTTTATCTAATGGGCTGGAAACAAATGCCCCAAAGGGGCAGAAAATGCCAAGCAGGGAGTGTATAGCTGTCGGAAC
Organism: Pantherophis guttatus; assembly: GCF_059756535.1. Taxonomy (NCBI): domain Eukaryota; kingdom Metazoa; phylum Chordata; class Lepidosauria; order Squamata; family Colubridae; genus Pantherophis; species Pantherophis guttatus. Next base: position 87,307,844 of record NC_142065.1, read on the forward strand.
TTAAATGAACCTGTCATTAAGTGAGGACTAGCTGTAATACCTGCCACTCTCAAGTACTCATGAAACACAAGGCATGCTTTTTTTTTTTTACAGCTCCTGTGCAACTGACTTCAAACTGGCTTCCCCCAATCATGCTGGCAAAACTGTTAAATTGGAACTCCAAATGTCATTTGCTTAGACATCTGCTGCTCTCCAACAAGGCAGAATTACATCATAGGCTTCAGTGCACCCTCTGTAAGCTTTTTTTTTTTAAGGCAAAGATGTTTCCTGTTTTTCATTACTGAAGTATGAATCTCTACATCAAGACCAGTCTTCAATACAGGCGCATACAAGCATGAGCTCTTGTTTTGGGAAGTGCAAAAAAGATGGACTGAGGAACACACGGTTCTCCAGGTTTTGTTGGACTCCCGCTCTCTTAATTCCCAGCCAAAATGGTCAAAGGTCTGAAATGATGGGATTTCAATTTACATGCTGCAAAATAAGATTAAGGAGAGCCAGTTTGGTCTAGTAGTTAAGGCACCAGGCTAGAAAGCGGGAGCTCGTGAGTTTAAGTCCTGCCTTAGACATGTAAACCAGCTGGGTGACGTTAGACCAGATACTCTCTCTCAGCCCAATCCACCTCACAGGATTGTTGTTGTGGGGGAAATAGAAGGGAGAAGGTGTATTGGATATATTCACTACCTTGAGTTATTTGTAAAATTAATAAAGGCAGGGTAGGGTAGGATAGGGTAGGGTAGACTAGACTAGACGACTAGACTAGACTAGACTAGATCATTGGCCACGTGTGATTTTAAAAAGTCAGACTTATACAAACAGTAGACATCTTGAGTTTGCCATTAGAAGTAAGACCTTTCTGACTAATTTCTTTTAATCCATTTTAACAGCTGTTTTAATTACAAACTTTGCATTTTTGACAATTTCATCAATAAATTAAGCAATAGGCACAGATCAAAGGGTCCCCCCCCCCCCCCCGCTTATCCTGAGATGCTGGCCAATAAATGAGAGATTTATTTATAAAATTGTACAGTACTTTGCCATTTATATTGACTTTACAAGGTAATGATAAAATAAATGAGAACGTAATAAGTAATTTCAATGAAAAAAGGAACAGTTTGGAAAATACTGATCTACTTTTGCATCCATACTTGCAAAGTTCATATACGTTGGTAAATTGTAAGTTATTATCTTTTAATCTTGCAAAGATTGACAGAATTTGTGAAATTTTAATATAACATGGCAATCTAGGGGAAACTGCCAAAAATTTGGGATGTTTTTCAATTCCTAAAATTTGGGCCCTTATTTATTTCTATCCCGCCTTTGTTATTATTTTTACAAATAACACAAGGAGGAGAATATATCCAACACACTTCTATTTTCCACACAACAATTCTGTAAGGTGCGTTGGGCTGAAAGTGACTGGCCCAAAGTCACCCAAACTGGCTTTCATGGCTAAATCTGGACTTGAAAATCTTTGTTTTGCAACTACATAAAGGAACACCTGGATTTCCCTTTTTTATCACCAGGAAAGCAGATCATATGCTGAATGCCATTGTTCTAGGTATCCTACTTTAAGGAAAGCCCTAAAAGGATTACACCAGAATATGTGAAAGAATTATTTCCAGCACTAAAGCAGTCAATTATTTCAGGGGTCCCCAATCTCCGGGCCACAGCCCACTAGTAGGCCATGAAGTGTTTGTAACTGGGCTGTGAAAATGGTGGGCGAGCACTTCCACAAGCAGTGGGCGAGCACTTGCATGTGAGCTCCATTTGCATAAATAGAGCTGCACGGGCACACACTTGCCGGCCACACGTGTGGAACCATTCCATCTCCCCCCTCCCCCCCCAGTCAGTCAGCAAAGCCGGAAAGGTCGGGGAGCTCTGAACTATTTCACTCAGCAAAGTTCTCTTCTTAAGGTGCCAGTCTTTTTTCCCATCATTATCTAGATTCTAATAGCTGCATCAGCTTTCTGAAACTTAAGTGCCATAACCGTTTGTACTATATGATTACAGATAGTCCTTGACTTATGACCGTATTGGAGCCTGCCAATTATGGTTGTAAGTCATGATGGTCGTGAAGCAGGTGATTATGTAAATGACCTGATTTTACGACATTTTCTGCAATGGTTTTAAATAAATCTTATTCATTAGGGGGTATTACTTACTATTTAAGACAGGGATGTCAAACTCAAGGCCTGTGAGCTGAATCCAGCCCACGGGATACTTAGATCTGGCCCACGGGGCCTCCCTAAAAACAATGAAGGACCGGCCTGCAGTGCTGCTGCCAGCCAAAACAGGCTCCCGAACTCCGTTTTTGGCTGTGACGGCCTCCTGCAACCCTCTGCCAGAAAAAACAGAGCTCGGGAGGGCTGCATTAGGATATTGCAGCTGAAAACGTAGCTCAGGAGCTGGTTTTGGCTGGCAGGGCGCTCAGGCTGCCACAGGTGCCCCAACATGAGTGACATTGATCTGGCCACACCTACCCCAGCCACACCCACCTCGCCCTTCCGAGGTCAAACACAACCCTGATGCGGCCCTCAGTGAAATCGAGTTTGACACCCTTATTTAGAAGTTCAGTTATACAGGTAGTCCTCAATTTATGACTGTAATGGAGCTTGAAATCTCTATCCTAAATCATGATGATTGTTAAGTTAAAGAACCCATATGACCAAATCTGATTTTATAACTTTTTTGTGGTGGTTGTTAAGTGAACATTGCGGTTGGGAAGTGAATGCCACAGCTGTTAAGCAAATAATGTATTCCTATGGGCATTTTTTGTCAGAAACCAGCTGAAAAGGTCAGAAACTGAAAAAGATGTCAAAAATTATGGTCATGTGACCTTGGAACGCTCAACCAACTGTAACGATGAAGCAGCTGCCAAGTGCCCAGAATGGTTGTGTCATTCCATGGGGGTGGGTAGGTTGTGTAGCCATCAGCACTCTGGAACCAGATCTTAAGTAGCTTTTGGAAAGTCCATCATCACTTTAAATGGTTGCTAAGTAACCAGTTGTAAGTTGAGGACTACCTGGAGTATGTTGTTTTACAGTACTTTGAGAAAAAGGGGGAAAAAGGAAGAGAAGAAGGGAGGGAGGATCACAAATGATTCTGAAACACAAGCCCAGAAAGTGCACAACTGTCACAGCTATTTCTCATAGGTTAATGGCCTGTTACCACCTGCTTTCTGCAACCTCCCTTATAAAGGAAGGACAAAGCTGTGGTTTCCTTAAGAACAGAATGCCTGCACTCAAGAAATATACCTGTAGACCACAACAGCCAACAGCATTCAATATGGAAGCATTGTGGACCACTCTGTAGGGAATTCCCAGCTTCACAGCCCGGAGAACAAGGTCACTATGTGTAGTTGCCCTTCAATTAAAAAAAAAAAAAAGTGAGTTATAAAACATGGCAGCCTACTGGATAATTTTCTGCAGCACTGCAATTATGTAGTAACAGCAATAACCAAAACGTTGTCTTCCCTAATAACCTTTTCCAAAACATAAAAGCTATTCAATTCTTGTTTACCAATTCAAATGCAGAATTTTGTGTATCTGTTGTTTACACCCATTTCCAAACATCCTAGTTCAGTTCCTATTCCTCAAGCACCACTGTTTGTTTGATTGCAATCCATGGCCTGCTGCTAATCTTCACACCTTCAGACCTCATGGCACCTTATACAATATGGAGATGGGATGATAATTATCTCAAAATGAAGATTAACATATGCAATCAGTAAGTCTAAGGGAAAATTGTTCTCCTGAACTGTATATACAGAATAACAAGAGTTGGAAGGGACCTTGTAGCAGTGGTGAAATTCAAATTTTTTTTACTACCGGTTCTGTGGGCGTGGCTTGGTGGGCGTGGCAGAGGAAGGATATTGCAAAATCTCCATTCCCACCCCCCTCTGGGGCCAGCCAGAGGTGGTATTTGCCGGTTCTCCAAGCTACTCAAAATTTCCGCTACCGGTTCTCCAGAACCTGTTAAAAGCTGCTGGATTTCACCCCTGCCTTGTAGGTCACCTAGTTCAACCCCCTCCTGCTCAAGTAGGAGACCCTACACCATTTCTAACAAGTGGCTGTCTAGTCTCTTCTTGAAAGCCTCCAGTGATGAAGCACTCACAACTTCTGAAGGCAAGCTGTTCCATTGGTTGATTGTTCTCACTGTCAGGAAATTCAGGGATTCATTCAGTATCATTAAGGGAATTCCTTTTACCTATTTATTTCATGTAATGCAGTTGAAATAGAAACAAAATCAAGAAGTTTTTTTCCTGCCACATTTTTACTCCTCGCGCCCCCCCCTCCCCCCTGCCCTGGTTCAAGTAGTCAAAGGCTAAGAAAGTTGCAAAACCATATTGTAAATTTGTGGTTCACATATGTACACTTGAGAAGTATAAGCTTTCAGATGGCCCTCAGTAAAGCAGCAAGAAAGATGAAAATCCGCATCGAACTCAACCATCTAAATCTGGAAAAAACAAAGAAACAAACCCCAAGCAACTCTGTACCAAAGCTAGTTGACACACTACAAAGCTAAAAATTACAATCGTTTGCATTTTAACTTTAATAAATAATTGCATCTGAAAATTAGGTGTTCCACTTCTTTGTCTCTTTCAGAAAACTGCAAGACATCTGTTAGCTGGCAAGCAGCAACTCGGCACAAAGAGCAACTCTGGCATAACTCCAATGCTCCCTTTTAATTACTGTGCAAACCGGAGCTTCATTTAATTGCAGATGAGAAACTTGGTATGCATGCTCTGTACTTGCAATAGTATGCAAAATGCTTGTTTTCTGATACATTCACATTTGTTATTCAAGAAGACTTCAGGGAAAGTGAATGGTAGCCCCTCACAAGTGCTGGATTTCCACTGCATGTGCCAGGCAAACATCTAGCTTAAAGAAAGATCTCTTCTGAGGGATTTAGAAAACAAAAGATTGCAAGAAATCAAGAGAAGTGCAGTAAGGCGTACAGAAAACATGCAAATTAAGGCTGTCAGAGGCTTTAGTTAAAAGAGCAGCAGCTCCCTATAAACACTGATAAATGTACCGCTGAAAAAAAGTTATTCATTAGAATTAATATGACCTACCATTCAGATACTAAGATGAGTAGGCGAGAAGTACTTGGTCAACAAGAATTAAGGTGTTTGAATGCAAAACCGGACATTGACAAAGAGATGTTCTTGGAGCTACTGACTGCTCAGAGCTCTAACTCTGCAGAAGCTCCTCATCAAACATGCATCAATCACATTTAGTGTATTATCCAACCAAATGTAGAAATTAATTTAATAAGGCGGCCAAACTTCAACAATGGCTTCAGCTGCTCCCATTTCCCCAAGGAATCTTAGTTTAATGCTGCTTATTGGATGGAAGAGAAAGAGGGGAAAAGAAAGAGCATCTGGCTGAAAAGAGTGATTAAGCAATCCACTTTCTGGCACGGATGCTTAATTCCCATTGAGGTGCGTCCAAGATTTGCTGAGACTAAACCTATCATTTTTTTTGAGGTTCTGTTTGATTGCTCTGACCACACGTTGCATACTATAGCAACCTTTGCACTCAGAATAATGTTACCCACATATGTAAAAATTAATTATTTTTTGTAACTAGATTTTAGAGAGTGATCGGAATAATATGACAAATCCAATAGTTATGGAACAGCAAAGTATATTGTAATTGTATAATTAACTAGGCATCTGAAACCAGAAAGACTCTAAGCAGCTTATAGAAATGGAATTTTACCCTTAGCACTCTTCTAAATAATCAAAAAGGCCACAGTTTTCACGATAGGAAAACCAAGTTTAAGTAGACAATTGATTGGGAACTAGGGCACATAGTGACCACAATGGAGAAGGGCTAAGCTTTCGTGCTCTACTCAACTTCATTCCAAACCGAGTAAATTTTAAAATCATTAAAATATTTTAATTATCAGCATCTGAGCCAGGTTTAAAAATGCAACTGATAGCCAATGCAATTGTAACAAGACTGCCAGTTGCATTTTTCAGATTTTTGACTATCTTTGGACTATCTCCGTTAGAATCTAAACATTATGCTTGTTTGTTTTCTAACATAATATGCAGAGGCAACTCCAAGTAAAGGGAATTGCAGCATTCTACTATGGAAATAACTAGCATATGATTAATCAGAAAATCCGTAATTGGTAGATAAGATTAACCCAGACTGCATTGCCATTGCCTACTTTGTTGGCCTACAAGTCCAAGGATATCTTAAGATTTACGATCAATATTTTGCACCAAAGCAGATTCTTTCAGGACTAAATTAACATTTGTGTGCATACAGGAAGGTCCCCACATCTTCAAGCTCTAAAGAGATTATTTTTATTGGATTAATAAATTTTATCCAGATTAATCTTTTTCAGAATGCCAGACCACCAAAAATATATAAACATTTAAAAATCTGAGATTTACCCATAGCGAAGTTTGAAAATAATCTTGGTGTGAAGCTTGTATTTGAATTCTTTATATGGAAACATTTGGATGATCAAACAGGGCTCTTTTCATTGTGTTTCAGCACAAAGATTCAAATAAGACCCCTTTAATAATGTCACCGCTTTGAGTAGGATACCGTAATTATATTAATTCTCCATGGTTGGTATCATCTGTAAGTGCCATTTGTTTATAAAAGGCAGGAAGAAAGCAAGAAAATATTCCTTTCATGTTGCTAAGGATGTACATCAATCCCCGTTTATGTATATGCATATATTTTTTTCCCAGCAGGAATCTCTCAGATGATGTCCGTGACAATTACATTTTCCCAACACTCTCATCAAAAGGGCAATATTAATTTTAAAACCCCAGCTGGAAACAAAAGCTGCTTTCCTTTCTACACTGTAGATTGATGAGGCTTGACTTCCTAGGGCAGAATGAAGTGGTCCGGGGAAAGGAAGGAGTGTAACTACGGTAGAAATGGAGCTAGAACATTTAATAAGTCAAATTGATTTGTAGTGACCCAGATGTCTACAGTATGGATAGATTGTGCAACTTGTACTGCAGCATTAAGTTTATAAACCACCATATGTGTTGTAAATGCAACATGAAAATTAACAAAATAGTCTGAACAAGCCTTACTGAATCTCTTGAGAAACCAGTAAGGAATAGCCTGTATGAAAAATACTGTTTTTTTAAAAGGCAGACAAGACATTGATAATCAATTTACTTCACCACTGATGAGCAAGGTATTATAATACATCATGCAAATTAGTCTGTATTCCTATTTAAAGATGCAACACAGGTGGTCATCTTGGCAGATCTGATTGCATCAGGGCTAAGAAATTGGGAGCGTGCTTTTCCTATAATTTCTCTTCACTTCTTCATGAATTTCCTTCCTTTCCAGAATCTGGTACTAAATCTGACCATTAACAAGATTCCCATATAAGTCATTATGATCACACATTGTACACATTATATGGTAAATAAACAAAATTATTCTAAATAAGGCGAGCCTCCAAAACCATTTTATTTTATTATTATTTAATAATTAAATAATATTATTTATTATTTAATTTATTACATAATAAATAATTTAATAGTTTATTATTATTGGGACTTTATTCGGAGTTTTCTTTTCTTACCCAAAAGGATCACCAACTACAAGAAAAGCCACATCAGTTTGATGTGCATCTTTCAGGATACTATCAGCATCTTGCTCTACGATATCTCTGTCAGCAAGGATCAGCTCTTTACCATAGAAATCTTCCTAGAAAAAGAAAAAGATTATATCTGATGCTTATTTGTTCTAAAGGAAACTAAGGTGATATAAAAAAAATTGGTACTGAAATGTATTGACTGGATCAAGGACGATGGACAATGCGAAGATCATGTAATTAACTGTTTATTAACAACAGCTGGGCTAACTGCCACAGCTATAACTGAAACTGCTTGGAAGTCTGCCTGACAGCTCTTATATTCCAGCTGTCAGGCGGCTTAACCAATCAACGAACAGAACGTTACTTTAACCAATCAACGAACAGAACGTTACTTCCTACTTCAGCAGACTTAATACATTGCACCCCTTTCTACCTGGATGGCGCATATGTAGTCCTGGAGGTATGCCGGTCGGCGCCGGCTTCTGATCGAACGTCTTAACCTTGCCTCATTCATAGACTCTTGCGAGGAATTACTTTCCCCAGCAGTTCTAATAACTACAGGTACATTACTGCTTTCGACTTGTGTTTCAATTTCTCCTTCGGGATTTGTATTGTCCGAAATAATCTGTCGGCTCAAAATCTGCTGCTCATCGTCTGGTAGCTTCTCAGCTTCTGGTATGCCCCTTAACCCTTGGCTGAAACTTTCTCCTGCCTGGTTCTCTCTTTCTGTTATATCATGTTCAGTACCCCATCTGACCCGTAGCTGGTCTTGGTGACGTCTCCAAACCTTGCCTTGCCCCATATCAACCTTATATGAGCATGGACCTGTAATATCCACCACCTTACCTGGTAACCATAACGGCTGACCCCCATAATTCCTGGCGTACACTTTATCACCCACACCAAAAGGTTTAGATGTCCTACTTCAATCCAAAGGCTTGGCAGGGGCGTAACGGGGTTGTAACCTATCCAAAATTGTACGCAGCCGGCGACCCATCAGTAATTCTGCCGGACTCCGATTGGTAACCTGACAAGGGGTGGTGTGTTGCACTAACATATACTCCGCTATACGGTCATGCCATTTCCCTGGTCTCATGCAGCCTAATGCCTCCTTTGCGGATCTCACAGCCCTTTCTGCAAGGCCATTACTGGCCGGGTGCTAAGGAGAGATAAGGGCATGCCTGATTCCTAATTGGGCAAGGAACAACTCAAATATGGTAGAAGTTAATTGGGGCCCATTATCTGACACCAATAGGTCGGGCAACCCGTGGGTTGAGAATAGGGTACAAAGGGCCTTTATGATGGCCTCTGAGGATGTTGAGTGCATAAGTATCAGTTCAATCCATTTAGAGTTCGCGTCAACCACTACTAAAAAAATTTGACCATGAAATGGTCCCGCAAAGTCTATATGAAGGCAGGACCACGGGCCAGCAGGGTCTTCCCATTCCCTGGGCTTACCCTTAGGGGGCATTGGCCGAGACTCTTGACAAGGGCGGCAAGTGGCCACCCAGTCGGTGATACATTGATCAAGAGTAGGCCACCAGAGATAGGCTCTAACTAGAGCCTTCATTCGGACTATTCCTGGATGTCCGGAATGTAATGATTTTAACACAGAATCTTGTAAAGATTTTGGAATCACCACCCTGTGTCCCCACAGTAAACAACCCCCCATGGTAGATAATTCCGTTTTACGGATAGTGTAAGGTTTCCACTTCATGTCCACGGGCCCTTGCGGCCACCCCCTTAGCACCCAGTCCATGACTGTAAAGATCTCTGGATCGCGGGATGAAACTCGAGCGATGTCAGCCGCCGTCAAAACGAAAGGTGAGTCTTCAATCATCAGGACTGACGAGGCGGGAGCTGGGTCAAAGAGCAACGTTGGCACGGGGCACCGGCTGAGGGCGTCAGCATGGGCCAGATTCTTGCCTGGCACGTACAGGAGCGTGTAGTTGTAGGCGGATAAAAACACGGACCACCTGGTGAATCTCAGGGATAGGAATTGCGGAGTTTGACGGTCAGCTGCTAGTAGACCAGGCAGAGGCTTATGATCCGTCACTAGTGTAAAAGGTCGACCATATATGTAATGATGAAACCGCTTGACTCCAGCTACCAATGCTAGAGCCTCCTTGTCTAACTGTGAATAATTTCGCTCCGCTGAAGCCAAAGTCCGGGAGAAAAATGTAACAGGGGCTTCACGGCCATCAAGGAAACGGTGATTTAAGACTGCTCCCACGCCATTAGGAGAAGCATCACACGCTAGCACGAGGGGTAGGGACTCGCAGTAGTGAGCGAGGACAGAGTTTGAAATGAGTATATGTTTGATATTAGTAAATGCAGTGGCTGCAGTTGAATCCCAGTTCCAATGTGTCCCCCGGTTCAGTAAACGATACAAAGGTTCCGCAATAGATGCCTTGTGTGGTATGAAAATTGCATAAAAGTTTAAAAGGCCTAAGAAGGCTTGAAGTTCGGCCTTGTTGGTGGGAGCAGGGGCATGTAAAATAGTGTTTGTCTTAGACTCTGTAGGGTGTATACCCTTACCATCAATTAGGAAACCCAAGAACTCGATTTTGGAAACAGCTACAATACATTTGCTTCACTTAACTTTAAGCCCCACTCTCTGGCATCCGGTTAGAACTGATCTGAGTCTTTTAAGGAGTTCGGTGGTGCTAGTGGACGATACTAATACGTCGTCAAAGTACGGTACAACCCTGGGAATTCCATTAAGTAAATGCTCCATCATGCTCTGGAAGATTCCCGGGGTGACTGAAACCCCAAATTGGAGGCGGTGGCAACGGAAAGCACCCCGGTGTGTCACTATAGTTTGTACGTCCGCTGTTTGGTCATCCACAGGCAGTTGTTGATATGCCTGTGGTAAATCTAATTTAGCAAATACGGAGCCACTACCCAAGGAGTGCAACAAATGTTGCACAATAGGAACGGGATATGCATGCGCCTGTAATGCACGATTAATTGTTGCTCGGTAATCTGCGCAGATGTGCACTGAACCATCCGCCTTCATGGCAATAATAATAGGGGTCTCCCATGGTGCGTACTCAACAGGCTCCAGGATACATTGTGCTATTAATTTGTCAAGTTCAGCATCCACCTTTGGTCGCAATGCAAACGGTACTCTTCGCGGCTTAAGGTGGCGAGGCTGCACTTGAGGGTCGAGACTGAACGAAACCAGTTGTCCGATGTATTTTCCTAATTCCTCAGAGAAAACTGAGGAGAATTCATTACATAACATGTCCAGTTCAGATGATGAGATGGCATTAACCCCTTGTATAGTTAGACCTAATGCATCAAACCAATTAAGGCCCAACAGGCTGGGGAATTTTCCTTCCACAATGACTAGTGATAATAATCCACTAAACTTCTTAAATTGTACTCGGAATGTGCCACTTCCGACAATCGGAATGTTGGCTCCTTGGCAATCTTTTAGCAGGAGATGGCAGGAGTCTAGTTGTTGTTTAGCCAGTTTCGGAACTAGTCATTTAATTGTACTCCATGACACCAAGGATGTAGCGGAGCCGGAATCAACTTCCATAGTGCATGGTTTCCGTTCAATGAATACTGTAAAATGAATCTTCTGCTGGATCAACATATTTGGTGGTGTTACTAAATTCACATCAGAAGAAGATCATTGGTTACTATTACGAACTTTAGACGGATTAGGACGATATTGTCAGCCCCCATCCTGCGGCACACGTGATTCGAACTGTGGCTGAGGGGCTCTGCATACTCTGGCGAGATGACCTTTGTGGCCGCAGCGGCGGCACTCTGCGTTTTTAAAACGGCAATTAGCGCGCAGGTGATTTCCTCCGCAGCTGAAACATGCGTTCGGCCCCCTTGACATGCTAATTGGGCCAGAGTTTTGTTTTCTAGACTCTTGAAGGCGGCTCATTTCAAAGTCACCATCAGAATCTGACATATTCTCATTTGTCTCATTTACAGACGATGAGTCTTTTTCCGTCTTAGGTGTAGTATATCCACGGGGCAACTCGGCTAGTGACAATGCTGCCAGTTCTGCAGCACACGCCTCATCCAATGCCATTTGAAATGTTAGGTCGTGATTCGCAATCAGACGCCTTTTAAGACTTTGGTCCCTGACCCCACTGACAAGTCTATCTAGGAGATAATCTTCTAAATCAAAGAATTCACAATGCCTGGCTGCCCTCCTCAGAGCCGCAACATATTGATTAATAGTCTCTCCAGGGGCCTGATCACGATGGTAAAAGTGTTGGTGGTGGGCTATTCTTGAGGGGGCTGGTGCGTAATTTTTTTAAAAAATTTTTATAAAGTCTTCCCATGTTCCCGAATGTACAGATTGGGGGCCATTAATGTCACTGCAGTATCAAACATTTCAGTACCGCAGAAACTTAGGAAATAAGTGGGTTTGCGCTCAGGCGTCAGCTTTGTATAATCATTTGCAATTAAAAAACATTCAAAATGTGCCAAATAAGCCTCCCACGTCTCTGTACTGGGATTGAAAGGAGGAAAGGTCTGTGCGGATGCCATTTCCTCTTCTTCTTCTTTTTTTTTTCCTAACTGACTCACGTTTTGCTTCTTCAGTTTAAATCTCTCTTGTTTCCTTATTACTATGATTGGTAGATCGACCAGTTGATCCTCGTCGCCAGTTGAAATGTATTGGCTGGATCAAGGACGATGGACAATGCGAAGATCATGTAATTAACCGTTTATTAACAACAGCTGGGCTAACTGCCACAGCTATAACTGAAACTGCTTGGAACTCTGCCTGACAGCTCTTATATTCCAGCTGTCAGGCGGCTTAACCAATCAACGAACAGAACGTTACTTTAACCAATCAACGAACAGAACGTTACTTCCTACTTCAGCAGACTTAATACATTGCAGGTACTATGATACTGTCACAGCTATCCTACAAAGCAGGTTAGGATGAGTTTAAGAAACTGTCCCAAGTATTGGGGCACACAATTTTTGGATGGTTGAGCATGGAAGACGGGCACCCATTCTTTTTAAATATGATTTTCAGCCAATGAGGATAGCACATGGGTCTGACTTTTTTGTGTCTTTCTGGACTGGGGACAGCATGTTTAATTTTCAAATTACTTTCACAGTTTAAGGGGCACTAAGTCCACTTGAAGACTTAGAGAAACATCATAAATTATGCTATCTTAATTCTGGAAGAAATCACACTGCCAAGCATTTAGTCACCCACTGATCAATTGTAGTAGCACAATTTCAGGGAACTTTGGGTACTTTCAAACAGGGATGAGAGCTATATGGCTTATTTAAAAGAATGGTGGATTGCAAACATTACCAATGGGTGGTTTTGCCTCTTGTGTTAAGTCATCAACTATTGTTAACAAATCACATTACTTAGTATTCACACCCCATTAGGCAAAGCCAAGCAGTCCTCCTTATGACTTAGCTGTTGAATTCTTAAACGCTATAAACATACATATAATTGGCCCTATTGTGTTTCCAATCTTATGGGTTGGGGACAAACAGGGGTGTGGAAACTGGGCACCCAACCTCAATGTCAAGTCTATCTCTTACCAGTCAGAATTTATACTTTCTTCATTAAATTGACTCTATAGGGTGTTGCACATCAGAACAACTAGACTCAAGGACAGTTTTTTCCCCCCATGCCATCACTCTCACAACTGTCAAACTATCTAGAAAGGCAATATTACCATCATTATTTTCATCTTCCCTATTACCTATATCCTTATCTTCTTATGACTATAACTTTGTTGCTTGTATCTTAAGATTTATATTGCTTACTGAGTATCCTAGTATGATTTATATTGATTGCTTATTTAGCATCCATGATTATCACTAAGTGTTGTATCCAATGTTTTAAGATGAACATATTTTTACAATGACTATGATAATGATCTATCACTATTGTTGTATGTACACTGAGAGCTTATGCACCGGAGACAAATTCCTTGTGTGTCTAATAACACTTGGCCATTAAAGAATTCTAATTCTCATTCTAATTCTAAAGGGTCATGATAATCTGATGCCAAACTTTTAAAACATTCAAACTCTTTCACTCAGAATTATTTAAGTCCATATATGATAACGAAACCAAACTCTAATTTATAAAGCTATTATGTTCATTGCCTGTTTGTGTCTGTATTCTAACTTTCCTTCACAGAGGTAAGTCCCATTATGTGTGGACTATATCAAGACATAGTAACTACTGGTAGATGCAAAATTATATAGAATATTTCACACCAGATTAAGGATCAGAATACCATTTTCATTGCTCTGATATTATTTTACTCTTCTTCTTGCCTATATTCACATACCAGTGCTTCTTTTCCAACAGTTAGGACAGAAGTGTAGGCTTCCAAATATACTCTGCTACACTGCTTTATTACTTCCAGCCCTTTTACTGTAATATCTTTGGCATCTCCAAGTCCAAGACCAATCAAGTAAAGCATTTTTTTTTTAAAAAACAAGAAATGCTTTGGTATGGAGGATTTTTACACCTGTCAATGAAACAGAGAAAAATAACATGAAAATCAAATATTAAAGCTTAATGGTAGGTAATAGAACATTGGAAGTTTGAGAAATGTTATACAGGTAGTCCTCAAGTTACAACAGTTCATTAAGTGATGTTCAAAGTTATAATGGCAATGAAAAAAGTGACTTATGACTATTTTTCACACAACCATTGCGACATCTCCAGGGCACATGATTAAAAATCAGAGGCTTGGCAATTGTCTCAATTTATGACAGTTGTAGTGTCTCAGGGTCATCTGATCATCTTTTGCAATCTTGTGACAAGCAAAGTCAATGGGGAATGTAGATTCACATAACAACCATGTTAATAACTGCAGTGATTCACTTAACAATGATGGCAAGGGAGGTCATAAAATGGGGCAAAATCAACTTAACGACTGTCTTACTTAGCACCACAAATTTTGGGCTCAATTGTGGTTTTAAGTCGAGGATTACCTGTAGTTTAAACATAGTGGAAAAAAATTACTGCAAAAGTTCTTGGAATATATTGACAATACAATGCAAACTTTTCAGCTCTGTAGTTATAAAAACAAAATCAATGGACTTGGATGTGAAATACAATTGCATGCATTTAGTTATTAACTTTCAATATTCCAAAATATTATGGATCTTAGTCAGATATTGTTTCAATATTAACAATTTCATCAATACTATTCACATGTCTGATACCTACACAACCACTATCAATACGCTGATTAGGCCATTAATGAGTGTAAAGCTAATGTGGAGAAATTTAAAAGGATTTTCTAATGATTATTCACTACTGGTTAAAAAAAAATAAAGAATGAGACAGTAATAATTGGTTAATTGTTGTTGCTGTTATGTTCATTCTATCTTGTATTGTATTGTTTGGGAATTGGGTTAATTTTACCATAAATGTTATAGTGTATGGTTGTTAATGGTTGTAAGCAGCCATTAGTTTGGAAGAACTAGCAGTATATAAATCTAAATCTAATCAAAAAATTGACAGCTCCTTGTAAAATATATGAATTATGTTGTACTACCATATTTTCACTTTTCTTCTGTTTCTTTAGCCATTACCAAAGGCAAAATGTTCATTTTACACATGCATTTATTTAATTGATTTAAAAGTTTTATACTCTGTCCCTAATCCTATGCATTTCCCCTTTTAGTACATCATCCACTTTTCTTAGGTTTATTTTTTTCAATAAGTCCTTGGGCTTTCATATAAAATGAATGCACTCTTTGTTCCAAGTCAAGTGTCTAATCCCTCAGCTGCAACTCTCATCTAATTCTGAAATCTCTTATCAGAACATCATTTTCTTTTAACTTGTAAATTATATCATAAGAAACTGTTATAAAGTAAACAATGATTTATCAATAATTTATCAAATACAGACAATATTTATGAACTCCCATAAGTTTATAAGCTAAGAATGAGGCTAAATGCTCATTATAAGCTAAATGCTCTAGCTGAATATTATTAGTTTCCAACTTTAAGATTTTATTCTCCAGACACATGCATCATTTTATTTTTAAAAATTAAACCACTGGAGCATAACTGCATTCCTGATCACCCTTCATATAAAACACTGACCTAGCCCAATCTATTTCCAAAGACATCCTTGTTTGCAAAATTTCCCTGCTCTATGTTAAGCACAGGCTGTATTTGTACATTACCCTCATTCCTGACGAAGTGAATTAATTAACAATCCAAACTATAAATTTTACACATTGCCGAAGTTCAAACAATATTTTGCATACCGAGATCCAAGTTGCAGAAATTCAGTCAAGGTATTTCTCTCCACCCAATGAAATGAGTGGAGAATTAAAGGGTTCCTGCAATTTTTATCAAAAAAAATGGGTTTCAATAATAAATCATATTTGTAACTGCATAATAAGCAAAATATGTTAAAATCAAGAATTAAAATAGTGTCAGATTGTATAGAGTGTTTGAATGCACATACTTTTTTCTTACTAATAAAATGACATATTGTATTTAGCTTTGTATCTGAATAACCTTATACACCGAAAAACAGTTATGAAGTTCTTTCAGATTTCCAATGGAGCTAAATCTTGATGATCCTTGAATTTTCTGGGAAACAAGCTTCCTCTCTAGGAAATGTAATTCTAAAAATGCTTTCTTAGGACAATCGAATCCAAGAGACCTTTTTTCTAACTCGAATCTCCATCCAATTCTAGGGTAGTACATTCCACCAAGGTTACTCATTGGATGTTATCTCCTGGCCACTCATTCTCTTTATCTAATCTACCTCATGGGGAAGTTGGTAGAACAATGCCTGTAAACAATCCAAGAGTCCTCACAGAAAGAAAAGACACTGGGAACTGTGGGGCTTCTAGACGAGAAATCCCACCAGTCCTCCTCCCCGCCCTAATACAGATGTGCTCAATTTTGCACATCTCCTCATTCATAAATGTCTATGGAGAAGGAGAAGAAGAAAAGAAGGAGAAATAAGAGTAGGAGAGAAGGTTAGAAAGGGAGGAAGAAAAGAGGAGTAGGGGAAAGGAAGGGGAAGGAGAGGAGGAAAGAAAGTAGAAGAGGATAGAAGAAAGGAGGGAAGGGAAAGAGAGAAGGAGAAGGAGGATTGTTGTAAAATAAGGGAGATGGAATGGTAGAAGAGCAACCCCAGTATATTCAATTTTTTTAGGATGAAGAATGAACTAATATGAAAGTTAAAAGAGAATATGTACGATTAACAATGGATAAGAGACCGTACATTTAAGACATGTTTATGAGAAATAAAAAAAAACATTTAAAAAAAAAATGTCTATGGAAATTCTTAGTCATCCAGGTCATGGTTGTCCCAAAGGTGCTTTTTCCAAGAGGCAACTGGATTTTCTGGGTTTTTTTGGAAGACGTTTCAAAGCAGCTTCCAAGCAGCTTCTTGGATGAGAATCGAAACGTCTTCCAAGAAAACCCAGAAAGTCCAGTTGCCTCTTGAAAAAGCACCTTTGGGGACTCCTCATTCATAGGTAAAAAAAACACTCAGCTTCTTTACCTATGCAAATGAGGGCCTGCTTAGCATGTCATTGAAAGCCCGCCCTCCGTCCCTTCCTATTGGCCGAGACCCCATAGAACCCCCGTCCCGCACAGCGCTGCCCTTTCCCTCCCCGCTTGCACCTGCCTTCCAGCTTAGCGTTCGCCTCTTTCCATCCCTTCCATGCTTTCGCCTTCGCTTCCGGGGTCTTTCGGTGCCGTAAAAAGATCGCTCTCCGCTTGCGACGATTTTACGGCAGCAAAGACTCTGGCTCTTTACTTTCTCGGTGGGCTTCTGCTGGCTCCTTTCCTCCTGGAGAGGTGATGACGGGAGCGGCTGGATGGTGCCTTTGCTGCTGAGGTGCAGGCAGATCAGGATGAGCACCTGGGAGTCCGGCAAAGCATTGGGGGTGCCCACGGTTCCCCTTTCTAATGGCTTAAACATCCCCATATTGGGGCTGGGTAAGTGCACTGATCCGCCCCCCTCCCCCTGCTCGTCTGACTGCGGAAACGAGGAGAGCACTTCTAAATGTGATGAAACATGATCGCCCAAGTGCATGCGCCTTTCCCTTTGCCTTTGAGCTTCATTTCTCCGTGGCATTCAACCTGTCGCCTGCCCGCTGTAAAGCAACGTTGTGCGTTTGTCCAGGTGCTCTGCGCTACAGCTTCATCCTCCTTGCTACACCAATGGGTAAAAAAGTCCACTGTGATGTGTGACTGAGCTCCCACCCAGCCAAATTAAGCAAGATGTTGTACTGAACACATTCCCAAAAAAAAAAAAAAAAATCAGGTTTACAATATGCAATTGCTGTTATGCCACTGTATATGATTATTATTCTAGACGGGCAGATATTCTGTAGTCTATACCTTGGAATAAACCTCTTTCACTTAAATATCTCCGAGTAATATGTAAGACTGCACTGTCAAAACAGCGCTCCTCTTTTTGGTCAGCACTTTTCTGCCAAGAGTCATTAAATCAGGTAGCTTCCTCTCTGGAAGCTCAGAGATGTGATTCATTTAGAAATCTAATAGGGGTTTCCTATAAGATCATTTAGCTTATGCTTGCACTGAATGTTTTTGAACACCAGGCTCAAGGTTGACTCAGCCTTCCATCCTTCCGAGGTAGGTAAAATGAGGACCCGGTTTGTGGGGGCAATAAGCTGACTTTGTATAAAATAGAACACCGCTTGGGGGGGGGGGCAAAAACCCTACTAAGCAGGTATATACAAAAGTATGAAGGCTATTGCTTAAAAGCATTGTAAGCCGCCCTGAGTCTCCGGAGAAGGCGGCATATAAATCGAACCAATAAATAAATAATAAATAAATAACAAGCTGGCAAGACAGCTTGTTCAAAATCCTGTTTTAAGGCAGGCTGATTAGAAGAGCCTGTTTGTAGTACAGCGCTGTAGTAATATGCTATACATGTTCTATCTTTAGGTAAGTATTTTTGGCTTTTTGGAGTGCTTAATTTTTCTTTTTAATTGCATTCTTCTAGATCACAGGGAAAGTTTTTTTTTCTCAAGACCTCTTCCCAGTTTTAAAAATTACAGAGTAATCCCAAAGAACTTTTGTTTGGATGAGTTATATTTATTGATATTTACCACATTTGAGTTTAAAATTGATACATTTCTTGCCACTACCATGTCTCATGATTGTTTGGTGTGATTTTAATATTGCCTCTGTTTTCAATAGGAGCCAGCAAATTTTGATTTTGCAGACCCCAAGAGGGTCTTGAGGGACCCTCTGGGGACCTTGGATCGCATTTTGAGAAATACTGGACTAGATATCTATTAGGAATTGAGCATTGGTGATGAGTAAGGCCAAAGCTAGTAATGCATTCCTTTTTATGTAAATTTAAATTGCTTTCTCCCCCTCTCAGTCCAGGTATAGAAGAAGAACAGGTAGTTCCCAATGCATCTGAATTAATAGTTTGAAGATTTCCTAACTTATGCTAGAGTCCACCTTTAGTTTAATTTATTTCGGGTAGGCATGCATTTTGGAAAGTATTGCTTAAAAGACAGTAACCCTAGCTTCTCCTTTCTGTTGAATGTAGAATAGAATAAAATAGAAATAGAAGAGAAGAGTTGTAAGGGACCTTGGAGATCTTCTAGTCCAACCCCCTGCTCAGGCAGGAAACCCTATACCATTTCAACAAATGGTTGGTCAATCTATTCTTAAAAACCTCCAGTATTGGAGCATTCACAACTTCTGGAGGCAAGTCATTCCACTGATCAATTGTTCTAACTGTCAGGAAATTTCTCCTTAGTCCCATGTTGCTTCTCTCCTTGATTAGCTTCCCTCCATTGCTTCTTGTCCTGTCTTCAGGTACTGTGGAGAATAGGTTGACCCACCTCTTGATAGCAATATTGGAACATTGCTATCATGTCACTCGTAGTCCTTCTTTTCATTAAACTGGACATAACCAATTCCAGCAACCATTTGTTATATGTTTTAGCCTCCAATCCCCTAATCATCTTTGTTGCTTGTGCTCTTTATGACCTCTGTATAATAACCAAACAAGTAAATTATAGTTGCAGGTGGTCCTCAATTTATGACTGGTTGCTCAGTGACAGGTCAAAGTTACGATGTACCTGAAAAGGAGACTTATGGCCTGGATCTGAAGTTCTGATGGTCTCTTCCCCACCTGTGGTCACATGACTACACTTCAGGCACTTGGCAATATGGTCATATTTACAGCCATATGTAGCATCCTGAGTTTTACAATGGTTTTGCCGGAAACTGGCACTTCCAATTTTGGCAAAATTACATTATTAGTGAACAATGGATTCACACTTACAACTGCCAGATTTGCTTAATAACCACCACAAAAATAATTGTAAAATGATGTGGCCCATTTTATGACTGTCATGACATATGACTCTAATGGAAAGTCCATTACGGTCGTATGTTGAGAACTTTTGATGTCGTTGACTGAAAATATTGGTTGCTGCCTTATTTGTAGGAATAACAAAGGCGGGATACAAATAAATAAATTATAAATGAAAATTCTTCTCTTAAATTCGAATAAGAAATTCTTATTACTATAACAGTATATGCTACAATCTTATTTTTAACCTTAAAGAAGATTCCATTGAATCTGTTATGACTTCTGGATAGGAACTCTGGTTTATTAGTATGAAATGTTCTCAAGAGATTTTATTCTGCAAAGTTTTGAGGAGATATTTTTATTGGTTGTTTACTATATTATTACTGACATATTTTCCAAAGAGGCATGTCGCATACAGTTAAAACATCCTCTTCTCATATGTCTCAAAAGCAAGCCATTTTAACAAAGTCCTGTTACATTCGATAAGATTTATTCCCAAGTAAATCTTTGCTTAATTTAGTGAAGGGATTCTTAGACGGTGGGAGTCAAGAGTAACTTAGATACAGACTGCATTTTAAAAAAAAAGCTGATGGAGCTTGCAGAAGCAAAGTGGGAGAAGTACCAAAACTTGTTCCTACTTTGCCTGTGCAAGCCAGCCCCAGATTTCCAAGGCCAAAATGGGGAGAAAAGCACACAGCAGGTTTTGACAATAGTACGGTTTTGCTTGGATAAGTGATTTGCACAAACAAAGCAGGAATCTGTCAAAGTCTGCTCCCATAATACATGAGCAAACCTACGGCAGATTTCCACAGACGAAACAGTGAGCAAAGCTTAAAGCTAGTCTTGTGAGATGGATGAACCAGTGGACCTAGATATGTCAAAATCATCTATTGGTCACAGCAGTGCTGGTGACTTCTAGTGTGGAGTCTTTGGAGTGATTATAATGTATATGTGTTTTGGTTTTTTTTGTTTTTTTTTAATTTGATTTATATGCCGCCCTTCTCCGGAGACTCAGGGCGGCTTACAATGCGTTAAGCAATAGCCTTCATACTTTTGTATATTTATACAAAGTCAGCTTATTGCCCCCACAAACTGGGTCCTCATTTCACCTACCTTAGAAAGGATGGAAGGCTGAGTCAACCTTGAGCCTTGGAGAGATTCAAACCAGCAGTAAATTGCAGGCAGCTGTGTTAATAACAGGGTGCGTAGACCAGTGTACTATCAAGGCTCTTTAAAGAAGTTCATAATTTCTCCCCTCATTTAAAATTAATAGCCTTCCAAAATGGAAGCCTTTAATAGATGCTGGGGTGGGGGGGAAGCTAAGAAATAATAACATTTAAGTCAAGAAGAAATTTGGAAAGTTACTTATGTTTTAGTAAATGGTATGTTATACCTTGCCCATTCTGCCTTAAAGGAAACCTGTCTTTTATTCATTCATAGAATTGTAAAGTTTACAAATCTCTGAATTAGTCTGCTACCGGATACAAATTTAAGAATGGCTTAAATTCTTTAATTCTTGAACAGCTGTGTGGATGGGGGACAACTATGCATGGTTAGCATTAGCATGTCAACTAGGAGCAAGAAATGCAAATTTCTTCAGCTTGAGGATATGGCAGAGGTGAAAGCCCTTCCTATGCGTAGCAGATAATCAGTTCCTTTAATATTGAACATGCTGAAATAAAAAAGCATACAGTCCATCAACCTCAATAAATAAGGTGGTATAGTAGTTGGGAATTTAAGTAGCTTATGTTAGTGATTGTACAGCACATGTACTGCTGGCTAATTTAACCACATTTCTTCAACAAAAATTTATGCCTTGGAATGACTTAGAGAACCATAAACAGGCCCCGCAAACTGAGTTTTCACTCTATTGTAGGATTAAATATAGTTAGCTGGTTTGTGGTTTGGTGTGTCATGTAAATATAGTCTATATATTAAGGAAAATTTAGATTGTCTATATCGTGCTCTGTAATAACAGTCTTTTTCCTTGCTACATAAAATAAAGTACCGTAATTATTACCTCTACAAACAAAATATTGTAGGAAAAGAGAAACTTTTGTTTTATGCTTATGATGGCAAGATATTTATTGTTGATGTATGTAATTAACACTTGGGAGACTTTAATTTATCAGTCAAGAAGTGTCAAAACACTTAATTTGCTTAAGTGATGCTAATTAATGTTTATACACCGTACTTCATATTTTCAAAGTGTTTCATTATTTTCATAATCCTTTAAAAAAAATCAGATGCATTAGTTTAATAGGGAGGCATTGTCTTCAGTGCTTCTGATCTTATTTATTTTATTTTATTTTTATTTATTAATATATGCTGCCCTTCTCCAGAGACTCGGGGCGGCTTACAATGTGTTAAGCAATAGCCTTCATAATTTTATATATTTTATACAAAGTCAGCTTATTGCCCCCACAAACCGGGTCCTCATTTTACCCACCTTAGAAAGAATGGAAGGCTGAGTCGACCTTGAGCCTGGTGAGAATTGAACTCGCAGTAATTGCAGGCTGCTGGATGTTAAATGCTGCCTTAGTAGGAGGCATTAGCCTCCTATGCCACTTAGGCTCCTTTCTGATCTGATTGCTGTTCAGAAATAGAACATTATCACTGGACCTGGCCAAGGGATTTATTTATTTAAATTGGGGGTGTCAAACTCTGGCCCACGGGGTACTTAAATCTGGCCCGCGGGGCCAGCCTGGAAATAGCAAAGGACCAGCCCATGGGACCCCTGGCAGCCAAAAAGTGTGTGCCCCCCCACACCCCATTTTCGCCCAGGACAGCCACTTGCAGCACTCTGCCGGCCAAATCAGGGCACAGTGGGGCAGTGTGAGGCCCCCACCCCATCCCATTTTCACCTGGATGCCTCCTGCAGCACTTTGCTGGCCAAAATGGGGCATGGGGGGGGGGTTGTGTGAGGCCTATGGAAGAGAAACAAGTAATAACAGAAATATTTGCTGTGTAAAAGTGCTGGAACTTTGTATGTGTAATAGGTATTCATGCTAGGCTTTGGTAATGTTTAATAGGTGCTTTTCTGCAGTTTAGTGAGGGGTTGGGTTTTTTCTGTTTTTGTTTTTGGAAGAAAATTTCTTGTTAAATTTCTTGGACCTTTCCTGCTGCCATAACATTCAGAGAATTGTGATAATTTTAAGTTGGATAGGCCAATGTAATAGTATATTCATGCAGTTGCTGTCAGAGAACTAGCATAATTTGACATGGGCAGATTTTAGACATTGCACTAAACCACTAACCACTGATAATTTATTGAATAATCTACAGTTGGCCAGGCATCTATAATAAACTAAGGCACACCCAATAATCCATTTTAGAGCATAATACAGTATATGAACCAGTCACAATTTTGAATTTTGCTCAGGCATTCAAGGTTGACATTCTTCTTAGACTTGATGCACCGTGAGATATCCAAACTAACCCACTTCACTGGGTTATTGTGAAAATAATAGTTAAACACCATCTGTTATGAGATTTTTAGAGATTGGCTTTTCCCACAAAGTTACTCTTTGTATAGAATATAGGCCTATTTTTAATTACCTTTGAAGAATTCAGAATAGGAAATTGAACCTGCAACCTGCCAAAAGCAATGGAATCCAGTAGAGTTTAATTTGGGTACACTAGAGTGCAGTGATGGCTAACCTTTTCCAGACTGAGTGCCCAAAGTGTGTGCATGCACGTGCCAGTGTGCATGCCAATCCGTGCGCGTGCGCCTGCACCCCCAAAATGCAATGTGCCCCCCACACATGCGCCCCACCTCCCGCACATGTGTGCATGCCCCCTGCAATGCCCCGCCCCGGTGCATGCACACACACACACACACCACATGCATCCAGCGCATGCACATGTGCCCCTGC